>NC_051309.1:40997705-41297898 GCF_015220235.1 Choloepus didactylus | reverse complement strand
TCGATTAGGAAGTTTATGGAGAGTGCGATCTACTTTCAATGCCAACTCAAGGAACACTTTTATTAGGAAGGAAATATTGGGCTTATGGAGGCATGCACATATGGTTTACTGATGCCAAATATAAATGGTTTCAGGTTGTGCACAGGTTTATATTGCCCATCCTTTCTCTCTACCCCATGACCTGTTCAATTAAAAGGAACAACCTTACAACAGGTCAAAAAGAGGAAATAATAGTAGGACACCAGTATTGCCTTTATTTATTCCTTTTCCACAACTTTGCAAGAATCTTCCACATATTATGTATTTAATAACTTAATTTTGGTAGTACACATAACTATCTGTTTTCAGTACCAAGATAGATATATATTCAAAGGTTGCTTAAATGAAACATGCAGTTAAGAGAGATTGTTGCTTTTAGCAATAACCTGTATTTTTACTTTTTTTCTGTGGATCAATTACTTTTTTTCTATATAACCAAATCATCCTACAATTTAGTGGCTTAAAACAACAACCACTTATTTAACTCCCAATTTTGTAGTTTGGCAATTTGCACTGGGCTCGCTGAGCAGCTCTGGTCTGAGCTAGGTTGGCTGATCTTGGCTGAGTTCACTCATCCATCTGTGATCAGCTGGTGGGTGGGTTGATCCTGGATGATTTGATGGCTGGGAAAATTGGGCCACTCTCTGCAGGGTCTCTCATCCTCTGTAGGCTAGCCTGAGCTTCTTTATATTGTGTCAGCAGGATTCCACGAGTGATAAAGGAATAATGCAAAGCCCCTTGAGTCCCAGGCTCTGAACTTTTTCACACTGCATCAGCAATGTTTTATTAGCCAAAACAAGCCCAGCCCAGATTCATGGGGAAAAAAAGAAACAGACTCTGCCTTTTGATGGAAGGAGAGGCAAAGTGGCCTTGCATAGGATGTAGATTCAGGGAAGGGTGAAGAATTGTGGCCATTTTTGCAATCTGTCACAATCCATTGGGGTGCTTTTGGCTTAAGTAACAAAGTTCAACTCTAAATTGTTTAAACAATAAGGATACAATCTCATAAAAGAAAAAGTTTGGAGGAAAAGTGGTTCCAGGGTTATTTCAGCTGCTTAGCAATGCCATTATGATCCAAGATTTTCTTCAATCCAACTTTCCACTCTTTCATTTCCAGAATGTTGCTTTTTGTCCACATCTTCATAAGATGTCAGTGACAGCGTCAGGCTTCACTTACAGATGACAAAGGCCAGAGGAGAAAATGGAACATTTCTGTCTTGTATCTCCTTTTAGAAATGAGGAAAATCTATCCAGAAGCCCTTGCAGTCTTCCCCTTGGGTCCCATTGCATCATATACCTGTGCCTGAGTATAAATAGATTGGAAAGCTCTGCCAGTCAACTTCATACCAGCTATTGGGGTAGGAGGGTGGGAGAGGGGATGGTGGGCTGCTATGCATTTCCCTCAAGAAACATAGCAGGTTGGGAGCTTTTAAGCATAAGGCAAATAGCTCTACCGAGTTCAGTAGCTTTGGGTTTATCCTGCTGGATGTTCCCTAACATTTGCTGTGATTTCTTAATAATAATAATAATAATAATAATAATAATAAATGGTAAACATCTATGCAAACCTGACATGAGTTCAACTGGTGGGAGGTAGTGTCCTTGGGTCAAGGAACTTCAAGTGAAATAGATCATGTAATTAAAAAAAAACTCCAATATGTGATTCTTATTTTGATTACTTCTGTTTGCTACTTGAGCTGTTTAATAGAAAGGACATTTCTTTAAATTTTCCACTAATGATGTCTGAGTTTCATTCTTAGGCAAATAAAGAGTAGAAGAATGACAAAATGGCCACTAACTACGAAAATTGAAAGCTTCTACTTACAGAGTACATTTATCCTTAATTTAATTAAGTTTCACAATATATATTAGTGTGCCTGTCTTTAAAATTTGACCTGGAGTGACTCATGTGGCGAATGCAAGTATCATTTTTCTAGAAAGTCTCAAGTAATATGTGCCTCTCCTTTAACTATTCTCCATAAACAAAATGTCTTGTAAAAAGGCCTTAATCTTAGTAACTGTCAACTGGATCAGCTTTATAAAGACAAAGTAAAACTGCAAATGAACCTGCAGATAGGGCCAGAGTACTATTTTGCCATTAAAGAAAGTGAAATTAAAAAAAGAAAAGAAAAGTGACTTTGGACCACACTTTGTGAAAGATTAAGCTAGCTAAACCAACTATGTAAATTTAAAAAATAAGCACAGTCTATATATTTAAAAAAAGAAGTTGCCCTGAAAGGCAAGTTTGAAAATTGCATTGTTCTACAGTTTCCTTCCATCTATGATATGTTTAAATATCTATTTTCTCTCCTTGTTAAACTGCTTATGCTTCAAAAGCTTTTCCTCTTTCTGTAAGTATCACTGCTAAAGTGAAATCAGCCAGTGCATTTAGTGAATTCCACATTCTTTTTTTTTTTTTTTTAAATAGCATTGTTGTTCATCCTTTGGTAGGATTTTGCTGTTTGTTCATCCTTTGGCAGGTGTGGGGTGGGGGGAGTTTGGTTATCAATCCTCTTGCCTACAAATTTCAAATATGACAGGACTTTTCAAAGGGAATCCACAATAACTTTAGAAAAAAGTATTAACAAAGGGGGTAATTGATCAATGTGCAAATGTTAATAATGAAAGTATAAATTTCATATATGATTGACTTAAAATATACCATTTCCCAGTGTCACATATTGCAGGAGTAATATTCTAGTAAGATATAGTTCAGACATCAGGGCATGATGCTGTTTAGTAGGAAATTTGGGTAAATTTCACCTTAGAATGTTGGGCATTTTTAAAAAACAATCCCTCAAAATTGCATGAAGGAAAGTAATCATTTTTGCACCTTACCCCTAATATATATGCTTGGAAAAAGCCTGGAATGTAATGCCCCCAAATGGTTATTTGTAGTTATCTATTTGTGGTTCCTGTTTGGGAGCAATTTCCCCTTTGTGTGTATTATTTTTTTTTTAGGAAAAAAAATTAAAAAGAAAAACATCCAATAAGTCCCATAGCCCTTGTGCCAGTTTCAAGCTGTTATGGACCCCAGAAGAGCAAGATCTTTTGATACAATCTTCTTTGGTGGAACCTTTTGATTGAATGTCTCCATGGAGATGTGACTCACCCAACTGTGGGTGAGACTTTTGATTAAATTATTTCCATGGAGATGTGGAACCTGCCCATTCAGGGTGGGTCTTGATTAGTTCCCTGGAGTACTTAAGAGATCCCAAGACCCAACACAGACACTGACGCCTGGAGGCACTTGGAGACGCTGACAGAAGGACATTTGGAGATGCTAAGCTAAGAGATGAAGTCCAGAGTTTGCCCCAGAGAAGCTAAGAGAGGACCCCCAGATGCTTAGAGAGAAATACCCTGGGAGAACAATCAAGGATGCACAGAGGCTGAGAGAGAGAAACTAAGAGAGACAGAAGGCCAGAGACATTTTAGAGAAAGCCATTTGGAAACCAGAACCCAGGAGCAAAGGACCAGCAGATGCCAGACACGTGCCTTCCCAGCTGACAGAAGTGTTCCAGATGCCATCAGCCTTTCTTCAGTGAAGGTATCCTCTTGTTGATGCCTTTGTTTGGATACATTTATGGCCTTAGAACTGTAAATTTGTAACCTAATAAATCCCCTTTATAGAAGCCAATCCATTTCTTGTATTTTGCATAATGGCAGCATTAGCAACTGGAACAGATTTTAGTATTGGAGAAGTGGGGGTGCTGCTGAGTTTGCAAATACCAAACGTATTGGAACATCTTTTTAAATAGATAAGGGGAAGATTCTGGAAGAATTGCAAGAAACTTGATAGGAAAGGCCTAGATAGCTTTGAAGAGACTGTTGGTAGAAATATGGACGCTAAAGATACTTCTGATGAGGCCTTAAACAGAAATGATGAATGTGTTATTGCCAACTCAAAGAAAGATGATACTTCTTTTAAAGTGGTGGAGAATTTGGCAAAATTGGGTCCTAGTGTCGGATGGAAGGCAGAATTTGAAAGTGAGAAGCTGAGATACTTAGCTGAAGAGATCTACAAAATAAGGGTGAAAATGCAGCCTGTCTTCTCCTTGCAGTTTATAGTAAAATGCTAGAGGAAAGAGATGAGCTGAGAACTGAACTCTTGGGTTCAAAGAAACCAGAAACTGATGGTTTGGAAAACTCTGGGCTTCCAGAAAGTGAAACTTCAGAGGCTACAGCCCCATGTGAGGATTTACCGTAACCATCCAGCCATTTAGTACAAGCCAGGATTGGAGATGGAGTTATCCAGAAAGGATTTGTGGAAAATCCTATTGTTTGATGGTTTTGACCCCTGTATGCTGCATGCCAAGCCAAGAAATTTTTTTGTGAGATCTGTATAAATGGAACCACTGCCAGTGTGGACTAAAAGGGACAAAAAAGGGACTGAAGCCAGGAAATCTCAGGCAAGGAGAGCAGAGCAACCCATGCACGTGGAAAGGGTGAGTTTGCCCCAGAGAAAGAGGTGGTCTTTTGCTCAGGAAGAGTCCTGCCACCCCAGGCCTCGAGAGGGTGGGGCACATTCTCCGGGAATTGGAGAGATCCTGGCCACCACCCCACTGCTCAGAGAAGGGAGAGCTTTTGCTGTGGAGATGCAGAGTCCAGGTGGTGCCCTGATGCTTGAGGAGAGTGGGGCCAAGAAAAAGGTGGTCTCCCCAGTGTATGGATTTGTTGAAGCACACACCCCAGCATTTGGAGAGAAAAGGTATGCCACAAAGGCTCTTGGAAAGGGTTGGATTCTTGCTCTTTCAAGCCCCAAGGATAAAACGTCATTTGATAAATGACTTTCAGACTTTGAAATCTGTGCCAGTTTGAATGTATTATGTCCCCCAAATGCCATTATCTTTGATGTAATCTTGTGTGAGTAGACCTATCAGTGTTCATTAGATTGAAATTCTTTGAGTGTTTCCATGGAGATGCGCCCCACCCAACTGTGGGTGATGACTCTGATTGGATAATTTCCATGGAGGTGTTAGCCCACCTATTGGGTGGGTCTGAATTAAATTACTGGCACACTATATAAGATCAGACAGAAGGAGTGTGCTTGCTACAGCCAAGAGGGACACTTTGAAGAAAGCACAGGAGCTGCAGATGAGAGACAGTTTGAATTTGGCTGTTGAAAGCAGACTCTTGCTCCGGAGAAGCTGAGAGAGGACAAATATCCCAAGTGCAACTAAGAGTCACATTTTTGAGGAACTGCAGCCTAGAGAGGAACGTCCTGAGAGAAAGCCATTTTGAAACCAGAACTTTGGAGCAGACGCAAGCCACGTGCCTTCCCAGCTAACAGAGGTTTCCTGGACACCATTGGCCATCCTCCAGTGAAAGTACCTGATTGCTGCTGTGTTACCTTGGACACTTTATGGCCTTAAGACAGTAACCGTGTAACCAAATAAACCCCCTTTTGTAAAAGCCAATCCATCTCTGGTGTTTTGCATTCCAGCAGCATTAGTAAACTAGAACAAAATCTAGTGAAGTTTGCCCTGTGGGTTTTCGGAACTGTTTCAGAACTTTGACCCCTGTTTTCCTTCCACTTTCTTCCTATTGCAATGGGAATGTTTTCCTATGACTGTTCTTCATCTCTTAGCTTAGCATCTCCAAATGTCAGATTTCTGTCTGCAGCTCCATCACCTCCAAATGTCAGGATTGTGTCAGCTCCTGAGCTCTCTTAAGTACTCTAGTGAACTAATCAAGATCCATCCTTGAATGGGTGGGTTCCATATCTCCATGGAAATAATTCTAATATATTAGAAGCAGATAACTTGTTCTGAGTTTCACAGGTTCACAGCCAGAAGAGAATGTTGCCTTAGGACAACTCACGCCTGCTGATTTTGATAAAAATGTACTTATCTATAGTGTGATGGAAAGAATGTATTTTTGCATTTGGAAGGAACATGTCTTTCTGGGGTCCAGGGGCTGGAATGTGCCAGTTTGAAACTGTTATGGACTCCAGAAGTGTCAAGATCTTTTGATCCAATCTTGTTTGGTGGAACCTTTTGAATGAGAGTTTCCATGGAGATGTGACTCACCCAACTGTGGGTGAGACCTTTGATTAAATTATTTCCATGGAGATATGGAACCCACCCATTCAAGGATGGATCTTGATTAGTTCACTAGAGTACTTAAGAGAGCTCAGGAGCTGACACAATCCTGACATTTGGAGGTGATGGAGCTGCAGACAGAAATCTGACATTTGGAGATGCTAAGCTAAGAGATGAAGTCCAGAGTTTGCTCCAGAGTAGCTGAGAGGATCTTTAGATGATTAGAGAGAAACACCCTGGGAAAATAAGCAGTGATGCACAGAGGCTACGAGAGAGAAGCTAAGAGAGACAGAAGGCCAGAGACATTTTGGAGAAAGCCATTTGGAAACCAGAACCCAGGAACAAAGGACCAGCAGACACCAGCCATGTGCCTTCCCAGCTGACAGAGGTGTTCCAGATGCCATCAGCCTTTCTTCAGTGAAGGTATCCTCTGTTGATGCCTTTGTTTGGACACATTTGTGGCCTTCTGTAAATTTCTTGTATTTTGCATAATGGCAGCATTAGCGAACTGGAACAGCCCTTATCCCTCCTATTACAATTATATATTTTATCTTTATTTTATTATTCATCTGTCCATACCCTGGATAAAGGGATTGTCAGGCACAAGGTTTTCCCAATTACACATTCACACAATAAAAGCTGTATAGTTATACAATTATCAAGAATGAAGTCTACTGGATTACAGTTCAAGTGATTCAGGTATTTCCCTGTAGGTATTCTAATACACTAGAACCTAAAAGAAGTATCCATATAATGCATAAGAATAACCTCCAGAATGTCTTCTTGACTCTATTTGAAATCTCTTTGCCACTGAAATTTTATTTTGTCTCATTTCTTTTCCCCCATTTGGTCAAGAAGGCATTCTCAGTCCTATGATGCCAGGGCCATACTCATCCCTAAGAGTCATGTCCCACATATCTAGGGAGACTAACACCCCTGAGAGTCATGTCCCATGCAGGTGGGAGGGTAGTGAGTTTATTTGCAGGTTGGCTGAGAGACAGAGAGGCCACATATAAGCAACAAAAGAGGTTTTCTGGGGGTGACTCTTAGGCATAATTATAAGTAGGCTTAGGTTCTCCCTTGCAGGAATAAATTTCATAAAGGTCAGCTCCAAGATTGAGGGCTTGACTTATTAAATTCAGAGTCCCTAATGCTTGTGATAATATCAAGAATTCTCCAGGTGGGGGAGTTTAACATTTACATTTACACATTTTCCCCCAGTCCCTCAAGGGGACTCTGAAAATACTTTTTTCTGCCCAAAATACTCTGGGATGAATTGGGTGATTACATTGACTTATGCAGAATAACAAGATCTCATTCCCTATTCTAGGTTCCAAGTAATTACGTTGTTTAAATAAACTGACCATACAGGTTAAATTAGATAGTGTGCTACATAGAATATAAATTTTGTAACAAATAAACATCTCTTAACTAACAGTTAAAAGTCAGGAATAGATGTGACTGCTATAAGAGCTTACAATCTAATAATCTTTACAATAAGCCTTATTCAGCATTCTGTACCCCTTTATCATCAATTGACCAATCTCTCCTCATGTTCTATCCCCTAATAACCTATGCTCTCAAATTCAATTCTCATCATTTCTCATTATAGTTAGTTTACATTAGTGAGGTCTTACAATATTTGTCCTTTTGTTTCTGGTTTATTTCACTCAATGTAATGTCCTCAAGGTTCATTCACCTATTGCATGCCTCACAACTGCATTCTGTCTTGTAGCTGCTCAATATTCCGTTGTATGTATATACCGCAGTTCACCCTTCTGTTCACCTATTGATGTACCTTAGGCCACTTCCATCCATTGCAAATCATGAATATAGCTGTCATAAACCCCAGTGTACAAATGCCTATTCATGTCCCTGCTTTCAGTTCTTCCAAGTATGTACCAAATAATGGGGTTGCAGGATCATATGGCAGCCCTATACTTAGCCTCCTGTGGAACCACCACACTGCCCTCCAGAGGGGCTGCACCGTTCTACTTCCTTACTAATAGTGAATAGGTTTATCTCTCTCTCCATATCTTCTGCAGCACTTGTACCTTTCTGTTTATTTTTTAAACAGTTTTATTCACACATCATACAATCCATCCTAAATGAACAATCAATAGCTCCCGGTATAATCACATGGTTATGCATTCACCACCACCATCTATATGAGAACATTTCCATTTCTTCTGCAAGGAAAGAAAGAAAGAAGAAGAAGAAGAAAGAAGAAAGAGTAAAAACAATAAAAAAGGAGAAACAACAACAAGAATCCCATATCCCTCCATTATATCCCCCTCAATTGACATTTAGCTTTGGAATATTGCCTTTGTTACAGTTAACGGAAGAATATTTCACTGTTAGTGTTAAGTATAGGCCCTAGTTTGCCTTGACTGTATTTTTTCCACATACCATCCCATTTTCAACACTTTGCAATGTTGACATTCACTTGTTCTCCCATGTGTAAAACTTTCTTATATTTTTGTACATTTAATCACCGTCATTGTCCACTTTAGGTTTTGCTAAGCGAAATAGTCCCAGTTTTTATCCTCTATGTTTCCTTCTGGTGTCATACATGCCCCTAGTCTTCCTCTTTTAACCATACTAACACTCAGGTTTGTTCATTATACTTACAATATTGTGCTACCATCAGATAGTATTATGCTCTTCATTTCTGGATCTTTACAATCAATCCTGTTTAACATTCTGTACTCCTTCAGCATTAAATGCCCAATCTCTACCCTCTTTCTATCTCCTGATAAACTGTGTTTTTAACTTTAACTATCAGAGTTAGTTCATATTAGTGAGACCATATAGTATCTGTCCTTTTGTCTCTGGCTAATTTCACTCAACATAATGTCCTCAAGGTTCATCTATATTGTTACAGATATCATGACTTTATTCTGTCTTACAGCTGCATAATATTTCAGTGTATGTCTATAATACAGTTGGTTCATCTACTCATCCATTGATGAACATTTGGGCTATTTCCATCTCTTTGCAATTGTGAACAATGCTGCTATAAACATCAGTGCACAAATGTCCTTTTGTGTCCTAGCCTTCAGTCCCTCCAAGTATATACCTAGTAATTGGAGTGCTGGATCATACAGTAATCCTTAGCTTCCTGAGGAACTGCCAAACTGCCTTCCAGAACAGTTGCACCATTCTACATTCCCACCAACAGTAAGTATACCACTTTCACCACATCCTCGTCAACACTTGTAGTTTTCTATTTTTTGATAATGGCTGTTCTAGTAGATGTGAGATGATAGCTCATTGTGGTTTTGATTTGCATTTACCTAATGGCAGTGAAATTGAGCATCTTTTCATATGTTTTTGAGCCATTTGTATTTCCTCTTTGGAAAAGTGTCTGTCCATGTCTTTTGCCCATTTTTAAATTGGGTTGTGTTTTTGTTGTTGAGGTGTAGGATCTCTTTATATATTCTTGATATTAAGCCTTTATCTGATGTGTGGTTTCCAAATATTGTCTCCCATTGCATAGACTGCCTTTTTACTTTCTTGACAAAGTCCTTTGATGCTCAAAAGTATTCAATTTTGAGGAGATTCTATTTATATATTTTTTCTTTCATGGCTCTTGCTCTGGGTGTAAGATCTAGGAAATCACCTCCTACCACAAGATCTTTAAGATATTTCCCTAAATTTTCTTCTGAAAGTTTTATGATTTTACCTCCAATGTTTAGGTCTTTCATCCATTTTGAGTTAATTTTTTCACAAGGTGTGAGAAAGGGGTCCCCTTTCATTATTCTGGATATGGCTATCCAGTTTTCCAAGCACCATTTGTGGAAGAGGCTGCTCTGTTCTAGGTGAGTTGACTTGACCACCTTACCAAATATCAATTGTCCATAGATGAGAGGGTCTATTTCTGAACACTCAATTTGATTCCACTTGTCAGTATACTTCTCTTTATGCCAGCCCCATGCTGTTTTGACCACTGTAGCTTTGTAATATGCTTTAAAGTTGGATAGTGTGAGACCTCCCACTTCATTTTTTTTCTCAAGACATTTTTAGCTATTTGGTGCACACTGGCCTTCCAAATAAATTTGATTATTGGTTTTTCTACTTTTGCAAAGTAAATTGTTGGGATTTTAATTGGTATAGCATTGAATCTGTACGTCAGTTTGGTAGAATTGACATCTTAACAATATTTAGTCTTTCCATCCCTGAATACTGTATGTCCTTCCATTTATTTAGGTCTTCCTTGATTTCTTTTAGCAATTTTTGGTAGTTTTCTGGGTATAGATCTTTTATGTCCTTGGTTAAATTTATTCCTGAAGGTTTGATTCTTTTTATTGCTATTGTAAATGGAATTTTTTTCTTGATTTCCTCCTCAGATCACTCCTCACTACTGTATAGAAACACTACTGATTTTTGCATATTCATCTTGTATCCTGCCACTTTGCTATACTTGTTTATTAGCTCTACTGTAGCTTTATTGTAGATTATTCAGGATTTTCTACATATAGGATCATGATATCTGCAAACAGTGAAAGTTTTGCTTCCTCCTTTCCAATCTGGATGCCTTTTATTTCTTTTTCTTACCTAATTGCTCTAGCTGGAACTTCCAGCACAAAGTTGAATAGCAATGGTGACAGTGGGCATCCTTGTCTTGTTCCTGATATTAGAGGGGAAGAGTTCAGTCTTTACCCACTTAGTATGATGTTAGCTGTGTGTTTTTCATATATTCCCTTTTTCATATTGAGGAAATTTCCTTCTACTTATATCCTTTGAAGTGTTTTCATCAAGAAAGGATGTTGAATTTTGTGAAATGCCTTTTCTGCATCAATTGAGATGATCATGCAGATTGTCCCCTTTGATTTATTGATGTGGTATATTACATTAATTGATTTTCTTGTGTTGAACCATCCTTGCATACCTGAAATAAAACCCACCTGGTCACGGTGTATAATTCTTTCAATGTGCTGTTGGATTTGATTTGCAAGTATTTTGTTGAGGATTTTTGCATCTATATGCATTAAAGAGATTGGTCTGTAATTTTCTTCTTTTGTAGTATCTTTGTCTGGCTTTGGCATTAGGGTGATGTTGGCTTCATAGAATGAGTTAGGTAACTCTCCCTCTTCTTCAAAATTTTTTAAAGTGTTTGAGCAGGATTGGAACTAATTCTTTCTTGACTGCGTGGTAGAATTCACATGTGAAGTCATCTGGTCCTGGACTTTCTTTTTTGGGAGTTTTTTGATGACTAATTAAGTCTCTTTAGCTGTTATTGGTTTGTTGAGGTCTTCTATTTCTTCTTGAGTCAATGTTGGTTGTTCATGCCTTTCTAGGAAGTTGTCCATTTCATCCAAGTTTTCTAGTTTGTTAGCATATAGTTGCTCACAGTATCCTCTCTTTATCTTCTTTATCTCTGTGGATCAGTAGTTATGTTCCCCCTCCCATTTCTGATTTTATTTATTTGCATCCTCTCTGTTTTTCTTTGTCAGCCTATGCTTTCTCAGCCTAGCTAAGGTTCCACTGATTTTATTGATTTTCTCAAGGAAACAACTTTTTAAAAAATTTTTCTCTATTGTTTTCATGTTCTGAATTTCATTTATTTATTCTCAAGTCTTAGTTCTTTCCTTCTGTTTGCTTTGTGTTAGTCTGCTGTTCTTTCTCTAGTTCCTCCAGATGAGCAGTTAAGTCCTTAATTTCTTCTCTTTCTTCTTTGTTAATATGGGCATTTAGGGCAATAAATTTCCCTCTCAGCACTGCCTTTGCTGCATTCCATAGTTTTGAAATGTGTTCTCATTTTCATTTGCCTTGAGATATGTACTCATTTCTCTTGTAATTTCTTCCTTGACCTACTGGTGGTTTAAGAGTGTTTTGTTTAGCTTCCATATATTTGTGAATTTTCCAGCCTTCTGCCTGTTACTGATTTCCAACTTCGTTCCGTTATGATTTGAGAAAGTGTTTTGTATAATTTTGATCTTTTAAAATTTATCAAGACTTGCTTTGTGACCTATCCTTTAAGGATGTGGTCTGTCCTTGAGAATAATCCACGAGCACTTAAGAAAAATGTGTATTCTGTTGTTTTGAGGTGTAATGTTCTGTAAATGTCTAAGTCTAGTTCATTTATCATGCTACTCAAAGTCTGTTTCCTTATCGATCCTCTGTCTAGATGTTTTATCTATTGAATGAGTGGTGTATTGAAGTCTCCAACTATTATTTTAGAGGTATCTACTTCTCATTTCAGTGTTGTTAGTGTTTGCCTCATATATTTTGGGGCACTCTGGCTTGGTGCATAAATGTTTATGATTGTTATGTCTTCTTGATGTCCTTCTTTGCCTCTTACTTGCTTTACATTTGAAGTCCAGTTTGTCTGATATTAATATAGCTACCTCCAATCTTTTCTGGTTGCTGTTTGGATGAAATACCTTTTTTGAGACTTTCACTTTCAACCTATTTTTGTCCTTTGGTTCTAAAAGGTGTCTCTTGTAGACAGCATATAGATGACTTCTGTTTTTTTAATTCATTCTTCCAGTCTATGTCTTTTGATTAGGGAGTTTAATCCTTTTACATTTAATGTTATTAGTGTAAAGGCATTACTTTCTTCTACAATTTTGTCTTTTGGATTTTATATGTGATATCATATTTTTTCCTCTCTTTTTACCCTTTTTGATAATCTTCATTTCTACACTTTTCTCCAGACCTCTCTCTCCTGTCTTTTGCTATCTGCCTCTAGCATTCCCTTTAGAATCTCTTGTAGATCTGGTCTCTTGTTCACAAACTCTCTCAGTGTCTTTTTTCTGAAAATATTTTAAACTATCCTTCAGTTTTGAAGGAATGTTTGGTGAATATAGAATTTTTGCTTGCCAGTTTTTCTCTTTTAGTATCTTAAATATGTCATACCACTGTCTTCTTGCCCCCATGATTTCTGCTGAGAAATCTACACATAGTCTTATTGAGCTTCCTTTGTAGGTGATGGATCACTTTTCTCTTGGTGCATTCAGAATTCTCTCTTTGTCTTTAACATTGGACAATCTGATCAGTAAATGTCTTGGAGTAGGTCTATTCAGATCTATTCTGTTTGGGGTATGTTGCACTTCTTGAATCTGTAATTTTATGTTTTCCATAAGAGTTGAAAATTTTCAGTGAGTATTCCCTCCATTATTATTTCTCCCCCTTTCCCCTTTTCTTCTCATTCTGCAGAACTCATAACACATATATTTGTGCATTTCATGTTGTCATTCAATTCCTTAAGACCCTGTTCATATTTTTCCATTCTTTCCCTATCTGTTCTTTTCTCTGCAGTATTTCAGGTATAGCATCCTCTAATTCACTAATCCTTTCTTCTGCTTCTTCAGATCTGTTGTTGTAGTCTCCATTGTGATTTTCTTCTCTTTTATTGCTTCTTTCATTCTCATAAGGTTTGCCATTTGTGTTTTCAATCTTTCAAGTTCTTCTGTATGGTCACTCAGTGTATTCTTTATATTCCTCATCCCTTTTGCCACATTTCCCTTCAACTTGATTTGATTTTGAAGATTTGTTTTAACATTTTAAATTAGTTATTTGAACTCCTGTTTCTCATTTGGGGTGTTCATTTGTTCCTTTGACTGAACCATATCTTATGGTATGACTCATGATTTT
The DNA here is from genome assembly GCF_015220235.1 of Choloepus didactylus. Lineage (NCBI taxonomy): Eukaryota > Metazoa > Chordata > Mammalia > Pilosa > Megalonychidae > Choloepus > Choloepus didactylus. The sequence continues at coordinate 41,284,219 of NC_051309.1, read as the reverse complement.
TTGCTGATGTCTAGGCATCAGATTTCCTTGATTTGTTTATTCTGGGGGTCATTTTCTCTTTTTTAATGTAGCTTTTCTTGTTGGCTTGCTTTGTTCTCTATCTGTTCCTTGACATTCAGTTCAACTTATTCTAGACATCTAGCAGAGCTTCTGTTTAACTGATCAGAATTTGTCAGCTCTTGTTTTTCTGGTTCTTGCCCTGCCTATATGGGAGCTTTTTCCCTTCCCTTCCCTTCCCTTCCCTTCCCTTCCCTTCCCTTCCCTTCCCTTCCCTTCTCTCCCCTTCCCTCCCCTCCCCTTCCCCTCCCCTCCCCTCCCCTTCCTTTCTTCCTTCCTTCTTTCTTTCTTTCTTTCTTTCTTTCTTTCTTTGTTTCTTTCTTTCTGTTTTTTTTTTTTGAAGAGTGTCTCCCCAGATAGCGTGGACCCCAGTAAGATTTTCCCAGACAAGAGAAGGCCTAGGACTCAGGAAGTTTCCTTGGGGATGCAACCCAGCAGGTGGCCAGTCTTTCCAGTGAAGCTTCTTGATTCTTTGCTTTTCTGTCCTTCCCAGCATGTGGCACTTGTCAGCCCACAGCTTCCCACTGGCATAAAGTGGTATGGTGCCTTTAATTCTCAGCAGACCCTGCCCCTGCTAGGGGCATTGCAGAGAAAGAGGCTGAGGCAGAGGGTGGGCTTAAACTGTTTCCATTTTCCAGCCCCTGGGGCCTGAATTCTCTGAATGAGAGTCTCCACTTGTACAGGGCCATGCCCCCCCCCCCCCTCTTTCTAGTTACTTTGTCTCTCAGATATTTCTTACCTCTGCCCTTGCCTGGGGCAGTGCTGAAACTGAAGAAGCATGCTGCTTTCTTTTTTTTTTTTAATATTCATTTTATTGAGATATATTCACATACCATGCAGTCATACAAAACAAATCATACATTTGATTGTTCACAGTACCATTACATAGTTGTGCATTCATCACCAAAATCAATCCCTGACACCTTCATTACCACACACACAAAAATAACAAGAATAAAAATTAAAGTGAAAAAGAGCAATTAAAGTAAAAAAGAGCACTGGGTGCCTTTGTTTGTTTGTTTCTTCCCCCATTTTTCTACTCATCCATCCACAAACTAGACAAAGGAGAGTGTGGTCCTTATGGCTTTCCCAATCCCATTGTCACCCCTCATAAGCTACATTTTTATACAATAGTCTTCAAGATTCATGGGTTCTGGGTTGTAGTTTGATAGTTTCAGGTATCTACCGCCATCTACCCCAATTCATTAGAACCTAAAAAGGATTGTCTAAATTGTGCATAAGAGTGCCCACCAGAGTAACCTCTCGGCTCGTTTTGGAATCTCTCTGCCACTGTAGCTTATTTCATTTCCTTTCACATCCCCCTTTTGGTCAAGAAGATGTTCTCCATCCCATGATGCTGGGTCTACCTTCCTCCCTGGAAGTCATATTCCATGTTGCCAGGGAGATTCACTCCTCTAGGTGTCTGATCCCATGTAGGGGGGAGGGCAGTGATTTCACCTTCCAAGTTGGCTTAGCTAGAGAGACAGGGCCACATCTAAGCAACAAAGAGGCATTCAGGAGGAGGCTCTTAGGCACAATTATAGGGAGGCCTAGCCTCTCCTTTGCATATGCTGCTTTCTTTATGCTAAAAAGTTAAAAAAAAATCCTTTCAGACCTGTCCCCAGTCCCTCAATTCACCAGTCAAGAGCCAGAGTTGGTACCTGGCTCTATGTGCCCCTTTTCTTGGGGAACAGCCCTTTTCTAGTATACTGCACTCAGCTGACTCTAAATGCCTCTGTTTTTAAATTTTTCCATCAGCTCTGCCTCTTCTCTACTGGGAGAGATCTCTGGGTTCCTTTCCTGCTTTTTCTGGGTTTATCTGTGCTTGGATCTTATATTCAGCAGCCTGTATTTGTTAATTAAATCCACAATTGGAACTTGCTTGAGGTACCTTCCCTTGTTCTTAGTAGACACTGCTTATTTTTCCCATGGGGAAGTGACTCCACAACAGCCTGCCCTGCTAGTGGGGGAGGTGGGCCAGTCTACACATATTAGGAGACTTACTTACAGCTCTGTGCTGTGATCTCAGCCCTTCCACCCATTTCAGACTGGTGTATGATGTGTGTCTGGTCATGGAAGTCCCCCCAAACAGTTGTTCCAGACAGTTCCTGGCTATTTACTAGCTGCCCTAGAGGACAAACAAATTTCCACATCTCCCTGTGCTACCATCTTGCCTCACCTCTTTTGAGTAGTTTTGATAGAGTGCCTTACTCCATTTCCTCTGTGGAAGTTGAAGGGAGAGATCCTTTCTTGCTTACCACCAGGTATCTAGGGTGTGGTCATATGAACTAAGATTGGACACTAATGTTTCCACCTGGAATGTCAACACTTAAATGCATGACACAAGACTTGGAATTAAAGTGAGGCAGATGAGGCTTCTTGTGTGCTAGTGCATAAAATTTAAGGAGGCACTCATTCTCAGGGCTGTGCAGGTGCCAGTCTACATTTCCATGACCCTGAGAATGAATGCCTCCTTAAATTTTGACCCTATGTGGCTGACTTGCCTGGCCTAATCTCATTCATGTGTGACACCTGGCCAGTCATCAGGCACATCATTACAATGGGGGTTTAAGTGATGGCAGGGGAGCCAGGATGATGGTGCTATTGACAGCAGAGACATTGACAATGGTGGCAGCAGTGATGCAGTGGTTGTGGTGGTGCTGATTCTAATGGCAGCTTCTTGATCATTTGGGAGGAGTGCCTATGGTGAAGAGTTTCCTAATTCTCTTGCCTTTGGTTTTGTCAGTTCCCTTGTAAACCTACCAATACATTTCTTTTCTGCCTAAGCAAATCAGACTTGGTTTCTGTTGCTTACAATCAAGAATCCTGGATAATACAGTGGGATTGTGAGCAATTTATATTTTTTGTCCGTTATCCTTTTCCGTATTTTCATTTTTTCACATGTTTATAAGCAATTTACTTTTTCAAAGGAGTCCAAATATTTTTACCAACTCATTCTTTCATCAAGTAGACCAAAGTATAATTTGTGGAGCCCAGAGTGAGTCAATTCAATGGTTTAGTGATATTAATGTCAAGGACCTACATTATTTGCATCTCCTTACTGTTCCATCATGATATTAGCTTGATGCTAGGATGACTGTAGCAGTTCTAGAAGTTATATTCAGGAATGACAATTTCTAGAAGAAGAAGAGAGAGGGCCTCTTCCTGTAATGCTTTCTTAGAAATGACATACAGTTTTCTGGGAACCCCACTGCAGATTTTTCTCTCACTGTAGTGACCAAAATTGGGTCACATGTGAATCATGTCCTAACTACTGACAAGGGAAATAGAGTTATCCATAGACCAATTAGATCCATTCCTACATATGGGAGTAATTTTCCCTGAGGCACATGACTCTATGGGGAAAGAAGAGCATCTGAGTAAAACTGGGGTTTTCTTGGGAAGGAAGAAGGGGAGAATGGAGGCTGGATAGATAGCCTACCGTATCAATAATGTGTTTTGGTTGCTCTATTGGGTGTATGGTTATTGTGTGAGTATTAGGGTATACAATGTGTTCTCTTAGGCAATTGTTAATTCTATCTTCTGATACTAGTTTTAAAATGGTGACTGTAACAATTTAGAAAGCCCATGTTTTTCATAAATACTGTATAGCATTTACAGACATTTTCTAGTTGAACAAAGACCCTCCTATCTTTATGACCAGAAGATGTGGGAAACCTGAAGACCCAAAGTGGTAAATCATAGTGGCCCAGAGTCAAATGTCAAAGGAATGGGTAGACATTGTAAAGAAATAGATGAGGAAGTGTGTGGGTAGGGAAAATCCCACAAACCTTTCCCCTTGACCTGGAATTCCCTTACCCTACATATTCTCCTTGATGTATTATTTATAAAATCACTCAAAACAATGTTTGGTATAGCAAACATTCAATAAATGTTAGCAATATTCCCCATTCACCTTAGAATGTTGGGTGTTTTCTAAAAACAACCTCCCCAAATTGCAATAGGGGACATACAATCATTTTTGTAACTTATCTCCAATATATATGATTGGAGAAAAGCCTGGAATATAATGCCTCCACTCACAGTTTTTTCTTCCCCACTCATATTATTTCCTTATATGTGGAAGAAGCTCCATTGGGATAATAATTTGTTCTCTCTTCTCTCCCTCTTCCCCAGGGAGAAGGAGGAGGAGTTACTTAATTTGATTGGTGAATTTAGAAGAAACTGAGTCTATATTACTGTCTTCCTCTTCTTTCTTCTTGGGACTGGGTCTGCTGGCTGAGAATCTGTTCTGCTTCGTTTCTCCTGGAGCCTCACCCACTGTCAGAGAGCCAGCAGTAGGCTAGTAGTGCTTGGATGGATAAATTGGGTAAATTGGAAACCCACTAACCTGCAGCTATAAAATCTTATTCTTCAATATCAAACTTATCAAATAAAAGTGATAATTGGGTTTCGCATCTGCCCTATTCTTTTATTTGTCAATTAGTTTAGAACTAGGGAATGGAAGAGGTGCCCTTTTTCAGCTCCTTTCAAAACTCAATAAATATCACTTGAGGCTCAACTCAAAAATCAGTAACTTTCTAAAATATCAGTAGCTTTCTAAATTCTTCCCCTTCTCTCACAGGAGAATTAACTGTCTCTTCTGGGCTTCCATTAGTCTCCTTTGTAAGATCTTCTGTTACCACTTTTATTTCACTGCATGGCAGTTGCTCAAAGGCCATTTCCTACTTTGCATCTGGGAACCCCAACCCATTGTGGTCTATGAATAAATGACTGGGACAAGCAGGAACTGTATTTTGGAAACCCAGACATCCTCACATAGTATTCAAATGCAGGACACATGATCAGGCACCATACATCCCTATATTCTGTTATGCTTTTGATTTCATTGTCATTCTTCTCTCTTCTTTGCTTTACCTAATAGGAAAGGATAGTCTCTTATACTGCCTTATATACCTTTATGATCAACAATTATTATTATTTTTTACTTTAGAAAGTTTGAGAAATATAAAAAATGTGTAAGGAAGAATGTAAAATAATTTAATAATTACTTATAATTATAAATAAATTAGTAAATTTTTCAAGTATATCCTCCAATTGGGTATTCAGTTTGTTTTGACTTTTTAGCTCTTTTAAATAACTTAACTTTAAAAAATATTTTCAAAAGTGTCCTAACTCTGACATTACAGCAGAGCTGAAGGGTTGACACAGTCGAACTTGAGATGGCAGGCAGTACAGTGGAACATTGTACTGGAGAAGTCAGTGATGACTTGAGTAGCAGCCACGCCCCTCTTCTGATAACAGCTGCTATAGACAATGCTCTGTGCATGGGCTGACGTGATTTGTACCACAGCCCAGCTTCCCTGCCTATAGCAGATTGAACTGGGAATTGATGCCTGACCCAAAGGCAGCCATGTATGGGATGTCCAGTGGCTAATGCAAGAGCTCCACCCAACATGGCCACTGTATCCTAGATGAGGACGGGCCAGTCAGACCATGCCCTTTTCATGCAATTTGAATTTGAGATCTATTGATAGAGCAATCCAAAAGGATGGGCAGGAATGGCAGACACACTGAGAGGACTAAAAATGCCGTATGTAAACACCAGTGGAAACCTTCATGAAGCAGGGGCCATGGGGTGGAGAAAAGAAATGCAGACGTGTTTTAGCAGCGCAAGCAGAGAAAGCAGAAGCAGAGTGTAGCCAAGTCACCACAATAGAGACGGAGTAACAGATGCCTGCTTCTGAGGCAAGCAGGTGGCTGGGGCTATACTATGTCCTAAATTACATTCCTGTCTCCTCCAGGCCCCACTAGGCAGCTGCTAAAGCTGCTTTCTGCTCTTCTCTACTTCCTCATGTGTTCTCAGAATGCACCACTATTAACCTGAGTCAGCAGAGCATGGCTTTCTTCCTAGCAACCCGAAAGAGCCCAGTCAACACCAGGTAATAGTCACACTTCTATTATGGCACATATCAGGTGACATTATAATGATTCTGTTTTATGATTGCCCCTGCAAGACTTCTTGAGATCAAGGACTGTGTTCTATGTTTAAAATATATCCTTAGTACCGGAATAGTGCACATAGTAGGTGTTTGTGTGCTTGATGAATGAATGAATGAATGTGAGGAGCATGAGTGTGCCTGTGACTGAAACACCATGGAAACACAGGAACTCAGTTATAAAGAGCATTTCTCTGAAGCAGATACTTTGTTTTGTTTTGTGTTTGTGTTTGCTATTAATATGGGTATAAGACTTTTTTAATCTCCAGAATTTTATTTAAAAAACAACCAGGCAAAAATACTCCTTTAATTTTTTGTAAATAGAAACATGATTTTAAAAATACATTCATTCACCAAACACTTATTGAGTCCTGCCACATGTCAGACATTGTACTAAGCTCTTAGTATGTATTATACCATGCACTATGGGGAGAAAGCAGGCAATAGGACAGCATCCCAGCCCTTATGGGGCTTACAGGCTAGGAAAGGAAACATGCCATCCACACCGTGAAAAATAAGACAATGCAGAATGCTGCAGTGGCACAAAGTGTTGAGGAAATTTGTTGCTGAAGTAGGATATTAAAAAAGACATGATAGTCTGCACAGAAAAGCATTAGTTATTAAGGAGATATCAGTATCTTTTAAAACAGTGTTTGATAATGCTCTCTACATTGTCATTTTATTAAGACACGGTCTTTAAACTTCCAATTTTTCAAAATTATTTAGAGTGTAAGGGGTAGTGAGTTCCAGAATTTACTCTTTCATCATAACATTTATTGACTGTCTTAAGGCAAGGTATTGTCAAACGAGAGAAGAAACCACTAATTTCTCTCAAAAGGAAACTTAGCCAAATAATACTTGACGTAACAAGGTTGTATTAGCTTGCTGATTTTTTTTTGATAAGTTGAATGAATTCAGTTTGGTAACATGGGATGGCAAATATCACCATGCTACTGCTTGCTGATGACATGTCAGCAATTAAATTTAAACTTAAAATTCTGACTCAAATTACAAAACAACACTTATTTTACTAGCTTCAAACTTTGCACCAAGGGGCACTGAGATATCTGTTGTTTTTTTTTTAAATGGCATCATTGAATTCTCATCATATTACAGATGTATTTGAAAAGCATTGTCCCTGTGAATACTTAAGGAGAGGAGTCTGTTCATGGTTTAATAATTAAACATGGAAATAAAATTTCCTACTCCTCCTCTTTCAAACTTCAGCACCAATTTAATAGAATAATGTCTACCCTGAGTGTGCCAGGCATGCTGTTTCAAAAACTGTTACTTTTTTTAGTTACTCATCTGTGTGAATAAGCATTCTCTCAATACTGTGCAAATAAAATAAAATACGGAAGGAAACTAGATGTTAACACCGATATAAGCCTGCAATTGTCATCCCTTATCCCAAATTGGAAGTTTTGTTGTATTTACCTGCCCGGCATCCTTCCTTCTTTTTATGGGAACAGCACCTCCTTCTCTCCGATCTCCCTCAAAGCCCCCACTGCCTCCTCTCAGTCCAGGTAGACTCCATGGGTGGGCTCAGGGCCCCCCAGTCTAGTGGATACCATTGCCCTGGCCACACTGACAGGTTCCAGGGTGGGCATGTGAGCCAAGCCAGGCCACCATGGCTTGGTTCTGGGACTGAGTTGGGATCTGTTAGGAAGGAGAAGGTTGCTACTTGTGAAGATTATTGTAAGCCTGGAGCTGCTGGGGACACTGCAGGAAGGAAGTCCATCTTGAGAAGGAGGCAGCTAATATAGAGGGACCCTGAGCTGAGAAATGGACGGAAAACCCTGATGCTATTCAATTAGTCCATCAATCCACTGATTCCTGAGTCCCAGACCACTTTCATATTTATGAATCAACAATATATTTTCCCTGTCTTCCCTCCTTTTTAATTTTTTTAGTTGAGTCAGTTTGAATTGGGTTTTCTGTCACTTTCACCCCCTCCCCCCAAATTTCCCTATATGCAAATGATCATCATTTTTCTATTGGTTGACTTAAGAAAAAACAAATGAAATCAAGTTGAGTTTATAAAAGTAAGTTTGTACGAATAAAACATCTTCATCCTATACATTCATGTTCCATGGAAGAATTCACAGGAAAAAGTTCTGTGGGCTATAAAATATTTACAACCCCCTGGTCTACAAAATAAAGTTAAGTGCATAGCAAGTCTTTGCGGATCATTTGCAGACTATCCGGAACTAAATTATCCACCTCAGGTGCTACACTGCCCCTATGCTAGGGTACTAGCACTCTCTCCAATCGCTTTTGCCCCTCAAATCTTCTGAGTCTTGCTTAGAAGACTCAGGCTGCTGGGCTTTTTTTTTTTCACTAATTTTTTAAGGTTCAGCTAAGCATCACCTTTTCCATAAAGCTCTACAGAATCTCCCCACATACAATTAATTGCTCTTCCTTCTGCTTAGCTCACATCACAATCTGATCTATATTATTGCTAGGGGGTATATAATTGCCTCCTTCAGTCTGGAGTCTCTTGTGGTCAGGGTCTAAATCATATTCATCTGCTTAAATGCTATCTGAGACATAGTAGATGCTCAATACATATTTGTCAGATTACATTTCAATACATGGCTTGGCATTGCTTTCACTCTTGTTTACCCTCCTAGTGCTAAAGGCACTTATCATCTAGGGTGTAAAGGAAGCTGTGTATACCTAGTAGTGGTTTTGTCAGCATTCACAGTCATTAAATACCATAAATGAACCATGTTCTACCCATCCAAAGAGTCTCAGTCCAAAGGTAAACTTTTATTAGCTCTATTTATTGGCTCAAACACAAACTCCTTGGCTTTAATGGGGCCCTGGCCAAATATAGAAATGCACAGATCAAAGGGGCTCCAAGGCCACTCAGTATTGTGGAAGTTTCCATTCTTCATCAATTTTTTATTTTGGTTTAGTGGCTTGGTGCTTTTTTCCTTGGTAGCTTCCATTTATCACAAGAGTGGGAGATACTTACCCACGGAGCTTACATGTATTACAGAACTCGTTCAGCTTCATTAGGCTTGCTTTGTATCTGGCCACACTGGATGTGTCACCTTCTTTGGGGATCACTCATGCCTCATGTCACCTTCATCAGGCTACTAAATTGACTTGCATGCTTTGGGCCATCAGACCTGGTACTAACTCCCAATATTGCTTTCTTGAATAACTAATGATAGATATTATACCTTCAAGTATTAACCACTCCCAATTTAAGTTGGACTTGTTGGACAACATTAAATGCTCTTAAAGTGATCTTTTCTTTTTCCTGATGGACTTTCTTAGGGATCAGGCACCCTGTTCCATTACCTTCCTGGTTACAGAGAATATTACTGTGGGCACTTTACCCACAACCAAGCCTTCCTCACATCTAGAAGAGAAGGCTTGCCTAGCATAACTCATTCTTTTAACTGGTGGGTAATTGGTGGTGATGACCCAATACTTCATGAAAGATTAAGAATGTTTTCTTTGTGAAAATAACCATGCAAAGAGGGGAGGATACAAACTCTAGGGTTGTTGGGATGACCCAGGGCCAATCTAGAGATATCAAGACTAAATGCCTATCTCTGGGTCGGGAGGTCTGTATGTAAATGTTATGAAATTTATTATAGGAATTGGCTCACATGATGGAGGATATTGGCAAGTCCAAATTCTGAAGGACAAGACATGAGTTGGGAACTCCAATCATGTTTCAATAAATTCCCCAGGAAAATCTGGCTGGCTGAAGTAGAGATAGAAATTCTTCTTTCTGACTGCTAAACATCAGTTCTGTCTTTAAGGCCTTCAACAGAAAGGATGAGAATTTTTCTCATTGCTGAAGACAGTCTCCTTTATTGATTATACATGTAATCATCTATAGATGCAATCAACTGACATGATTTAAATCCGTAAAATACTCTTGCAGTAGCAATCAGGCCAGTGCTTGCTTGACCAAACAACTGGGCACTATAACTTAGCCAAGCTGACACATGAAATTAACCATCAGAGTCTACTTCTTGTCAACTTCACACCTATACTCATTTTCTTAAACCATACTTAATCTCTAAATAAAAACAATAACATTCACTCTCTTCACCTAACGTAATTCAACTGTCCTGTGTACAACTTGAAACACATTTACCCTTTCCCCAGAAGAGGATGCAAGTTCTTGAATGATATTCAGACTTATAAAACTTGATATCTTAACTTAAATACTGGGACATAAAGTTAATACAAGGGAAGAAAATAAAGATATTTGCTTTCTTATACATAACAAAATGAGTAAGAAATAAAGAAATACTCATAGCCATTATATTCCTTATTCTGCAACTGGTCACATGGACATAGCTTGTATTTATAATAGCTTTCTTTCATTATCCATACCATATTCCTTTTACCCTCAGCAAGTACCTCAGCTAGTGTAATTCTTTGCCTGATGGGGTGACACAAACCTTCATTCCTGAAGGGTCTGGACAATTAATAGTCTTGCCTGGATTGGGTTGTTGTAGTTCTCCATCGACTTTAATCACAGGGCATAGTATTAATAAGAGGCACACTAAGGGATCTCCTGTATTCCAGGCAAACATTTTTTACCTTCATTGTGTAGCAGCAGTCCTATTTTCCCTTGATAATCAGGGTGAATCACCCCAGTCAGTGCAGTAATATCCTTCTTTGCCTGTTGATTTAGAGGCATGAGGAGCCCAAAGTGGCTGGGTGCAGTCTTAACTTCCCATTCAATGGAATTGTTGTGTCTCCTGATGGAAGCTCTCCTCCTTTTGGAACTAAGACCTGTAGAACAGCAGAGCTTAAGGTCATGGGGATAGGAAGCAAAAACTTTTCTAGTGGATCACTGGGAGTAATAGTGAGTAATTGAGCCTTCAAAAGGCCATGCCACTCTTCTAACAATCCAGTTGCTTCAGGATAATGAGGAACATGGTAAAACCAGTGAATTTCTTGGGTATGAGACATTTCCTGCACTTCATTCCTTCTTTGATCAGAAGCAATGCTTAGTGGAACAGCATGTCTATGAAGAAGGCATTCTGTAAGTCCACTGATGGTAGTTTTGGATAAAGCATGTAGAAGAGGCATATCTGTATCCTATGTGTGTGTCTTTCCAGTAGGAAAAAAACTATTTCTCCTTCTATGATGGTAGTAGTTCAATGTAATCAACCTGCCACCAGGTATCAGGCTGATTGCCTAAGGGAATGGTGCCATATTGGGAGTTCAGTATTGGTCTCCGCTACTGGCAGACTGGGCACTCAGCAGTGGATGTAGCTAGGCTGGCCTTGGTGGGTAGAAGGAGGTTCATGTTGCTGAGCCCATGCATAACTTCATCCCTAACACCATGGCCACTTTGTTCATGAGCTCATTGGGCAATGACAGGTGTGGATGAAGGAGGCGGCCAACTGGTATCCACAGAATGTGTCATCTTATCCACTTCATTATTAAAATATTCCTTTGTTGAAGTGCCCCTCTGGTGATCATTCACATGAGAAACAAGTATCTTCATGATTTTTCCCCATTCAGAAAGATCTATCCACATACATCTTCCCCAGACCTTTTTGTCACCAATTTTCCAATCATGTTCCTTCCAAGTCCCTGACCATCTGGCCAAACCATTAGCCACAGCCCAGAAATAAGATTACAAATGCATTTATGGCCATTTCTCCTTCCAAGCAAAATGAACAACCAGCTGCACTGTTTAAAGTTCTACCCAATGAGAGAATTCCCCTTCACTGCCCTTTGGAGATGTCTCAGAAAGAGGCAGTAGTGCTGTAGCTGTCCATTTTTAGGTGGCACCTGTATATTGTATAGAACTGCTTGCAAATATGCCCGAGTTTTCTCTTTCTCAGTCAACTGATACTAAGAAACTCCCCATGGGCCATAGCTGTGGTCTGGGAGAAGAAGGCCATATGGCAAGAGTAGGAGCCCTGGGCATTTGGGCCACTTCCTTGTGTAACTTACTTGTGCTTTAGGGTCTGCTTTAACTCAATCTTGTATGTACCAGTTCCATTTGATGATGGAGTGCTAATGTGCATGCCTTACTTTATGGCTTGATGGATCAGACATGCCCAGTCCATGATGGGCAACTCAGGCCTCATGGTAACCTAGTGGCCTATGGTTATGTGTTCAGTCATTACTATGGCCCAATAGCAGGCTAAAAGCTTTTTCTTAAAAGGAGAGTAGTTATATTCAGAGGATGGCAGGGCTTTACTCCAAAATCCTGAGGGTTTGTGCTGTGATTCTCCTATAGGGGCTGCCAAAGGCTCCAGACAGCAACTCTATTTGCCATTGACACTTCCAGCACCATTGGATCTGCTGGATCGTATGGCCCAAGTAGCAGACCAGCTAGCATGGAAGACTGGATCTGTTGTAGAGCCTTCTATTTTTCTGTCTTCAGTCAAAACTAGCAGCTTTCTCATCACTTGGTAAATGGGTAGATAGCAAACCCAAATGAGGAATATGTTGCCTCCAAAATCCAAGGGAACATTAGGAGTTGTGCCTCTTTTTCTTTTTTTCTTGTAGGAGGGGCCAGATGCAACAGCTTATCCTTCACCTTAGAAGAGTATCTCGACATGCCCCATACCACTGGATGCCTTGATATTTACTGATGTGACAGTTCCTGCATTTTTGGTGGATTTGTCTTCCACCCTCTGATATGCAAATACCTTATAGGTAAGTCTAGAGTAGTTTCCACTTCTTGCCACTAGGTCCAATCAGCACAAGATAATCAATATTGTGGAAGGGAGAGGTGATCAAGGTCTCTGAAGACTAGATTATGACTGACATATGGCTGGAAAATTGATATACCCTTGAGATAGGACGGTGAAGGTGTATTGCTGGACTTTCCAACTGAAAGCAAACTGTTTCTGGTGATCTTTACTAACAGAAATTGAGAGAGAGAGAAAAAAAAGCACTCTTCAGGTCAGTAGCTCCATGCCAGGTACCAGGTGATGTGTTGATTTTCTCAAGAAATGATACCACATCTGGAACAGCAGCTACAATTGGAGTCACCATCTGGTTAAATTTAAGATAATTCACTATTATCGTCCAAGATCCATCTGTTTTCTTCCCAGGCCAAATAGAAGAATTGTAGGGAGATATGGTGGGAATCACCTCCCCTACATCCTTCAAGTCCTTGATAGTGGCACTAATCTGTAAAATCCTTCTAGGAGTGCAGTATGGCCTTTGATTTACTATTTTACTGCTCGAATCCTTCTGTTTGGACTTTCTCCCATAATATTCTTTACTCCATAATTCAGGAAACCAGTGTGGGAATTCTACCAGTTGCTGAGTATACCTATTCTAATTATGCATTCTGGAATTGGGGAAATAAGCACAAAATGGGTTTGGGGAACCACTGGATCCACTGTGAGATGGACCTGAGCTAAAACTCCATTGATCACTGCTAGGTGACCTCTATAAGCCCCTACTCTGACTGGTGAAGCACAGTGATATTTTGTGTCTCCTGGAATTAATGTCCGTTCTGAGCCAGGTTCTATTAATCCCTGAAATGTCTGATCATTTCTTTTTCCCCAGTGCACAGTCACCCTGGAAGGACCCTTTGAGGAAGGATGGGAGGATGTTTAGCAGTATAAAGTTTTGGCAGCATAGCTGGGTCTTTCTTGAAGGAGACCTGGCATTCCCTTTATTCAGGGGGTTCTGGGTGTGTAAACTTTCTCAAGTCAGGGAATTGATTGTGGGGCCATGATTCTTCATTTCTGTGATTCAAGTTAGATTTCTTTTCACTTGACCCGGAAATTTTTGCTTATACAGACCAAGTAAGAATTTAGTAGACTGCCCATCCATTTCTCTTCTAGATAACCTCATGAGTACCTACCTAGTCAATGCCATAGGTCTCTATGAGTCAGACTATTCTGATTACTGCTGTGACTGCTGTCCATTATGGTAGCCATGCCCATCTTGTATCTGGTGAGTAAGTGCTGCCACTTGGCTCCAACCTGGGATCCAATCATCCCCGTTGTTTTTATGGATCCAAATTCAGCGGCAGTGGTTCCCACTGTAATATCTGACCTCCAGAGAAGAACAACCATAGAGCTCTTCAGGGATGACAGAGCTGCTCTCACAACTTAGTTCCTCACAGTCCTCATGAAAGGTGTCTCTGTGCTTTCCTGGGGTGGGTGATCAGGCCTTTCATGATAATTCTTCTCTAACATTCCAGTCTCTCTAAGCCATTGGATCCTCTCACCTACCAGGCCATTTCTGGATCTTGACTTCAGGTAACATGGGTAACCTTTTGGTCTATGCTTCAGCCAACCATCTGAACAAACTGTTGGAGTCCTTTCTAGTATCTTGAGCTACAACAATGAATTCAGAATCACTTTTTAGTGGGCCCATGTCAATAAATTTAGTTTGATCCAAATTTATTTTCCTTCCACCATTATCCCACACCGTTTTTAAATAATGCTCTGAAATAAATTTATATTTTATTATAGTAGCACTTAATATATTAGGAAAATCATATTAATTATTTCCTCTTACTCTTTTTTTTTTTTAAACTGAGTGCCTAACATATATCAGGCACTGAGGAAGTCACTGAAAATGCAAAGGTAAGTAAAAACCAATAGGGTGCCTAACCACAAAGAGTCCATATATCTGTGCCAAACTTGTTAGCTGTTGAGGCCACAGACAATGCTTATTGCACATGCAGATTGGAGAACCCTGTCTCTAAATCTCCATTTTCCCAGGAGTCCTCAGCTCACAGGTTGAGAACTATTGTTGTTAAGCAGTCATTTCCTCCTTCTTTAACCATCAAAACTCTCCTGTATGTATTACCAACAAAAGCACAGGTCAGAAATTGTATTTGGTTACAGGTAATCAGGTAGGGTGTGAAAAGTTAGTCCCATGTTGACTTGGTCACAAGAAGACAGATTTGGAATCTTTTTCCTGGTAATCCATGCCCTTCACTGGAGTTTGAAGGTGATTAATACATGTTGATTTATCATTCTAGGTCTGAATATTTTCTTCAAGTACAAAGAGATAAATGAAAAAGAAAGAAAAATGAAAAGCATCCTTTAAAGTTCTTAAGAAAGAGTGTCTAGGGGCATCTAAACTAGGACTATGAACCACTAATTTAAAAAAGGTATTTTGCTTTAACATCACACTCAATTTTGCTGTTATAAAAGAATAGTCAGATAGTTAACAATTTACCTGATATCCTGAGTGCCTGCCAAGGTACCTGCTGATTTGATTCTAAAATGTATCCTGCCTGGGGGACAAATGGGAGGAATTCCTCTGCTTTAGGAAAGGAGTTGGGCCAAAGGAGTATCCCACACCTTCACTACCCATTCCCACACATATTCCCCTGATTTCTGTCTATATAAATTAGAAAAATATGCAGTTTGTTTGGAGTGTAGCACACCTCCTCAGGGGTCACACTTTGCATCACACCTCTTGGGGCCTTTGGGATTTCAATCTAGTTATATACCTGGAAGAAAAGAGGGGTGGTAGAAGTAGGTCATGAGAGGAGTTAGCAGAGTTTTGCAAATCAACTACCTCAGGGTATTTCATTACAGTTTCTTCTGGTAAAACAGGGTTAATTTCTTCAGGTGGAGGTGAGATGGCTGATTCTTCAGGACAGACTGCTATAGGTTTTTCTGGCAAAGAAGACTCAGCAGAATCTCTTTCAATGTCCCCACCATCACCATTATCCACATTATCCCACATGTCCACGTTCCAATTATCAGCCTCCCATTCTTTCCGCATTAATGCCATCACTTTAACAGAAGACAACCTGCAAAGTTGGGAATTCAATTTATATTGTAATTCAGTCACTTGCACAATGAGACTCTGGTTCTGATTTTCAGAAAGCTCAAGTCTGTGGTTACAAGAAATAAGTTTCTTTCAGGGCACACAGAGAAACGTTCATATCTTTCATGTGTTTGAGCTGGGAGCTTGCAGACTCAATCTCATCCCTTTCTTTACTAATTGTATCCAGCATCTTTAGGAACAACCAGCCAACATTGTTATACTTTTTAACTCCACAAAACTCTGTTAAGGTATCAAATACACTGTCACTTAGAGCTTTGCATCTTAGCATTTGATAGCAGAACCCAGTGGTGATATTTTGCATATCTCTATCACCAATTCATGCCATGGAATATCCGTGCCATCTTTTTCATTGGAAATAAAGACATTAGTGGCTTTTAATTTTATTGGATCAGAGAGCCAATTCCAGAAACCCAAGAACCAATGTTATTCTTACCAAAATTGTTATTAGTCAGGTTTTACAAGGAAGCAGAACAAAAAATGTAAATATTGTAAGAGTTATTATAGTGACAATGGAAATTTGTAAGTCCGAATTCCATAGGTAGGCCACCAGTTGGTAATTCCAGTGAAGGTCTTGATGAATTCCCCAGGAGATGTTGGCTGGCTGAAGTAGAGATAGAAATTCTTCTTTCTGACTGCTAAACATCAGTTCTTCCTCTAAGGCCTTCAACTGATTGGATAAGACCTCTTTAATTGCTGGAGGCAATCTCCTTTAGTGATTGTAGATGTGATCAGCCGTGGATGCAATCAACTGACTAATGATTTAAATCCATAAAATACCCTCACAGTAACAATCAGGCTAGTGCTTGCTTAACCAAACAATCTGGACACCATGATCTAGCCAAGTTGTTACCTGAACTTAACTATCACATATTCCTTTGGGCAGTTCTCCTTTTTTGAACTATGCAAATAAATTATAGTCTGAAGAACACTATGTAAGCCATTTGCCAACATGTTAAAAAGAGATGGCTACTCTGATTTTCCAGTGGTCAATCCCATTTAAACCATTTTATATTCAAATCTGTCTTTTATGTTGAATTGGTCATCTATTGATACCCCTCTTTGGATTTACCTAATTGCCCCTTCCTTTACTGTTTCCTGCTAATTTGGATAGGAGGATCATTATGGGGTTCAGAGAGAAAATATGTATCAAATAATCCAATTCCTAGTACTGTAGTTTATTGTAAGATAGGAACACCTTAAAAGAGAAAAGTAAATAGGGAGTCTTATTCTTGTACCTTAGGTAAGTATATATACCATGCAAGAATAAAACACTTAATATCCTCAGAGATTCTGCCATTTTTATAAGAGAAGGTGGTGGGAGAAGCACCTTCTTTGCTTGCAGACTTTCTCTTGCTATTGCATTTTGTCCTCAAAGGACTTATGGTTTAGTGGATATTGAGAGTAGCATCCAATTGTTTCTGCAGAGATTTGAAACAAGGGGCTTTTGGCCATCTCACTCAAAAGGCCTTGGATAGAGAAAAGGAGAAAGAGGAAGTCAAGAGATTTGGGAGTTGGAAGGAGATGAGTGCTCTCTGTATCTGCCTGGCAGAGTAAAAGCTCGTAAGTGTAGAAAACATAATGACTGCCTTTGTTTGCTGGAGGGTTGCTGGTGTCTTTCCTTTTCAAGTTTTTGCCTGCTTCACAGAAGCTGGCAGAAAACAAGAGAAGCTAGGTTCCCCCGAGTTCAGCAATTTGTTGTGCCATGAAATTACAAACTATTTTATTCCATTGGAACGTAAATTCAAGAAGATAATGCAGAATTATTGCATAAATGCATGACATTTTTAAGCTCAATAAGTAAAAGCATTATAACTTTGTGAGAAACCCACAAAATCTGGAACATTTTAGTTATTGACCTAGCAAAGTAATCTTAATCATATAAGGTGGACTAAAACTATAACAGACATTTATCTTCCCCCACACCTTCCATATTTCCACCAAAGATGGAGGAGGGTGAAGAAAGATTTTCCTTCCCTTTAAGCATTCAAAAAATGTTGGTAGCTACTTTTGTACAACTCATTATAGTATAGTTGGTAAATGGACAGATTCTGCCTTGGTTTGAATGCCAGCTCCACCTTTTAATAGCAAGTACCTTAAATTGTCAGTGGTGTGGGTTCTTGTAAAATAAGGTTATTGTGAGGATTAAATGAGTGAATATATGTGAAGTGTTTGGCAATTAAGCACTATATAAATGTAACATTCTTTTTTTTAAATATATACCATTAGATTATCCTTACAGCAATTTTGTAAGGAAAATAAAGTGGGAGTTATTAATGTCCTTGTGGGGAACATAAGGCTCGAGATGACAGAGTACCTTCCCTGGGATCAAATATTTTGGAAGCTACAAAAGTGGGATTCAAATTCAGATGTTCTGGCTTTCCACCACATTTCCTACAAACTTCAGGGTATTTTATGCTCCTACTTAGGCTTCCCCTGAATGCTCAGGGGATGAACTAAGCAAAATCTGTGGGTTGGATGGCCCTTCTTCCAATATGAATATATAGATTGAATAGAACAGCTAAGATGTGGGTATGTTGGGTAAAATCAAAATTGGTTAAAATCACCTGACATAATATTGCAGACCATCAAACTTTTTTTGTGTGTGTGCGTGTGTGCGCGCATGTGTGTTTTTAAACAGCTTTACTGAGATGTAATTCATATACCATACATTTCACCAATTTAAAGTGTACAATTCAGTGGTTTTTAGTATGTCCACACAATTGTGCTATCATCACCACAATCAATTTTAGAACACTTTCATCACTCCCACCCACAAAATCCCTTACCTTTTAGCTATCACTCTCCCCCCTCAATTCTTCATTCCCCAACCCCTAACAATCATTAATATAGGGATTTGCCTAACTTGGTTCGTAGAAATGGAATCATACAATCTCTGTCTATTCTTAAGTGTTTCCTTGAAGTGGCAAGAACAGTACAATATCTGTTGTGAGACAGTCAAGCACTTCATGAAAGAATTTTGTTTTCCTGGAGTAACCAAGTGTTTTATTATTATTTATTGTTATCACATTACAGTTTATTGTTATTGTACAAAATTCAACAACTAAGTGTGAACAGCTCACATGTGTGATGATAGAACACAAAAGTCACGTTACAAATGATAGCGTCATTCAAAATCAAGCATTTGCACAATCCGAAAGTATGATTAATCTTATAAGCCATCTATTTCCATATCTTTTGTCCACAATGTAGCTATCATTACTTCTAATCAAAACAGTGAAGCCTGAATCATCCCAATAGGACCTGCACAACAGCAACTCTGACAGAGAAAAAAAGTCTAGGAAGAAATCCCTTCATTTTGTTTATGTGTCTACTGGAAGCTTCAGAAGTGGGAGAACAGGAATTGAGCATGGTGTGTGCTGTGGAGATAAGTATGTGAAGTGGAAAATAACATGGAAGGGCAAAGCTGAAGGACAAAAGCTCTTTCGGCTAAAGTGCTTCTTAGGAACGGGTAAGAGTTGCTACAAGGAGGTTTGTTAGATTTCTCCTAAATTTTTAGAAACTTTTTCCAAGTTGATTACATAGATGTTATAACTGAGAGGGACTTCTCTCATTTGCCACAACTCTTTCACTGTTTTTGGTTGTATAGGCAGTTGAATCCCAGAGAGGCTAAACATTTTTCCAAAGTCATGCAACTAGGTATTTTGACTCCTTGGATTCAAGGTAGTTCACTGTTGAATCCCAGGCCTGATACATTGAAGGCACTCAGCCAATATTTGATGAGTGAATAAATGAATGGCTCTCTGTCTCTCTGAATTTTTGTTGGTGGACAAATTTTGCACTCAAAATTGAGAAAGACAAGAGAGTGCAATACTTTGTAGTTGGTATGAAAGTTGAGAAAGCAAAGTTTCCAGTTCCGGCACAAATTCAGAGACATTGGAGAAATGACCCAGCTTCTTTTTTATTTTTCTGTTTGCCAAGGGGGCATAATTCAGTGGATGTGTATCTGATGAGGGGGCCAGGTTTTAAAGTCAAATTGCAAATAATCAGAACTGCCCTTTATCCTCCCTTAGGGAGGGGTCATGCTGGAGAGATACTCTCAGTCAGTTTTTCCTCCATCATTGGGACACATGGCTGTGTCCTTGTTTGAACACGAGGTGAAGTAGTTGGCTTGAATTTAGGACCCATGTATATGAAAAATGTGTTTTAAGCAAAAGACTGAACAGTGAATGCTCTATGGTCATGGAGACAAACTGAGAGAAGAATAGATTCATCACTCCCATCTTGCAGCTCACTCTTGGGCACGTGCATTTTAAGGCATTTTTAAGTTCCCTCTCTCTCTGTGGAGGGTATATAACTGAACTGACAAAAGTTACATGCATGTATGATTTGACTCCACTGTTACATCTTGTTTACTGGGAAAACTCAACAACTCTTTATAAGGTATTCTGGAATCAAAATCCATGTTTCAGGTACTTGTTTTACTTTGTGGAGCTTCTTAGATAAAGATGAGATTGCTAAATTCTAGAATTAGGTAATTCCTGGGCAATGCTATGACCTTTTTTTTTTGGCTGAGGAGGCCTTAAAAAGAAAAGAAAGGGAAAAAAAAGAGAGAGAGAATGTTTTGGTACGGATATGCCTAGAAAAAAGAGAATGAATTTCATATAGTTACTGAATTTAGAGAAATTTTAAATTGAAAAGGAAATCAGCCTCTACCTCCCTCCCCCCATCTCCACTTCCTTAAAAAAACAAAAACCAAACCCTGATTAAGTCAAACTCACCCTTTAAGACTTGTTCAGGCATCAGAACCTTCCATGAATACCAATATCCTCAATAGGCTGTTGCTCTTTCTTCATCTCTAGTCCT
Organism: Choloepus didactylus; assembly: GCF_015220235.1. Taxonomy (NCBI): domain Eukaryota; kingdom Metazoa; phylum Chordata; class Mammalia; order Pilosa; family Megalonychidae; genus Choloepus; species Choloepus didactylus. Next base: position 41,263,604 of record NC_051309.1, on the reverse strand, counting down.
CTTCCTTTCCTTTCCCCCTCCCTGTTTTCTCCTAAATCTTCAATCCCAATCTTGTTTATTTTTCAGTGTTTTAGTGGGCACAGACCCTGGTTTCATAGAGGCCTTTGTAAGAACTTATTAAACTTATTAAAAATTAAAGCAACTCCTGTAGACAGCACAGAGGAAGACTTTGAACAGAGACACCTAGCTGCTTTCCCAGAGCAATACCTGGGGCAGTATTGTTTTTGGCTATGAGAAGATGATATTTTAAATTATTATGTATTTGCTGATCTTGAGGAGACTGCTGGAACCATCCAGCATGCACAGGAAGCTTGGGCTCTTGGCCTGGTCGGCTCAGAATCTAAATATTTGGAGGATGAATACTTGGAAATGCATTTAAACATTTGAAGCATTTTATTTGTTTTTCCAGTAAGTCTCATTGTTAGTGCCATGCAGCTCTGCAGCAGGGCTCTCTCTGCTGAAGACACCAACCCCACAGACAAGTCCAGGCCCGGACTCCACCTCAGGTCGTGGCATGAAGCCAGAGGGGCCTGTCTATTGGAAAGGTCCACACACTCTGAAGTTGGTTATTATTACAATCACTCACCTTCAAAACCTGCGTTCTAAAGCCAGGCTAAGGGTCTTACCCAACTCTGCACTGAAACCAGGAATGGAATAATTTTTTTTTTCTCTCTCGCTTTCTCTCTCTCTCTCCTCTCTCTTTCTCTCTTCCTCTCACACACACAATTCTTCAAACCAAATGTTGCAATGTTTCTCTTCTTTTGTCAGAGCTGGGTATTTATGATTATTGCCAACTTTCCACTCTATACTGATCATCATCATCTATGGTCAGTTTTCCTCTCAGTCTACCAGGAAACATAACTTTGAGCTGGTTATATGCTTAGAGAATACAAAGTAATATGAATGTATTCGATTATATAAAACATAATTAGGGAGGCAAATTTGCTATAAAAACAGCCTATGTGTTTATATTACTTAGAAACGATTATAAGCAATTGGGGGGTTTTCCATATTCTTTAGGCCCACAAATAAACCATGGGACTCAAATCACAAGAACTGTTTGTCTACCCCAATCGGATTATCTAGGTAATTCCCCAAAGTCTACTTTGCCTCATGCTATGGAGTCACAGACTCATGGGATGGAATGGGAGGAAGCATCAGCTGCATTTCTTAAATTTGAGGCAGAAAGGGGTGGGGTGGGTGGGGTGAGGATGGCTGTGCACCTGGCTTAGTAATTGCCATGGTAAGGTGTCTTAAACAACAATGTTAATAACCATCTCGATAGAATTGGGGATGAAGTAACAACAGTAAAATTATATTAAACTAGGCTTGATGCCCAGACCATCAGCCTCAAATAAACAAAGTGGAAAAAAAAAAAAATTCAAGAGGGACTAACTTGTGAATTAGGGAAGCAAAGCAGGCTTGAGAGGTGTTCGCTTGAGGAAATTGTGCTTTTACCTCCTCGACAAAGTTTTGACGGACGTAATTAAAATGCTCAATCTAATTGGAAATCTAGCCATTAGCCCACCAGCGGCCCCTTGCCCCACTCTTTTCCATTGTCAAGTTGCTCCATAGGGCCCCCTTATGTGGAAAATTATTGAACCAGAGTCTATTTCAGCATGCCTGCTTAATTACCAGCCTACTAAGTTGGAGGCAAAGATGCTAGTGATTTGCACAATGGAGGGAGTGTCTCCCTTAGCAATGATGTATGATGCAGATGAGAGCAGAGCAGCCATCTGCTGTTGGGGAGAGTAGCAGACAGAGTCTGTTCCCCCATGACAGATGGCTTCCCCAGTGCCAGTCAGCTGGCTTGGAGTGGACAAAGTTGGACTGGGCAAGTGATGACCAACAAATAACTCAAGGACCTTTCCCTCATGTGCCTTTATTTACCTGTGTCTGCTTCAAATATACTTTTATACTATGAAGCTGATATGACACAAATACAGTTGAAACATGGAGAAGAGGGAAGAAACACATGCTCATCACAAGGATTACAAGTTGCTGGGTTTGAACATCTGATTTAATTCTGAGTTTCCCAGTAGCCGGGGCAAAAAGAGAAAAACTTTGATAATATGGCTCACGTTGTCTGGGAAAAGAAGCTGATCAGTTTCTCAGAAGAAGAAAAGTTTTTCTTAGCTGTAATTCTAAAATCTTTTTTTTTTTTCACAATTGACTTGATAGAGAGGAGAAATTGAATTTCTCAGGATGTGTACAACAAAATGTCAAACTGCTTAAGTGCTTGACCTATGGATACAGAAAAGACCAGAATATGGATTGCTCAATGACTGATGAGAAATAGGTAGCACCCAGCAGTCCTCTGGGACTGGCTGATTTAAACTTACCTCTTAAGAACTAATAAGATCAAGATTTTTATCTTTTTCTCTTTGCATATCTATATTTTCTAAAATTTCCGCAATGAACATGTGGAAATTTCTGCAATGAACAGGCAAATGTTCTGGCTCAGGGTCTGTTTGGCCTCAGATCCATTCCTCACCCTTCCTTCCCCTGCTCTGTATCACAGGAGGCTTGACCCCTGCAGGTTGTGATTCTTAGGCCCCTCAGGTCAGCCAGCTTCCAGCTGGGTTTGGCTAATGGAGGTTCTGATGGGAGTTTGGAGAGCAGGAGGAGGGGAGAAGTCGGAGTGGTTCTCCCTCTCCCTCTGTACCGGGGTGGTACTTCTGGCAGCTGCTGCTCTCTTCCATGGCTGCATCTCCCACAGGAAACCTGCTATGGTTCCAGCTTACTCCGGGTAATCCCAACCCCTGGGCTCCCTTTGTCCCTCCAGCCTAGGAGTGGCTGTGACTTCCTGCTGTTGCTGGTTTCTGGATTGCCTCACTGTCCCTCGTGTAGCTTCTAAGTTTCTTTCTTCTTACTGCATTCAATTCCCTCTGTTTTAAATACTCAGAGTGGTTTCTGTCTTCCTGGTTGGGACCCAAAATGTATTTGAGATAAAAATGAACAGGATAAAAGAATTTCAAGGAACACGAGTTGAAGAAGTAACTGAAGAAGCAAAAGACTGCAAAGATAATGGCTACACACAGAAACAACACCTGTTGGAAAGGACTTTTGGTCACCTGGCATCCTTATTCGGCACATTCAAACAAACACATAGCAATTTCACCCAGGATCATCAGCTCCAAAAGTAAAGGATAAAAACATGTCATATATAGAGAACACAGACCCACAGGATTTAGAGTCAGAAATCTCGAGTTCAAGTCCTGGCTTGTGGTGGATATCGTGGTTGACTCTGCAGCATCCTTTCCATCCTTTTCACGTGGCATAGCTTCTGGGGGGTTTGAGTGGAACTGGGCCAACCCCAGCTTCTCTATACTGTGGCTTTGATTGACATGGTCACTGTCTCTTGCAGGGGTATGCACCACAGGCTTGGACCAATCAGCACATGGTATTTCCCCAGCCATTGGGGCAATAAAATTGAAGCCTAAGACTCTTGGTTGCTGATTGGGGTAAGAAAAGTTCTTTCTCCTTCTGTATAGCGAGGTGGGTCCTGAAACTGCTTTAGCGTTTTGCTGCTAAGTAGAAAGAGAGCATGAGAATAAAGCTCACACAAGAAAAAGGGTAAATCCCAGACAGTCCAAATAAAACAGAGCTGGATTTCTGATCAAACATTCCCTGAAGTCCACCTTAAGTGCTGGATGCTTTCTGTTACAAGAGCTTATACATTCCTGTTTTGTTTTGTACCATTTGATTTGGGTTTTTTGTTACTCACAATGAAAAGCATGCTAGTCAATCCACAGTGGTGCCACTTATTGGCTGTGTGTCCTTGAGACAGTTGCTTAATTTTTCTGATCCTCAATTTCCTCATCTGTCAAATAAGAATATTAAAATTTTTGTGAGGGTCAAATGAAGTAATAAATGAGAAAGTGTTTTGGAAATTGTAAGCAGTTATTTGAATCTTCTTATCACACATATAATTATTTTAATTGTTAATAAAGTTTTATATATCTCCTATGTATGATAAATTTATTTTATCAAGATGTAATTCATGGCTGTTTCATGAGTGTTCATCAACTTTAATCAGCAATAACCATTATTTCACTTTGTACAGCTCTAAATAATTTACTTTTGAAGTCCCAGATGACCTATGTAAGCTTGAAAGGGCTTACCTCAAAACTCTTGGCTAAGTAGAAACATATTCAGTAACCCTTTGTGTGACCACTCATAACTCATTTGTAAAATGTGTGGTTTTCGTTGCTATCTGGAGAAGTCTGTGAGTGGGTGTGTGACATCCCTTTCACTGTGTGAAAGTTTGGGTGTGTCTAAAAAGGTCCATTGCATTTTCTTGTAGTTGCTGTTCTGGGAGAGTGGTTTAGCCATGAACCTTTAAAAGGTCTATAAAACTTAAAGCCCCAGGGACATAGTACATCGCTGTTTAGATTTTTAAAAAGGTAAATATCTCACTATAATAACAAATTATTCAGGGTAACTAATTTATCAGGCATAATTAGATAAGGCTTATGACAATTAGGGCAATGAAAATAAAAGCACAATGAAAGTACACTGTATATTTATTTTTCCTTCCAATAATCAGCATATTTTAGAACTGGGCTGGGCATGGCCTTGCTAACCGCGAAAGGCCAGGGCAGACAGAATGACTGAAACTGAGAACTCAACCCACCCGGGGGATGGAGCCAGTCCAGGGGAGACAAGAGCTGGAAGTTCAGCCTCGATCCCTCCCACCAAACCCTGATGATTCTACCTCCCAACCAGACCCCCCCCATCTTCCCCTTTCTGTCTGCCTTGCCACTGAGCCAGGTCACCTCCTTGACATGTTCTGCCTCCCCCCAGTCTCAGCCTTCCCAAGTTGCCCCCATCCCACCTCTATTCATCCTCCACTGTACTAAAGGAGTAATCTTTTTAAATCATGCTCTATTGCCCCCATCCCTCCCCCACATTCCCCAATTAAAACAATTCATTAGCTCCCACCAGCCTGCCCTATAGAGTCCAGATTCATCAGCATGGCAAGACCTTGCGTGATCTGACCCTTGTTAACAATTCATCCAGCTTTTCCCCTACAGCTCTTGCCCACACCCATGTTCCTTTCAAACCCAGTCACTTGATGACCCCAACACACAGGGATTTTTATGCTCCTTGTATTTATACATTTTGTTCCCTCTTCCTGAAATGCCCTTCCCTGTCTGCCCATGTGGGAAACTCCCCTAGATTCTCCAAGCCACTCTCCTGACACTCCCCTGCAGGCAGAGCCTGGGAGCTCTTTCTTCCCTGTCTTGGAGACCTCACACATGGCTCGGCAGGGCCATGGTTATCAAATTTACATGGTCATAAAAACTACATGGAGTTGCTTAAAATACAGATGCCTGGGTCATGTACTCACAAGATCGATTCAAGGGGTCAGGTCTGGGAATCCAAAATGTAATCAGGTTTAGGTGGTCCTTGCACCATCCTTGGAGAAGCGCCCTGTATAATAACTGTATCACACTGCTTTCCTTTCACATCTTTACTTTCCACCTCTTTATTCCACATCTGCCCCCAACAAGAACTCCTTGAGGGCAAGGATCAGGTTTTTTCAGCATTTTTTGCCCGGTATCTATCACAGTGCTCTGCAGACAGGAAGCTCTCCGTGTGTGTTTGTTAAGTGAATAAATGAATCACAGCAGAGTTAGTGTCTTGAGGATGTGGGAGGGAGAGGAGCAGTGAAGGCCCGAGGCTCTCAGCACAGGGGTTGGTTGACCCAGAGAGCAGCAGTTCAGTGCCAGTGTTCTAGATTGCTAATGCTGCCTGTTATACAAAATACCAGAAATGGATTTGTTTTTATAAAAGGGGGTTTATTTGGTTACACAGTTACAGTCTTAAGGCCATAGAGTATCCATCAACAAAGGGTACCTTCACTGGAGAAAGGCTATTGGCATCCAGTAAACCTCTGTTAGCTGGGAAGGCACGTGGCTGGCGTCTGCTCCAAGTTGTGTTTCAAAATGGCATTTTCCAAAATGTCTGCATCAGCTTCCAATGGCCATCTTCAAAATGTCTGTCTCAGCCCCAGCTAGCTATGAGCTCCTTCCGTCTGAGCTTATATAGTGCTCCAGTAAACTAAACAAGGTCCATGCTGAATGGGTGGGGCCACGCCTCCATGGAAATTATCCAATCAGAGTTATCACCTACAGTTGGGTGGGTCATATCACCATGGACACTGAACCAATAGTTTCCAACCCAATCCACACTAATACAGCTGCCCCCATATACAAACTGGCACAGCCAGGAAATGTACACCAGGGAAGTTTATCAACAAAACCCTGGACGTTGGGCATGAGGTCCGAGGAGAATCGTGTTCCTTGGTGGTGGTGGTGGGGGGGTGGTCTTAGTATAGGCCAACCCAGCCAATGCCTCATGCCCAAGGGAGGGGAAGGGACCAGTTAGCACAAGAGGGGCCCATCAGCAGCCTGGTGGGAAGGGTGGCTTGGTACTGAGTCCCAGGTTATGGCTCCAGAGAGCAGCAGTTACCAATCTTGTCTTCAGGTTAGAATCATCTAGAGCAGTTTTGTGAAAACAAATGAACAAATAAAAGAGACAGATTTCCAAGGTACACACCAGAGTTACTGAATCAGGATCTGGGTATGTGCAAAGGGGATTTCAGAATGCTTTATATCAGGAGTTCTGAAAATTTATCCAGATGTTTCCATATATATATATATATTCACTCATCCTTGTTGTTACCCAGAAGTCCGTTTTCCATTTAAAGACTGTATCTGTTTTGTTTTGTTTTTTTAGCTCACTGAGTTAAAAAACTTATTAATGGAACCTTGAATAGGGGATGAGATCTGGTTGGTTTGTACAGGTTAGCATGAAGCCCCGATTCATCCCAGAGTAATTTGGGCAGAGAATAAAAAGTATTTGCAAAGCTCCCTTGAGGGACTGGGGGAAAATATGGAAATATTAAACATCCCCACCTGGAGAATTCCTGATATTCTCACAAGCATTAGAGGTTACCATTGTAGTAGGCCAAGTCCTCAATCTTGGCATGAAGCTTGTTACTGCAAAGGAGAGGCTAAGCCTACTTACAATTGTGCCTGAGAGTCACCCCCAGAGAACCTCTTTCATTGCTCAGGTGTGGCCTGTCCCTCTAAGCCAACTTGGCAGGTGAACTCACTGCCCTCTCTGCTATGTGGGATATGACTCCCAGGACTGTAAATCTCCCTGGCAATGTGGGATGTGACTTGCGGGGATGAGCCTGGCCTTGGCATCATGGGATTGAGAAAGACTTCTGGACCAAAAGGTAGAAGAGAAATGAAACAAAATAAAGTTTCAGTGGCTGAAAGATCTCAGATGGAGTCGAGAGGTCATTCTGGAGGTTATTCTTGTGCTTTATATAGATATTCCTTTTTAGTTTTTAGTTTATTAGAATAGCCAGAAGGAAATGTTGACACTGTTGAACTGTAATCTGTATCCTTGATTCTTGAAGACAATAGTATTACTATATAGCTTATTTGGTGTGACCATGTGGTTGTGAAAACCTTGTGGCTCAGACTCCCTTTACCCAATGTATGGACAAATGAGTAGAAAAATGGGGACAAAAAGTAAATGAATAATGGGAACAGGGGGAGGAGGGTATGGGATGTTTTGGGTGTTCTTTTTTACTTTTATTTTTACTCATTTTTATTTTTTGGAGTAATGAAAATGTCCAAAAATTGATTGTGGTGATGAATGCACAACTGTATGATGACACTGTGAACAATTGTACACTTTGGATGATTGTATGGTATGTGAATATATTTCAAAATAAAATTGCATTAATAAAACTTATTAGTATTTATTTGCTTCTCTCTTCTCCTTCATCTCCTTGGTGTCTTCTTCGGTAACTCCTACTAGATGGATATTCTGAGACTAACTTCTATGTCTGTAAACTTTTATTTCAATAAAGATGGGAATAAGAGGTATATAGAGAATGGAAATTAGAATCTGAAAATATTTTAACTTTTACTTCCACCCTCTCAATCTATTTATGGATATTTTATAAATGGAAAAAAATAATAATTAAAAATGAAATAAGATGTATTTAACATAAAATTTTGGTGGCAGAGCTAGAGGTGATTTTCTTATTTCTCCTTGTTTATATTTTCCAAAGGTAATCATGGTTAATAGTTGATATATTTCCTTCTAATTCTTTTCTGTTCCCTCTCTTTCTCTCTCTCTGAATACTGTGGGATGGTCTCTTTATACCAGGAGTTGTGAAACTTTATCATACTGGGTCCAGGTATGTGTATTTGTTTTTCCATTCATCCTGCTTGTTACCCAGTGGGCCATTTCCATTTACACAAATGCATTTGACTTTTTAGCTCAGGGAAAATTTATTTTAATTTTTTCTTTGCTTATTTCTTTCCCTACATCTCTCTGGTATCTTTACCTGTAACTTCTACTAGATGGATATTGGAATTGCTGGGCCTAACCTGTATGTCTCCAAACTTTTATTTCGGTATTTCAATTTTTTTTTCTCCTTTAGAATAGCATTCTGGAACAATTCATCAGCTTATTCTTTTAGCTAAGTATGACAATGACACTCTGCAGTTGTGTCCATTCAAAATATAGTACTTCTTTAAAGTTTCCTATTATTTTATTTACTCTATTTTTTGAGACGTTTGTTCTTCTGTTTGTTTAATTTGGTCTTAGTTTCATGATGTTGGCTTTACTGAAATATTTGGTGACTCTGGATTCTGGATTTGTATTTGATGGTCTGTTTCCTCTAGATCAGGGTCAGCAAACTTTAGGGCCCATGGGCCAAATCTGGCGCTGTCTGTTTTGGACATAAAGTTTTCCTGGGACATGGTCATACTCATTCATTTGTATTACCTATGGCTGCTTCTGTGCTGTAATGCCAGAGCTGAGGAAGCCACAAAGCCTAAAATATTTACTATCAGGTCTTTTACGGAAAATTTTGCCAATATTGCTCTAGATCTACCCACCACTTTGCAGGAAGTACAGCTCATCAAGGAATATGTTGAACACTGCTTGGCTGATCACTACATCAGCCACCTCAGTATGTGAAATATTCTCTAAGACAAATGGCCCAGTTCCTTCATAAATAAATGGCATAAAAAGGAAAAAGAAATTTTAAAAAAGGAGAAACTCATGTGGATTAAAAGAGGCATAACAGAAACACCAGCCAAAAGCAATGTGTGACCCTGCTTGTATCTTAATTTAAACAGATCGACCATAAAAACAAATTATTAACATTATAAGGGAAAACTAAATATGAATTAGTGTTTCAGGTACTTTACTGATGTGAAACAAACTGCCCTAAAACTTAGTGGCACAAAGAAACAACCATGTTCACTGATTCTGTGGACCAGCAAGGTGGATAGGGCACAGCGGGGCTGTCTCCTCTGCATCAGCTGTCTGGTGCCTCAACTGGGAAGACTCTAAAAGCTGGGCTCAGCTGGGAATGTTGATCGGAGCACCTACCTGAGTTCTCTCCATGTGTCTGGGCTTCTCACAGCATGGCGGCTGGATTCGGAGGGGAGCTTCTGAAACATTCCAAGAGGACCCAGCAGAAGTTGCAAGACCTCTCTGACTTAGACTTGGGTGTCAAGCAGTAGCTCTACTCTCACATTCTGTTCTTCTAGTGAGAAACTAAGGATGGCCCAGAATCACAGGAAGGGGATTTAGACATTACCTCTTGATGGGGAATTGGCAAACTCAATTTGCAGATGAGAGATGTTTCTGTAACCATATTTGGAAAACACAATCCACCAATAATACAACTGGCTATTAAGTGATATTAATAAATTATTGTTGAGAATGTTATGATTTATTTTGGAAAAGCCCTTTATGTGGGTGACACTAAATATTTATGGCTAACGTGATATATTTCGGATTTGCTTTAACATATTCCAGCAAAAATTTTAATAAAAATTTAATATGGTGGTAGTGGTGGGGTAGGTAACACAAGGACAGAATGCTAATAGTTGTCGAAGCTGGGCAATGAGTACTGGTCGTTTGTAATATTTTCTTAAATTTGCCTATGTTTGAAATTTTTCCATGTGAAGAAAAAGACAGAAAAATCTGGTTTTACCTGTTTTTGGCCATTCTTTCTTTTTACCTCCAGCAATTCTGAGTACTGAGTCAGAACCATGGTATGAGTGGGGAATGCCAGTAGCCCATCCTCTAGGTTTAGGGGCTCCCTGTCCCTTTGGGTGTTGTCAAGTCCTCAGGGCACTATCCTACCTCTTACACCCAAGTGCCTCCAATCACTGTTCTAGCCTGAGGCAAAGAAGCTTGCTGCAGCCCACTTCTCGGCACAAATAGGTGAAGGGGAAGGGCCTAGCAGTTTGGCCACCTGGATTGTGCTTTTATAATCTCTCAGGGATTGGCTTTACCGCTCCCTCCTGTTCATTGTATCTGTTACTTTTGTCTTCGGAGCAAACCAGGAACCACGTCTCCATTTGCACCAGTCTCCTGGGAATGTGCTTTTGGTTGTCATATAATTTGTCAGTTTTGTCCTCTCCTTTATTTCAAGGATAACTTAAAATTTCTGATCTGATGAGAGCATGCTCCCTCTTTTATAACATCACTATGGATTTGACCTTACCAAAAAACCCTATTCTATCATTTTTAGAGATGTTGGAATGAAGTAGAAAATATTCATGAGCGCTCATTCAGTCATTTTGACTCAATCCCCCCAAGCTTTTCAATGCATTATTATCAAACAGAATATGTATACACACACACACACACACACACACACACAACACACACACACACAATTTTGCATCTTGTGGGTTTTTAAAAACCTACATTAGCACATAAATATTTTCCATTTTATTAAAAACTACTTGTAATAATAATTTATTTGTGGTTGCACGATATCATATCTTGTATGTATACTGTAATTAGTTAACTAATTTCTGAACATTTATATTTTGCGCATTTCCAACTTTTTGATAGTAAGCCCACTGATTGGGATAAGTATCTGTATTTCAACATTTAGTTTCAATATTTTATTTTATTTCCTTAAGATAGGTGCTAAAGAGTGGAATTACAGTGAGAGAATATGATCTTTCAAATGACTATTAATACGTATTACCAAATTTATTTGCAAATGAATTTCTATTCACTTAAGGTTTTCCATAAGTGAAATGGGATTTATTGTCCCCCAGCAATGTAAGAGCATCCATATCACCTGCCCTCTGAAATACTAATTATTAAAATTGTTTAATTCTACTTTAATGTTTACAACTTTTAATCTTTACTAATTTGATAAGGAGAGAGTAGTAATTCATTCTCTCATTATCTCCTGTTATTTTTCCAAATGAACTTCAGAATGATTTTACTAAATAGAAAAAGAAAGAAAGAAGGAAAGACAGAAAAAGAAAGGGAAGAAAGAAAGAAAGGAAGGCAGGAAAAAAAAGAAAACTAATGAGTTCCCATAAGGATTTTTATTGGGTTAAAAAAATCTTACGGTACTTAAAAATATATGTAATACATGAATAATACACAATTATTTAAGAAACCAAACAAATTAGAATTAAATTCAGGCATAAAACATTAAAGTCTACCTTTATCCCCACAATCTCCTATTCATATTACTCTGATTTTTTGTCTTTCTATTCATGTTTTGGAAATTATGCATAATATTCCTATTCTTCTATAGTTACCATTAAAATTTTAGCAAAATTTTAAAAACATATTCTATTAATGCTTGGAGTCAAATCATATCTATACCCTTTCTCCTCCGAAAGAGAAAAGGCTTAGAAAGTTTTTACTTCCCCCTTCCCTCCATCTCCTACCATATGGGATTTTAGTTGGAGATTTTTATTGATTTAAAAAAGTTGCATAGCCAACTTGAAAGGTGAAATCACTGCCCTCCCCCCTACGTGGGATCAGACACCCAGGGGAGTGAATCTCCCAGGCAACGTGGAATACGACTCCCGGGGAGGAATGTAGACCTGGCATCGTGGGATGGAGAACATCTTCTTGTCCAAAAGGGGGATGTGAAAGGAAATGAAATAAGCTTCAGTGGCAGAGAGATTCCAAAAGGAGCCAAGAGGTCACTCTGGTGGGCACTCTTACGCACACTTTAGACAACCCTTTTTAGGTTCTAAAGAATTGGGGTAGCTGGTGGTGGATACCTGAAACTATCAAACTACAACCCAGAACCCATGAATCTCGAAGACATTTGTATAAAAATGTAGCTTATGAGGGGTGACAATGGGATTGGGAAAGCCATAAGGACCACACTCCACTTTGTCTAGTTTATGGATGGATGAGTAGAAAAATAGGGGAAGGAAACAAACAGACAAAGGTACCCAGTGTTCTTTTTTACCTCAATTGCTCTTTTTCACTCTAATTATTCTTGTTATTTTTGTGTGTGTGCTAATGAAGGGGTCAGGGATTGATTTAGGTGATGAATGTACAACTATGTCATGGTACTGTGAACAATTGAATGTACGATTTGTTTTGTATGACTGTGTGGTATGTGAATGTATCTCAATAAAATGAATATTTACCAAAAAAAAAAACAAAACAAACAAAAAAAAATAAAAAGTTGCATAGCATAATATTTAGACTTAATTACCCCTCTGTGCCAGTTTGAATGTATTATGTCCCCCAAATGCCATTATCTTTGATGTAATCTTGTGTGGACAGACATTATCAGTGTTGATTAGATTGTAATTCTTTGAGTATTTCTTTGGAATGTGCCCCACCCCGCTATGGGTGATGACTCTGATTGGATAATTTCCATGGAGGTGTTGCTCCACCCATTCGGGGTGGGTCTAAGTTGATCAGTGGAGCCATATAAATGAGCTGACATATCAGAAGGAACTCAGTGCAGCTGTGAGTGACATTTTGAAGAGGAGCTACAGCCAAGAGGGGCACTCTGAAGAATGCACAGGAACTGAGAGAGGAGCTGCAGATGATGGGACAGTTTGAAGATAGCTGTTGAAAGCAGACTTTTGCTCCGGAGAAGCTGTGAAAGGAAAAACGCCCCAAGAGCAACTGAGAGTGACATTTTTGAGGAACTGCAGCCTAGAGAGGAATATCCTGGGAGAAAGCCATTTTGAAACCAGAACTCTGGAGCAGACGCCAGCCACGTGCCTTCCCAGCTAACAGAGGTTTTCTTGATGCCATTGGCCATCCTCCAGTGAAGGTACCTGATTGCTGATGTGTTACCTTGGACACTTTATGGCCTTAAGACTGTAACTGTGTAACCAAATAAACCCCCTTTTATAAAAGCCAATCCATTTCTGGTGTTTTGCATTCCGGCAGCATTAGCAAACTGGAACACCATCTTTCTTTCAAATTTTTTTTTGTGTGTGTGCCCCATCTTTTTTTTTTTTCCTTACAATTTTCATTTTGCTGAAACATGTTTCCCAGCAATTTATTCAGAAAGGAGCTAAGGATAAAAAACGTTCTGAGTACTTTCATGTTTCATGTTCAATGTTTATTTTATCTTCCCATTTGAGTGCTGGCTGGCTGGGTATATAATTTTAGGTTAAAACTTCTTTTCTCAGAATTTTGAAGATTTTGCTCTATTATCTTCTACAATCCAGTGTTGTTGATAAAAAGGCTATTGCCAATAAAGTTCCAGTTTCTTTGGAAATATTTTCCTTCTCCCCTCTGCAATCTTTTAGGCTTTTCTCGGAGTGCAAACACTTGACCCCAAGGGTGACTGCCTCCTTACATTTCCACCCAGCATGTTACTCACCTCACCCTTATCTCAGCCCTGATGCCAGGCACTGTAATATATTTAGCAAGGTAGACATGGTCTCTGCTCTCATGGAAATTATATTTGAGGGCTGTATTGAGAGACAAACTATAAACAAATGAATAGATAAAATAATTAAAGAACGTGGGAAGTTTCACGAAGTACCCGAAAGTGGTGATTTAATGGAGAATAATGGAGTGGGTGTGTATCTCCTGAAGATGAGGTGACATTTAGAAACACTTAGAAATTGTGTGTCTGTGTGTGTGTGTGTGAGTGATGGGCTTTTTTAATTTGAAGACTTGGGATTGTTTTCAGCTCTGGAAATTTTCTTCTTTTTAAAATATTTCCAGTTCCACTATGATGTGACTATTTAATCCTGCTTGAGATTAATTAGTAGTCCTTTCAATTTTTTAATTGAATATCTACTGGACCATTTCACTTTATAGTCTGTGTCTTATTTTCTCTATTCTATTTTCATTCTTTTGTCTCTCCATACTGCATCCTGGACCTTTTCTTCTTATTTATCTTCTGGTTCACTAATTCTTCGCCACTGTGTCTAAACTGCTATTACACCTGTCCATTGAATTCTTAATTTTTTGGCTATTGTATCCTCAGTTCTACAATTTCTATTTGGTTTGTTTTGAGGCTGCAGTGTCACCTTTATAGTTTACAGATCCTTGCTAAAACTTTCAAGTTTGGCTTTTATCCTTTTGAACCTAGAAAACAGAATTGTTTAATAGCCTGTGTCTTATATGGATTCCAATCTGGAGGCTCTGTGGATTTTTTTCCGTTGTTTATTATTTCCTTTGGTTCTTGCTCATGGCATTTTGCCTTTTTTATGTGCCCAGTTGTGCCAGTTTGAATATATTATGTCCCCCAGAAAAAGTCATATTCTTTAAAGCAATCTTGTAGGGGCAGAGGTATTAGTGTTGATTAGGTTGGAACCTTCTGATTGAGAGTTGCCGTGGAGATGTGACCCACCCAACTGTAGGTGATAACTCTGATTAGATAATTTCCATGGAGGTGTGGTCCTGCCCATTCAGTGTGGGCCTTGATTAGTTCACTGGAGCCCTATAAAATCTCAGACGGAAGGAGCTTACTGCTTGCTGCAGTTGAGAGACATTTTGATGGCTGTTGAAAGCTGAGATTTTGGAGAACGCCGTTTTGAAATGCAGCCTGGGAGCAAACAGATGCCAGTCACGTGTCTTCCGAGCTGACAGGTTTTCCGGACTCCATTGGCCATCCTTCAGTAAAGGCACCCTATTGTTGATGCCTTACCTTGGACACTTTATGGTCTTAAGACTGTAACTTTGTAACCAAATAAACCCCCTTTATAAAAGCCAAACTATTTCTGGTGTTTTGCATAATAGCAGCCTTAGCAAACCGGAACACCAGTTATTCTTGATTGTGTCCTAAACATTTATTTTTAAAAAGTTGTAGAAATAATTTGAGACCTGGAGTGATGCTATCTTTCATGTGAAATAACTTTTACTTATATCTATATTGCATGAGGAAGGACACTAGCAATCTGGGATCACCTTAATCCAAATATACAATAATTGAAAATTTCAGATGATACAAAACTGGGCTGCAGTCTGTATGAGAGGTGGTTTATTTCCAGTTTACCTTTTCTCCTAGGGTGCAATCCTTTAGGGTCCTGACTCAAAAGTGAGGTTGAATATGTATTTTATCATAAAGTAGAACTGGCTCTGTTCCCTAGATTTTTTTTTTTGTTATGGAATATAACATATTTACATAGAAGTGATAACTTTCCAAGTGCAATTTAACAAGAAGTGAGAGGGCAAATTTCTAAGAATGTTATGGGTTACAGTTCCACAGTTTCAGTTATTTCCTTGTTGTGAAATATAACATATATACAAAAAGGTGATAACTTTCAAACTACAATTTAACAAGTAGCTGAACAGCAAATTTCAAAGAATGTTATGAGTTATAGTTCCAACATTTCAGTTCTTTCATTCTAGCGATTCTAATACCCTAGCAACTAAGTAAAAGAAAATTATGTAGAGATTCATTATTCATAAACCTTTGTTAAATTCTATCTTGTCTGTTGCTACCTCTTCCTCCAGTTTAATCACTTTCCCATCCTCAGGCAGTGACCACGCTAACTTGTTCATGTTGAAAAGGAGTGTCAACATTATGGGAAAAGGGGACACAACTGGTTGATGTTCTTGAAGAGGCAATTGCCTCTGGATTTTGGGACTTAGCTGGCATAGGCGCTCTCTGGAGGATTTAAGTTTCTGAATGTTCCCTAGTTTTTTACCCCCTATGAAATGAGAATTCCCTCCACACTTTAAACAAAGGTTCCCAAACTTAGCTGATTACCAGATTTAGTTAGGGTGCTTTTAAACGGCCTTCACCTTGGAATGCATGTACCTTGGCAGGTGAAGATTTTCCAAGGGTTTGTGGCCAAGAATGATTTTAAGGTAATTTCCAGATTCTCAACATTCATAGATACTCTTCCCTAAGAAAACACCTGTGGTTAAGTATCCCCTTTATAGCCCGTCTCCTACTTAACTGTTAGCAGCTGGTATTGGATTTCAGTAGGTCTGGTGATACCACTGCTTTTCAACTGCTTTCATTTACACTCCTTACAATCTTGCTGCATCTACTTTTAGTAATGAGAAACTTCAGTTTTTGAAAAGACTCTTCTGTTATAGGCTACACATAAATAAGCTGCTTTATACAACCATCACTTATCAGATTCACCTGGGTTTCATACCAGCCTGACCACAGGAGGTTGTTCAGGTGGCCTTCAGGCCTGATAAGGAAGATGGTCCCTTCATTCAACGAACACACCCAAAGTGTGCTTTTTGTAGGAAATCAGACTTGGCCTCCTCTGAGTGTGGGTACTTTCCTTGCAATTTACCCATTGCTCCCTTTCCAGATTCTAATATTTGACCTGTTCCCAGGCACTGGGGAAAGAATGAACCAGAGCCTGTGGGATGCCTTTGTCTGTCTCCCGAGGTAGGTGGACATTGTGACAACTGGTTCTTTAGACCATTCCAGAGAGTGTTGGGTTCCCTGACTGGAGACCTAAAGCAAGGCTGAGTGCTTGGTTCTCAAGGTGTGTCCTGCATGAGGGTGACCTGCTGGAGAGGTGATTTGGGGGGCTGAATTCTAGCCCACCCTTTGCCCCCCCAGACCGAGTGTCCTGGTCCAGGGCTGGACCCACCCAGTGAAAGAGAGCTTGATTCTAATGAGCACAAAGGAATTCTGTGACCTTGAGGCAGCCCTGCATCGGCATTGCCCCAGTTCCAACTAATTAGGATATTCTTCTACATGAATTAGGGAAAAGCCTGAAATACAGATTATTTTTTAATAAACATGGCTTAGCTTATTTAAGTAAATCAAGTAAGGCCGACAAAATTCTGTTGCCTAGTTGAAGCATTCCTTCATGGAAAGAATAGAATAATTTGACTAGAGAATCTAATGTTTCACCCAGGGAGTAGTTTCTGAAGTGCTTGCAGCCTCCTGAAATCAAAATTTTAAAGCATTTCAAACCTGCTGAAGGCCATTTTATCTGTGTTCCTAATTTATCTGGTTGATAACATTTGAACCTGGTCAGGGTAATATTTTAGTTTAACCCTTGTTCCAAGTAATTCAAAGTTCCAAATTTGAGTTGGGTTTTTCTGTCCTCTCATCTTTTAGAAAAACTCATTGGAGGGTCCAGAATTAATGGATTTTGCTTTATTCTTCTAAATTATCTTTAAACAAAATTGTGGAATACAACAAAAGGTTAGGCCAAAGCTAGCAGAAATTTGCACAAGAGAAAACTATGGCCTGTTGGTAGCATTTACGATGGGAAAAACAATCTTCTTGTTCTGAAGATAATGTTTAAAAAGTAGTCAGTGACTGTCCTCAGATACTTTAACCACCCTGATTATGTCACGCCCTCCAAGTCTGTAACCAAAGCTTCTCTTGGAATTACTGGGTTTACTAGCATCATAAACTCTTATTTGCATCAATGGATTTCTTTCTTCTTAAACACTTACGTGATGCTGTGAAATTTTCTATTCATGGTCAGGCATTTGTTAGTATTCTTGATGTCAGTATTAACATAGTGCTAATATGCCTGCCTGCCTTTCCTTTAACTCAGGAGGTAAGTAACCTTAAAATTGCTAAGGCAATAGTAAATTGCTATTTATATAGTAAAGACAAAAAATGTGGCAACATCAAAAAATTTTAGTTTAAGGGAAAGATGTCCCTTCTGTTTACAAACAAACAAACCCTGCTTCAGGCACCAGATGTCCTAGCACCTCAGAAAACCTCTCTAGATTCTTAATCCCTCTGGCTTCCTGGACCCATCTGCTCTTCCTCATTGTCTCTAGGCACAGTCCCATGGCTTCTGCATCTTCTCGTTTTACTAGCACAGTGCCTGGTACAGAGGAAATGCTCAGTACAGTTAGTAGCACAAGTGAATGAATGGGTGAGCCCAGAAGAAAACTGTATTAGTTTCCCATTGCTGCCATAACAAAACAAACTACCATAAATTTAGTGGCTTAAAACAATGCACATTTATTGTGGCTAGAGATCATAAGTCTTATGAGGCTAAAATCAAGGAGTTGGCAGGGCTGGTTCATTCTGGGAGCTCCAGTGGAAAATCTGTTCCTTGTTGCTGGCTTTCCTTGGCTTGTGGCTGCATCACTCCACTCTCTGCTTCTGTCCATTGTCACACTGCCTTCTCCTTCTGGAGACCCTTGTAAAATAAATTGACCCCACCCAGATAATTCAGGGTAATCACCCATCTCAAGATCCTTAATCACTTTTATGAAGTTCCTTTTGCCTTATAAGATAATATAGTCACTGTTTCTGGGATTAGGATGTGAACCTTTTTGGTGGGCCATTTTTTAGCCTACTAGAGAAGCTGAGTCTAATCTCTTCATTTTATATGTGTTGTGGTGGTTTGAAGCTGTAATGTACCCCAGAAAAGGCCATGCTCTTTTAAAGCATTCCTGTGGGTGCAGACCTATTGTAGCTGGGACCTCTGCCCTAGGGTGGGTCTTAATCCTCTTGCTGGAGTCCTTTATAAGAAGATAAAAGACAGAAGGAGAAACAGAAGCTAAGAGATGAAATTAAGAGACGCTGAGAGATGAATCCCTGGAGAACCTAAGAGAGGACCCACAGAAAACAGAGAGGAAGCCACTGAAGCCAGAAGCTGAAAGCAATGATACTCAGGAGCGAAGGAACAGCAGATGCCAGCCGTGTACCTTCCCATGTGACAGAGGTATCCTGAAGGCCAGCAGCCTGTCTTGGCTGAAGTCCAAGTATTGTCCTGGTGATGCCTTGAGTTGAACATTTTCATGTCCTAAAAACTGAAAATTGTAAGTTAAGAAATCCCCATTGTAAAAGCCAAACCATTTCTGGTATATTGCATTTCATCATCTTTACCAAACCAAAATACATGTGGAAACCGATGCCAAATTAACGTCCTTCGAGGGAGTCCTAGAGATAAGTTAGCAGGTGACCCCTGGTTAAAGACCATCCTTCCTGATCCTAAGTCTTTTCTCTGTGTCAGGCTACCTGGTGCACTTTCAGCAACTTTGAATGGATCATAGCATTTGGTGATATAATCTGATAGTGAAAGTATCAGGTTCTCACCTAATTTTTATGCTACTTTCATTCAAATTTCATGCAGCACACTGAATCATATGGATATTTTAGGATGGCAGTTTTGCCGTCCAATGAAGGAAAGTGAAGGGGGAGGGAAGCATCATTTCTTAAGGGTTTACTTGGTACTAGATCGTATTCTCTGGACTGTATCTAATTAGCAGGAACAAAAGTAATACTATTAAAAGACATTTCCAACCATTTACAACTTTTAAGAATTTTGGTGGTGGTGGTGGTGGGGTCTGGGAAAGCATGCCTAAGAATTTGGTTGTGTTAAGGAAAAGACTATTAAGAGAAAGTCTTCTGCTGGTGTAGGTGCTGTGTGTTGCACACATGTTTAGAATAGCTAGCTCCTGGCCGCATTATGACTTTCATGGGCTCAAGGCACTTTTGCCTTCCTGCACCCCTTTCTCCATAAAAAACATTTAAAATCCTATTTTACATCTGTATTAGCATTAAGGATAATATTTTAATATTATATATTTAAACATTATCTTCTACCCAAAAGTTCTTTTTGTATCTGAATTTTAAAAGAAATTAAAACAGTTTTGCTGGCCCATAAAAGTATTGGGGGTACTAAGCATTGTGCCTGCTGTCAGGAAAATATGCATAAAGAGATAAAGGATATTAAGAAGACAATGTGTGAGCAGAAAGAAGAATTTGAAAGTATAAAAAGAAACATAACAGAAATGGGGATGAAAGGCACAGTAGTAGAGATTAAAAATACACGAGATGCATGCAACAGCAGATTTGAACAGGCAGAAGAAAGAATCAGTGAACTCAAAGACAGAACAATTGAAATAAAACAGTCCAAAGACCAGGTAGAGAATAGAAAAAATTCATCAGTGATTCAGGGATTTGAGTGACAGCATGAAGCACACAAACATATGCATCATGACTGCTCTAGAAAGCAGAAGAAACAAGGGGCCAAAAGAATATTTGAGGAAATAATGGCCAAAAACTTGCCAATTCTTATGAAAGACACAAATACACATGTCCAAGAAGCTCAACATACTCCAAACAGAGTAATTCCTAATAGACCTACTCCAAGACATATGCTAAGCAGAATGTTGAAAGCCACAGATAAAGAGAATTCTGAAAGCAGCAAGAGAAAAGCAATTCCTCACGTATAAGGGATCCTGAATAAGACTAGGTGCTGATTTTTCCACAGAAACCATGGAAGTGAGAAGACAGTACTATGATATAGTTAAGGTACTAAAAAAGAAAAACTGCCAGGCCAAAGTTCTTTGTCTGGGAAAATGGTCCTTCAAAACTGAGGATGAGTTTAAAATATTCACAGAAAAATAGGAAGTGAGAGAGCTCATCAACAAGAGATCTGTGCTACAAGAATTGCTAAAGGGATTTCTTCAGGTTGAAAGGAAAAGACAGGAGAGAGTGGCCTGGAGTACTGGAAAGAAGGATTATCAGCAAGGGTAACCAAAAGGGTAAATGCAAAACCCAATGGCACTGTATCCTCAATATACAACTCTACTCTTTAATTCCTGTAAGAGTTAGAATACAATTGAACAAGAAAAAGGCATATTTCCTGATAACAGACATGCAAAATATAAAGTGATAAAGTGGGACAAAAATAGCGTAAATAGTGGAAACAGGGATATAGGGGCATAGACTATGTATGCCATTGAATCTAAGTTGGTATCTTTTCAAATTAGTAGGTTATAGATGTAGGTTGTGTAATATAAATCTCAGTGGAACCACAAAGATAGTATTTTAAAAATATACAGAAACTGAAATAAGAAAGAAAGTAGTCAGACAAATCACAAAGTATCAACTATCTAGAAAAGGAGGTTGTAATAAAAGAAAAGAGAGACAAAAAAAAAAAAAAAAGATATGACATATAAAAACCAAAGAACAAAATGGCTGAAATAAGTACTGCCTCTATAGTAACAACACTGAATGTTAATGGCTTAAATTTCCCAATCAAAAGACACAGGTTGGCAGAATGGATAACAAAGCATGATCCAACCACATGTTGTTATAAGAGACTCACCTTAGACAAATAGGTTGACAGTGAAAGAATAGAAAAAAGATATTCCATGCAAACAGTAACCAAAAATGAACTGAGGTAGCTATACTAATATCAGAAAATATAGACTTTAAGTCAAAAGCTGTTATAAGAGACAAAGTCACTATATAAATTAATAAAAGGGGCAATTAACCAAGAAGAAGTAATCACCATACATATTTCTGCACCTAACCATGGTGCCCCAATATACATGAGGCAAACACTGGCAAAACTGAAGGGAGAAATAGGCAACTCCATAAAAATAGTTGTAGACTTCGATACACCACTCTCATCAATAGATAGAATATCTAGGTGGAAGATCAATAAAGAAACAGAAAACTTGAATAATATGATAAATGAACTAGACCCAACAGACATACAGAATACTGCACCCTGTAACAACAGGATATACATTCTTTTCAATTGTGCATGAATCATTCTCCAGGATAGACCACATGTTGGGTTACAAAACATGTCTTAATAAATTTAGAAATATTGAAATCATACAAAGAATTTTCTCTGACCATAATGGGGATGAAGCTGGAAATCAATTACAGGTAGAAAATAGGAAAATCCACAAATATATAAAAATTGATTAATATTCTCTTTATCAATGGGTGAAAGAAGAAATTGCAAGGGAAATCAGAAATATGTTGAGATGAATGAAAACAAGAACACAAAATATCAAAATGTATGAGATGAGCAAAGGCAGTGCTGAGAAGGAAATTTATGGCCCTACACACTTACATTAAAAACGAAGAAAGGGACCAAAGTCAAAGACCTAACTGCACACCTGTTGGAACTAGAAAAAGAAAAGCAAACTATTCCCATAGCAAGCAAAAGGAAAGAAATAACAAAGCTTACATGATATATAAATGAAATTGAGAATAAAAAAGAGAGAATTAACAAAACCAAAAAGATGTTCTTTGAAAATATCAATAAAAGTGGCAAGTCCTTAGCTGCGGTCGGGGTTACTGCTTCTAGGGGGAGTGGCGGCCGGTAGCCGAGCCCTCAGCTCTCGGGGCTGCTTAAAGGGTACCGGCGGCGGGGGCTCTTTCCCGGAGGCGAGGGCGAGGCGGAGGACGTGGCCGGGTCCTCGGCGAGAGGCGTGCAAGGTATGGAGGGCGGCGATAAGGACAAGACACTCTTCATTCAGTAGGAGTATGCGCCAAAGAGATTTATTCAGGGGTGATTACAGGTTATATAGGCTGGTAAGAGGGGCAGGGCTGGAAAGGAGGTGAAGTAGCCTTAAATGGCAATATTGAAGGGAGAGGGGCTAGGATTGGTTCTGAGAGGACGCAGGAGCCGTTGCAACGGGCGGGGGTTGTTTTGGCCACGGTGCATGCGCACTGGCGGTGGCAGGAGTGGCCTTGGCACAAGGGAGTATGTGGGTAAGATAAGGAAGTGGGGAAAGGGCAGTTGGGAGAAAGGCGGTTTCCTCCGGCAAGCCTCCCCTACCAGTGGCATTTTGGGTGAGGGAAAGGGAGCTGCCTTGACCTCGCTTCTCAGGCTCGGGGGGGCTGCAGAGGGCACTCACGCCCGTACCTACTACCCTCCCCAGGGGGTGATATCAGGTCCCCTGGCCCAGGCCTGGCAAGCCGAGGTACAAGCTCAGTCCCCGCAATTCCCCTTTCTTTTCTAATTAGAGGAAGAGGCTTTACCGGAGAGGTCCGCTAAGGGTGAGGGAAGGGGGAGGTTAGGGAAGGGAAAAAGGGGTTGACGGTGGTTCAGCGAGGCTGGAGCTCAGTGTTGGTGTGGTGCCTGGGCGCTTGACAATGGCTTCGCTGCAGCGGGCTGGGCGAAGGTGAAGGGTTTAAAGTTCAGGGGTTCAGAGAAGCTGGAACTCGAGGCGAGAGCGATGTTTAGGTGATTGAGAAGGGCCTCGCGGTCGGCGGGTTGACCGGTGGCGTTGAGGTCGCGGAGGGTTGGCTGTCATCTTGGAGTGGGGGGGCGTCAGAGGTGGCGAGTCACTGATACTGGATTTGCACGAACGAGGAAAAAAGGGCATCTGTTTGTTTTCTTACAAGCTGGACAATTTTGCGGATGAGGCAGGGTCCTAAGATGAGAGCTAGAATAATTATTAATAGGGGGCCAAGAAAAGGAAGGATGTATGGGAGGATGGGAGTGAAAAAACTGGACCAATAACTGGTGGCTTCACGATCTCTTTTACGCTTTTCCAGTCCTTCTCGGACCCTTTTCAGGCTGTCCTCGACGAGACCTGTGGAATTGGCATATACACAGCACTCTTCTCCTAGGGCGGCGCAGAGGCCTCCTTCTTTGAGGAGGAGAAGGTCAAGACCTCGGCGGTTTTGGAGCACGACTTCAGAGAGGGAATTGACAGAATTTTTTAGATGGTAAATAGCGTTTTGTAGGTGGCGAATGTCCTCGTCAACAGCCGCCCTGAGGTGAATTAGGGCGGAGCCTTGACTGGCTAGTGCAGCGATTCCGGTGCTAGTGCCGGCAAGACCTAGGAGGGAGGCAATTGTAAGGACGGTGATGGGCTCTCGCTTTTGCAGAAGGGCAGGAGCTGTAGTTTTTTCCAGACGGAGGAAGAAATCTTCTTCGCTGTGGTATAAGACCCTAGGGATAAGGACAATTAGGAGGCAAGTTTCTTTATATTCACTGATGATATTCGTGCTGAGACAGGGGGTAAGTCCTGTAGAGGAGCAGAGCCATTGGGAGGAGTTATGAGGAATGAGAAATTTTGCCGAGCTGCTGGGAGATGAGTAGCTGGCACAGGCAGTGAGGTCGGGAGAGTTAATGGAGCGAGGGCGGACGCACTTTCCCGTATAGGAGACTGAATGAAAGGTCAGGGGGACAGCAGAGGTATTTCAATTGCATTCTAAGGGGCTGTCTTCTGTGCTTTCTGAAAAGGAGAGGTTGGAGGCAACGGGCTCGTACAGTGAGGAAGAGGTGGAGAGGCAGAGCCAGCAGGAGGAGGTAAAATTGGGGTTGGAGGAGTTCACTGAGGCAAAGGCGGCTTGGATGAGGCTAAGGAGGGGAGAGGAATAACGAGAAGGGGGCAGAGGAAGCTGGGGTGGTGGGGTTTGAGATGTAGTTGAAGTGCGTTTAGTTGGAACTAAGGTGCGGCTGGAGAGCTGTGGAAAAAGGGGGTTAATGACTTGGTTGGGACTTATGCCAGAGGGTGTTTTTAATGCAGTATTTTGGCATGGTTGGCTTATAGCCTCCTTTTTTATTAGAATAAGTGATTCTCGGTTGGCTCCTTTCTCATAGATTCTGAAGCCTCAAGTTTGACCGAGTAACCAGGAGGGATCAGTGGGGAGCTGCACTGTAAGATTAAGATGTGTGCAGGATCCCTTACTTTCTTGGCCGAGCCAGTTAACAGTAGGGAGTTTGCACCCTGTAGGGGCCCACTTTAGGGTAAGGTAATGATCAGGAACAGGAGGCTTCCAATTAGTGGCTAATGTTTCACACCCCCAGTATGCACAGTAGTACTCGTTGGGGGAATTATAGTACGATTTTTCAGGATTTGAGGATGGGCACATGTAATATTGGGCCTGGGGATCACTTACCTTCCTGGTGCAGGTTTCTTCGACTCTGGAGACAAAGGTGGCGAAAGGCTTACTCGGTTCCTGGAAGAGCTTGGTGAATTTATTAGGCCGACAGGCAGAGCAATTGGCAAATGCGCGTAAGGCAATGCCTCTGAGGATAGTCCAGAAGGTGGCAGGGACATTAATATAAGCAGACGCACTTAGAAACGCTCCAGTGCCCAAATAGGCTTCGGGGGGATGATAGACTCCAAGGGCTGCATCTTGCTCACTTTGCTTAGCTGCTTCTGCCTGGAAGTGAGCACGCCAGTCAACAAACTGACCGGGGTTAAAAATTGAACGGGCAAGCGAGGCCCAGTCTTGTGGAAGGCAATAGTTCATGGCGAGATCCTGTAGTATTTGGGAAGCATATGGGCTACCTAACCCGTCCTCCTTGACGGCCCTGCGAAGCTGCTTGATAGTATCTAAGTCAATGGGATACCAGTCATGTGGTTTCTGTGGGGTGGGGGCAAGGTTAAGAGGAAAGCAGCGAAAAGCACGAGAGAAAGGAGGACACGCTTGCAGAGGACTTGGCGCGGGAGTGGGGGTAGGGGGAGCGTTGCCCCAAGGATTGCCTTGAGGTGTAGAAGGTAGCCAGGGGTTGTTAGTCGGCAGGGTGGGAGGAGCGGCGGCAGCTGCCGGTAGCGGCTCCGAGGGGGAGCTCGCCGAAGGGAGAGGCGGGAGTGGGAGGCCCCAAGCGTCGCAAGATGGCGGCGCGGTAGGCATGGCTAAGACACAAGATGGTGGATCAGCCCCGCCCTGTGAAAGGGTGGGGTTCAAGACATAAGATGGTGGACTAGCTCCGCCCTGTGGAAGGGCGGGGTAAAGCATATGCGGTTTCCGGCCCAGTTTAGGGCTGACGTCATCGCCGGAGCATTTCCTCCCCTCGATGGAAGAAGAAGGAGGAAGTTCGCCATTTTGGCGTGGCGCAGTGTTATTTTGCTTTTTGGGAGTCACCTCGAGCGCGTTGTTAATCTGCTCGACTAAGGACTCCGTGTCCGAGTCATGATTTGAATTAGTATCGCTATCTGAATCTGTTGGCTGGGTTGATAGTGCCTCCTTGGATTTAACGGGGCCTCTATCAGGGGGGAGGGAGCCTTGAAGGCAGGAGCGGATGGTTATTAAGGTGGGGAGCAAGCCGGGAGGGAAACGCTTGCTCTCATGTTCCATGGCGTTGGTGACTCGATCAATAAGGCGATCATAAGTAACAGGGTCCCAAAGATGGCAAGTGGTGAGCCATGGGTTAAAGGGCAGCAGGAGATCCCAGTATATTTGCAGCTGCCGGACAGACACTTTACAGCGATGCGTGTCTAGGAGACCCGCTAGAGCACGAACTTGAGGTGCCTGACATGTAGATATACGATTACCCATAGCTGAGGGGAGAGGAGGGGGAGTTGTTCCCGAGCCGGGCCGGCCCGGCTGGCGGGGAGGAGGAGGAGGAGTTGTTTACCGAGCAGAGAGAATGAGATAAACTGTGGCTGCAAGGCCGAAGGAGACGGCGAGAGCAGAAAGCAGTGCCCTTTGACAACGGGAGCAGTCAGGGGGGGCGGTTGCAAAGAGGCACACGGCACCAAATGAGGAAATAAAGATACAAAGAACTACAGCAAAGTAATGGAGGGGAAGAGGGAGAGTGTTAGGAGGAACGGGGGTCATAGAAGTGCGCATACAAGAGGACGAAGAGAGCGTGGGGGAAGGGAAGAGTTCCTACTGGATGAAGAGAGCGTGGGGGAAGGGAGGAGCGGCTTCGGAGCAAGGAACCTCCCACGGCTCCGGAAGCGGCGAAGGAGAGGCGGCCCTTACCTTGCAGGCGAGGAAACGGGAAGCTGGAGAGGCGTCCGGGCGAGCGGGCGACCTGCCAAACTGTCGTGTGGAGACGTTCCTCACACGGGGCACCAGTTGCGGTCGGGGTTACTGCTTCTAGGGGGAGTGGCGGCCGGTAGCCGAGCCCTCAGCTCTCGGGGCTGCTTAAAGGGTACCGGCGGCGGGGGCTCTTTCCCGGAGGCGAGGGCGAGGCGGAGGACGTGGCCGGGTCCTCGGCGAGAGGCGTGCAAGGTATGGAGGGCGGCGATAAGGACAAGACACTCTTCATTCAGTAGGAGTATGCGCCAAAGAGATTTATTCAGGGGTGATTACAGGTTATATAGGCTGGTAAGAGGGGCAGGGCTGGAAAGGAGGTGAAGTAGCCTTAAATGGCAATATTGAAGGGAGAGGGGCTAGGATTGGTTCTGAGAGGACGCAGGAGCCGTTGCAAGGGGCGGGGGTTGTTTTGGCCACGGTGCATGCGCACTGGCGGTGGCAGGAGTGGCCTTGGCACAAGGGAGTATGTGGGTAAGATAAGGAAGTGGGGAAAGGGCAGTTGGGAGAAAGGCGGTTTCCTCCGGCAAGCCTCCCCTGCCAGTGGCATTTTGGGTGAGGGAAAGGGAGCTGCCTTGACCTCGCTTCTCAGGCTCGGGGGGGCTGCAGAGGGCACTCACGCCCGTACCTACTACCCTCCCCAGGGGGTGATATCAGGTCCCCTGGCCCAGGCCTGGCAAGCCGAGGTACAAGCTCAGTCCCCGCACTTAGCTAGACTGACAAAGAAAAAAGGAGAGAAAACATAAAATCAGAAATGAAAGAGGGACATTACTACTGACCCCATAGAAATAATAAGGATCTTAAGAGGATATCATGAACTGCGGTCGGGGTTACTGCTTCTAGGGGGAGTGGCGGCCGGTAGCCGAGCCCTCAGCTCTCGGGGCTGCTTAAAGGGTACCGGCGGCGGGGGCTCTTTCCCGGAGGCGAGGGCGAGGCGGAGGACGTGGCCGGGTCCTCGGCGAGAGGCGTGCAAGGTGTGGAGGGCGGCGATAAGGACAAGACACTCTTCATTCAGTAGGAGTATGCGCCAAAGAGATTTATTCAGGGGTGATTACAGGTTATATAGGCTGGTAAGAAGGGCAGGGCTGGAAAAGAGGTGAAGTAGCCTTAAATGGCAATACTGAAGGGAGAGGGGCTAGGATTGGTTCTGAGAGGACGCAGGAGCCATTGCAGCGGGCGGGGGTTGTTCTGGCCACGGTGCATGCGCGCTGGCGGTGGCAGGAGTGGCCTTGGCACAAGGGAGCATGTGGGTAAGATAAGGAAGTGGGGAAAGGGCAGTTGGGAGAAAGGCGGTTTCCTCCGGCAAGCCTCCCCTGCCAGTGGCATTTTGGGTGAGGAAAAGGGAGCTGCCTTGACCTCGCTCCCCAGGCTCGGGGGGGCTGCAGAGGGCACTCACGCCCGTACCTACTACCCTCCCCAGGGGGTGATCAGGTCCCCTGGCCCAGGCCTGGTAAGTTGAGGCACAAGCTCAGCTACCCGCAATTCCCCTTTCTTTTCTAATTAGAGGAAGAGGCTTTACCGGAGAGGCCCGCTAAGGGTGAGGGAAGGGGGAGGTCAGGGAAGGGAAAAAGGGGTTGACGGTGGCTTAGCGAGGCTGGAGCTCAGTGTTGGTGTGGTGCCCGGGCGCTCGACAAGGGCTTCGCTGCAGCGGGTTGGGCGAAGGTGAGGGGTTTAAAGTTCAGGGGTTCAGAGAAGCTGGAACTCGAGGCGAGGGCGATGTTCAGGTGATTGAGAAGGGCCTCGCGGTCGGCGGGTTGACCGGTGGCGTTGAGGTCGCGGAGGGTTGGCTGTCATCTTGGAGTGGGGGGCGTCAGAGGTGGCGAGTCGCTGATACTGGATTTGCACGAACGAGGAAAAAAGGGCATCTGTTTGTTTTCTTACAAGCTGGACCATTTTGCGGATGAGGCAGGGTCCTAAGATGAGAGCTAGAATAATTATTAATAGGGGGCCAAGAAAAGGAAGGATATATGGGAGGATGGGAGTGAAAAAACTGGACCAATAACTGGTGGCTTCACGATCTCTTTTACGCTTTTCCAGTCCCTCTCGGACCCTTTTTAGGCTGTCCTCGACGAGACCTGTGGAATTGGCATAAACACAGCACTCTTCTCCTAGGGCGGCGCAGAGGCCTCCTTCTTTGAGGAGGAGAAGGTCAAGAACTCGGCGGTTTTGGAGCACTACCTCAGAGAGGGAATTGACAGAATTTTTTAGATGGTAAATAGCGTTTTGTAGGTGGCGAATGTCCTCGTCAACAGCCGCCCTGAGGTGAGTTAGGGCGGAGCCTTGACTGGCTAGTGCAGCGATTCCAGTGCTAGTGCCGGCAAGACCTAGGAGGGAGGCAATTGTGAGGGCGGTGATGGGCTCTCGCTTTTGCAGAAGGGCAGGAGCTGCAGTTCTTTCCAGACGGAGGAAGAAGTCTTCTTCGCTATGATATAAGACCCTAGGGATAAGGACAATTAGGAGGCAAGTTTCTTTATATTCACTGATGATATTCGTGCTGAGACAGGGGGTAAGTCCTGTAGAGGAGCAGAGCCATTGGGAGGAGTTATGAGGAATGAGAAATTTTGCCGAGCTGCTGGGAGATGAGTAGCTGGCACAGGCAGTGAGGTCGGGAGAGTTACTGGAGCGAGGGCGGACGCACTTTCCCGTATAGGAGACTGAATGAAAGGTCAGGGGGACGGCAGAGGTATTCCAACTGCATTCCGAGGGGCTGTCTTCTGTGCTTTCTGAAAAGGAGAGGTTGGAGGCAACGGGCTCGTACAGTGAGGAAGAGGTGGAGAGGCAGAGCCAGCAGGAGGAGGTAAAATTGGGGTTGGAGGAATTTACTGAGGCAAAGGCGGCTTGGATGAGACTGAGGAGGGGAGAGGAATAACGAGAAGGGGGCAGAGGAAGCTGGGGTGGTGGGGTTTGAGATGTAGTTGAAGTGCGTTTAGTTGGAACTAAGGTGCGGCTGGAGAGCTGTGGAAAAAGGGGGTTAATGACTTGGTTGGGACCTATGCCAGAGGGTGTTTTTAATGCAGTATTTTGGTATGGTTGGCTTATAACCTTCTTTTTTATTAGAATAAGTGATCCTCGGTCGGTTCCTTTCTCATAGATTTTGAAGCCCCAAGTTTGACCGAGTAACCAGGAGGGATTAGTGGGGAGCTGCACTGTAAGATTAAGATGTGTGCAGGATCCCTTACTTTCTCGGCCGAGCCAGTTAACAGTAGGGAGTTTGCACCCTGTAGGGGCCCACTTTAAGGTAAGGTAATGATTAGGAACAGGAGGCTTCCAATTAGTGGCTAATGTTTCACACCCCCAGTATGCACAGTAGTACTCGTTGGGGGAATTGCAGTACGATTTTCCAGGATTTGAGGATGGGCACATGTAATATTGGGCTTGGGGGTTACTTACCTTTTGAGCGCAGGTTTCTTCGACTCTGGAGACAAAGGTGGTGAAAGGCTTACTCGGCTCCTGGAAGAGCTTGGTGAATTTATTAGGCCGACAGGCAGAGCAATTGGCAAACGCGCGTAAGGCGATGCCTCTGAGGACAGTCCAGAAGGTGGCAGGGACATTAATATAAGCAGACGCATTTAGAAATGCTCCAGTGCCCAAATAGGCTTCGGGGGGATGATAGACTCCAAGGGCTGCGTCTTGCTTACTTTGCTGAGCTGCTTCTGCCTGGAAGTGAGCACGCCAGTCAACAAACTGACCGGGGTTAAAAATTGAACGGGCAAGCGAGGCCCAGTCTTGGGGGAGGCAATAGTTCATGGCGAGATCCTGTAGTATTTGGGAAGCATATGGGCTACCTAACCCGTCCTCCTTGACGGCCTTGCGAAGCTGCTTGATAGTATCTAAGTCAATGGGATACCAGTCATGCGGCCTCTGTGGGGTGGGGGCAAGGTTAAGAGGAAAGCAGTGAAAGGCACGAGAGAAAGGAGGACGCGCTTGCATAGGACTTGGCGCGGGAGTGGGGGTAGGGGGAGCGTTGCCCCAAGGATTGCCTTGAGGTGCAGAAGGCAGCCAGGGATTGTTAGTCGGCAGGGTGGGAGAAGCGGCGGCAGCTGCCGGTAGCGGCTCCGAGGGGGAGCTCGCTGAAGGGGGAGGCGGGAGTGGGAGGCCCCAAGTGTCGCAAGATGGCGGCGCGGTAGGCGTGGCTAAGACACAAGATGGTGGATCAGCCCTGCCCTGTGAAAGGGCGGGGCCCAAGGCATAAGATGGTGGACTAGCTCCGCCCTGTGGAAGGGCGGGGTAAAGCGTATGCGGTTTCCGGCCCAGCTTAGGGCTGACGTCATCGCCGGAGCATTTCCTCCCCTCGATGGAAGAAGAAGGAAGTTCGCCATCTTGGCGTGGCGCAGTGTTATTTTGCTTTTTGGGAGTCACCTCGAGCGCGTTGTTAATCTGCTCGACTAAGGACTCCGTGTCCGAGTCATGATTTGAATTAGTATCGCTATCTGAGTCTGTTGGCTGGGTTGATAGGGCCTCCTTGGATTTAACGGGGCCTCTATCAGGGGGGAGGGAGCCTTGAAGGCAGGAGCGGATGGTTATTAAGGTGGGGAGCAAGCCGGGAGGGAAACGCTTGCTCTCATGTTCCATGGCGTTGGTGACTCGATCAATAAGGCGATCATAAGTAACAGGGTCCCAAAGATGGCAAGTGGTGAGCCATGGGTTAAAGGGCAGCAGGAGATCCCAGTATATCTGCAGCTGCCGGACAGACACTTTACAGCGATGCGTGTCTAGGAGACCCGCTAGAGCACGAACTTGAGGTGCCTGACATGTAGATATACGATTACCCATAGCTGAGGGGAGAGGAGGGGGAGTTGTTCCCGAGCCGGGCCGGCCCGGCTGGCGGGGAGGAGGAGGAGGAGTTGTTTACCGAGCAGAGAGAATGAGATAAACTGTGGCTGCAAGGCCGAAGGAGACGGCGAGAGCAGAAAGCAGTGCCCTTTGGCAACGGGAGCAGTCAGGGGGGGCGGTTGCAAAGAGGCACACGGCACCAAATGAGGAAATAAAGATACAAAGAACTACAGCAAAGTAATGGAGGGGAAGAGGGAGAGCGTTAGGAGGAACGGGGGTCATAGAAGTGCGCATACAAGAGGACGAAGAGAGCGTGGGGGAAGGGAGGAGTTCCTACTGGATGAAGAGAGCGTGGGGGAAGGGAGGAGCGGCTTCGGAGCAAGGAACCTCCCACGGCTCCGGAAGCGGCGAGGGAGAGGCGGCCCTTACCTTGCAGGCGAGGAAACGGGAAGCTGGAGAGGCGTCTGGGCGAGCGGGCGACCTGCCAAACTGTTGTGCGGAGACGTCCCTCACACGGGGCACCAGTTGCGGTCGGGGTTACTGCTTCTAGGGGGAGTGGCGGCCGGTAGCCGAGCCCTCAGCTCTCGGGGCTGCTTAAAGGGTACCGGCGGCGGGGGCTCTTTCCCGGAGGCGAGGGCGAGGCGGAGGACGTGGCCGGGTCCTCGGCGAGAGGCGTGCAAGGTGTGGAGGGCGGCGATAAGGACAAGACACTCTTCATCCAGTAGGAGTATGCGCCAAAGAGATTTATTCAGGGGTGATTACAGGTTATATAGGCTGGTAAGAAGGGCAGGGCTGGAAAAGAGGTGAAGTAGCCTTAAATGGCAATACTGAAGGGAGAGGGGCTAGGATTGGTTCTGAGAGGACGCAGGAGCCATTGCAGCGGGCGGGGTTGTTCTGGCCACGGTGCATGCGCGCTGGCGGTGGCAGGAGTGGCCTTGGCACAAGGGAGCATGTGGGTAAGATAAGGAAGTGGGGAAAGGGCAGTTGGGAGAAAGGCGGTTTCCTCCGGCAAGCCTCCCCTGCCAGTGGCATTTTGGGTGAGGAAAAGGGAGCTGCCTTGACCTCGCTCCCCAGGCTCGGGGGGGCTGCAGAGGGCACTCACGCCCGTACCTACTACCCTCCCCAGGGGGTGATCAGGTCCCCTGGCCCAGGCCTGGTAAGTTGAGGCACAAGCTCAGCTACCCGCAATGAACAACTGGTATGCCAACAAATTAGCCACCTAGATTAAATGGACAAATTCCTAGAAACACACAAACAACCCACACTGATTCTACAAGAAATAGAAGACCTCAACATTCCAATTTCAAGCAAAGAGCTTGAATTACTGATCAAAACCTCCCAATAAAGAAAAGCTCAGGACCAGCTGGCTTTCACAGAGGAATTCTACTAATAATTCCAAGAATTAATATCAATTCTGCTGAAACCCTTCTA
Source organism: Choloepus didactylus (assembly GCF_015220235.1). Lineage (NCBI taxonomy): Eukaryota > Metazoa > Chordata > Mammalia > Pilosa > Megalonychidae > Choloepus > Choloepus didactylus. The sequence continues at coordinate 41,230,669 of NC_051309.1, read as the reverse complement.
AAAAATTGAAGAGGTAACACTACCTAACTCATTCTATAAGGTTAATATCACCTTAATACCAAAGCCAGATAAAGATACTACAAGAAAAAATGCTTTGAGATATATTTCTCTTATGAATGTAGGTGCCAAAATCCTCAACAAAATACCTTCACATCAAATCCAACAGCACACGAAAAGAATTATACACCCATGATCAATTGGGTTTTATCCAAGGTATGCAAGTGTGCTTCAACATAAGAAAATCAGTTAATATAATATATCACATCAACAAAATGAAGGGAAAAACCACATGATCATCTCAACTGATGCAGAAAAGTCATTTGACAAAATTCAACATTCCTTCTTGATAAAAACACTTAGAGAAATAGGAGTAGAAGGAAATTTCCTCAATATGGGGCATTTATGAAAATATATGAAAAACCCACAGCTAACATCATGCTGAATGGTGAAAGACTGAAAGCTTTCACTCTAAGATCTAGAACAAGCCAAGTATGCCCACTGTCACCACTGCAATTCAATATAGTACTGGAAGTTCTAGCCAGAGCAATAAGGGAAGAAAAAGAAATAAAAGGTATCCAAATTGTAAAGGAAGAAATAAAATGTTTGCTATTTGCAGCTGACATGATCCTATATAAAGAAAGTCCCCCAAAACCCACAACAAAGCTACTGGAGCTAATAAACAAATACAGCAAAGTGGCGGGGTACAAGATCAACATGCAAAAAGCAGTGGTGTTTCTATACACTAGTAGTGAGCAAGCTGAGCAGGAAATCAAGAAAAAAATTTCCATTTATAATAGCAACTAAAATAATCAAATATCTAGGAATAAATTTAACTGAGGATGTAAAGGACTTATACAGAGAAAAATACAAAACATTGCAAAAAGAAATCAATGAAGACCTAAATAAATAGAAGGATATTCCATGTTCATGGATTGGAACATCATTAAGATATCAGTCTACCCAAAATGATTTACAGATTCAATGAAATCCCAATCAAAATTCCAACAGCCTACTTTGCAGAAATTAAAATCCAATTATCAAATTTATTAGGAAGGGTAATGGCCCCAAATATCCAAAAACTGTTTTGAAAAAGTAAAACAAAGTTGGAGGACTTGCACTTCCTAACTTTAAAGCATATTACAAAGCTATAGTCATGAAAACAGCATGGTACACTTGGCGAGGGAGCAGCTGCCACTGTGGCCCAGGCAAAGGCCATGGAGAAGCTGTGGCAGGTCCTGAATGGCCAGGACAACAAGGAGCAGGGCCTGACCACACAGATCCTGGATGCTCCTTTCCTTAGTTTCAACTCCAGATTGAAGTGATTTGTCATATGCTTAGTATATGGCATTTTCTGTTCTCTCCATGGAACTGGATTTATGTGGCTTCCAGAAGGTATGAAACTTTTTGCAGTGTTTCATACTCTTGGGAATATTGCTGCATTAACCAGTACTTGTATTTTAATGAGACTCATGAAGCAATCAAAGGAAATGTTTGAAACAACATGATTATTTGCAACAATTCTCATGTTTTTGTGTTTTGTATTTACTTTGTGTGCTCTTGTTTGATGGCATAAGAAGTGATTGGCCTTATTATTCCTTTATTGCTGTTCTTGTCAACAACCTGGTACAGTTTATCATACACCCCATATGCAAGGCTTTTAGTACTTAAATGCTGTTATTCTCTCCTAAGCTGAAAATTAGAAACTTTTGGAAAAGAACATCTGAAGTTTGCCCTTCTGTTTTTGGTGAAGTATGCTTTGCTTGATATAAGAATCACTTCAAAAACAATTGCAGTGATAGTTTAAGACCATTTTGTATACTGGTAAAAAGAATATGTTTAATTAAATTATTAAATGCTTATAAATTTAAATTCATTATGTGCATTAATATATTCTTCAAAAGATCAGGAGATATTAATAATGGCCAATTGTAAATTATCTTTAATCAGGTTTTTAATCTTTTAAAACAGTTTTGAGATGTGAATATTTAAGGATAAATCTGTGCTGCAGATATATTCAGCATTTATGGCTCTTTTAAAATGTCTACATTTTAAAGCATCCTTTTATCTCTTTTACTTTAAATGTGAACTTGTTAACTTTAAGCTAAAAATTGCTTATTATGTGTAATAAAAATAATATCTAAATCTTTACAATTTTAAAATAAACTCACACTTGGGAAACTAAAAAAGTAAAAAAAAAAAAAAAAGAAAGGAAAAAAAACCACCCCAAAACAGCACAAAGATAGATATATGTACCAATGGACTGAAGGTTCAGAAATAGGCCCTCATGTCTATGGCCAATTGATTTTTTACAAGACTGCAAAGTCCATTCAATTGGGAAAGAATAGTCTCTTCAACAAACGGTGCTCGGAGAACTAGATATCCATATGCAACAGAATGAAAGAAGACCCCTATCTCACACTCATAATTAACTCAAAATTGATGCAAGACCTAAATATAAAAGCCAGGGTGATAAAACTCCTAGAAGAAAATGTAGGGAAGTATCTACAGGATCTTGTGCTAGGCAATGTTTTCTAGATTTTATATCCAAAGTACAAGCAATGAAAGAAAGAATAGATAAATAAGATGTCCTCAAAATTTAAAAATTTTTGTGCATCAAAGGACTTTGTCACAAAAGTGAAAAGACAACCTACTCAATGGGAGAAAGTATTTGGAAATCATATATCTGATAAGAGTTTAATATCTAGAATATATAAAGAAATCCTATCTCAACAATAAAAAGAGAAAGAACCCAATTTAAGAATGGGCAAAAGATTTAAATAGACATTTCTCTAAGGAGGATATATAAATGGCTAAAAAGCACATAAAAAGATGCTCAACATCACTAGCTGTTTGGGAAATGCAAATTAAAACCACAAAGAGATATCATTTCATACCCACTATTTAAAAAAACAGAAAATTACAAGTGTTGGAGAGGATGTAGAGAAATAGGACACTCATCCACTGCCAGTGGGAATGTAAAATGGTGCTGCTGCTGAAGAAAATTGTTTGGAGTTTCCTCAGAAAGCTAAATATAGAATTACTTTATAACCTGGCAATCCCACTACTAGGTATATACCCAGAATTGAAAGCAGGGACTCAAAAAGATACTTGCACACCAATGTTCATAGCAGCATCATTCACAATTGCCAAAAGATGGAAACAACAGTGTCCATCATCTGATGAATGGATAAACAAAATGTTGTATACACATATATTCTAGTTTGCTAATGCTGCTGGAATGCAAAACACTAGAAACGGATTGGCTTTTTATAAAGGGGGTTTATTTGGTTACACAGTTACAGTCTTAAGGCTATAAAGTGTCCAAGGTAACACATCAGCAATTGGGTACCTTCACTGGAGGATGGCCAATGGCATCCAGAAAACCTTTTAGCTGGGAAGGCACATGGCTAGCATCTGCTCCAAAGTTCTGGTTTCAAAATGGCTTTCTCCCAGGACATTCCTCTCTAGGCTGCAATTCTTTAAAATGTCATTCTTAGTTGCACTTGGAGTATTTGTCCTCTTTAGCTTCTCCAGAGCAGGAGTCTGCTTTCAATGGCCATCTTCAAAATGTCTCTCAACTGCAGCTCCTGTGCTTTCTTCAAAGTGTTCCTCTTGGCTGTAGCAAGCTCGCTTCTTCTGTCTGATCTTATATAGTGCTCCAGTAATTTAATTCAGACCCACCCTGAATGGGTGGGGCCACACCTCCTTGGAAATTATCCAATTGGAGTCATCACCCACAGTTGGGTGGGTCACATTTCCATGCAAACAACCTAATCCAAACATTCCAACTTAATCCCCACTAATATGTCTGCCCCACAAGATTGCATCAAAGAATATGGCTTTTTCTGGGGGACATAATACATTTAAACTGGCAAAACATATGACAGAATATTATTGAGCTGCAAAAAGAAATGAAGTCCTGATGCATGCGATGACATGAATGAACCTTGTGGAGATTATGTTGAGTAAAATAAGCCAGGCACAGAAAGACCAATATTGTGTGATCCCACTGATATGACCTAGTTAGAATAAGCAAACTCATAGAGTTAAAATCTAGGATAAAGGTTACCAGGGGATAGATTGGTGGTAGAGAATGAGGAGCTGGAGCTTAATTTGTACAGAATTTCTAAATAGGTTGATTGTAAAGTTTTGGAAAAGGATGGTGGTGATGGTTGCACATTTTTGCAAGTGTAAATAACAGCACTGAGTTATGTATGTGAATGTGGTTGAAAGGGGAAGTTTTGGGTTGTATGTTACTAGAATGAAAATTAGGGGACTTACAACACAGTGAACCCTGTTGTGGAAGATAGACTGGGTTAATTGTTCAAGTATAAGAATGTTCTTTGATGAATTGTAACAAACGTATGGCACTAATACAAGGTGTTTATAATAGGATGGTATATAGGAAAAAATACACCTAATGTAAACTATGGACTATAGTTAATAGTACTGTTTTAATATTCTTTCACCAATTGTAAGAAAGGTACCACACTAAAAACAGCAACAATAGGGGATTTTGTGAGAGCATTGTAGTTTTTCCATGACTTTTCTGTAAACCTACAACTTCTCTAAAATAATTGTTTAGAAAAAGAGTCTAGGTAATGGAAAAATTCTTTTTGTATAAAAGTGCCTTTTTTCAAATGAATGAGAACATTCTATATATTTTACCATGTGTTTTTCTTTTTTTCCCTTTTAATATTAAAGGGAAGGACAGTCCTAGAAGGCTGAAGGACTTGAGAACAGTAGGTAGAGCTGGAACTTTAGGTATTCCTACATTAGCTTGTTCAATCCACACACAGACTATAATAGTTTATCCTTATTCACAGTTTATGGATGAGGAAATACCTGCTCAGAGATGTTAAGTAATTTGCCCAAGGTCACACAGCTACAAAGTGGAAGAACTAGAATTTGAATCCAAATAAGCCTACCTACCAAGTCAAAGCTTTCCCCATCCACTATGCTTACCAGCCTTGCTCAGGTGGTGGGCTCTGGAACCAGCTTAGAATCCAACTACAGTCATTGGGAGGTAAGCCAGAGCACCAGGCAGGACCTAGCAGCCACAGCATATGGCATAGCAGGTAGCACCTAGGAGGCTTGAACTTGGATTAGGGGAAGAAAATCTAACAAGAAGTAAAGAATGTTCTCCCCACAGAGTTGAGAAACCAGGGGCAGGCAGGCAGTGTTATGGAAGTCTATCAGCATAGTAGGGCTTGAGGCACTTGCTCGGGGTAATGGGACAGGATATCAGATCCTAACAAGAGCATTTGGCCAGAGCTAGTCAAGGTGTGGGGAGACTGGTTCCCACTTCCTTCTGGAAGTAAACCCAGCTTTATTGTAGACAATTCCTGGGGCTATTTCTGGCTGCCTCCTTTCAGCTTCTTGGGTGGACATTGAACCCAAATCTAGTCAATCAGAGTATCTCACACTCCTCGTCTCATGATTGGTTTCGGTATGTCCACATAACTGAAGCAGGAATCATCAAAACCTTGTTTTGGACTGTTTTTTCAAGGGCTATCAGAAAAGACTTGCATGTTCCGCTGTGGCTGCTGAGGAGGGTGGATGTGGAATTGCTGCCATCTTGCCTTCTTTAGAGAGAGCCTTTCAGAGAGATGAAGAGAGGAAGAGAGAGAAACAGATCCTGGACAATGTGGATAAGCTTCTGGATCCAGCTGTGCTGGAAGCCAGTCACAATCTCCGGAATTCATAATTACATGAGCCAATATATTCTGCTTTTTTCTTCTTCAGCTACTTTGAGTTGGGTTTACAACACTGGCAAATGATGAATGTCCTGTGTTCTGGTTTGCTAATGCTCCTGTTATTGCAAAATACTAGAAATGGATTGGCTTTTATAAAGGGGATTTATTAGGTTTCAAATTTACAGTTCTATGGCCATAAAAGTGTCCAAATTAAGGCATCTACAAGATAATATCTTTACTGAAGAACAGCCGATGGCATCTGGAACACCTCTGTTAGCTGGGAAGGCATGTGGCTGGCGTTTGCTGGTCCTTTGCTCCTGGGTTGTGTTTCAAAATGGTTTTCTCCAAAATGTTTCTGGCTTCTGCCGTTGCTTGTTTCTCTCAGCTGCTGCATGTCCTTGCTTCTTACTCCCTGGTGTTTCTCTCTAAGAATCTGGGGGTCCTCTCTTAGCTTCTCCAGGGTAAATTCTGGGCTTCATCTCTTTAGCTTAGCATCTCCAAACATCCTTCTGTCTGCATCTCCAAGCATCTCCAAGCATCAGCATTTGTGTTGGCTCTTGAGCTCTCTTAAGTGCTCTAGTGAACTAATCAAACCTGAACAGGTGGGTCACACCTCCATGGAAATAATCTAATCAAAAGGTCTCACCCACAGTTAGGTGAGTCACATCTCCATGAAAACACTCAATCAAAACTTTCCACCCTAATCAAAAGACTAATAGTTTTGCCTCCACAAGATTGCATTAAAAAACATGGCTTTTTTGGGGGACATAATATATCCAAACTGGCATACCCAGTTCTAGAGTGACTGACTCGTTTGACTAGATAGGTTGTCAAGACAAGACCTGGGAGAGAAAGGCAGATGCTCAGTTGTGATACCTGAGACATATGATCTGGGTAGCCCTAGAAGCAGAATATTGGATTGGGAGCACAAAAAGTACAGTTAGCATGGAGACCAACCATCCCTGTCCCACACTCATAGCAGACATCACTAATCAATCACAGCAGTCTTTCCTAACATAGAGCTCTAGGTAGCTACTATATTGATTTGAATTTGTCTGTGTATTTTCCTGAACTTAAATGCCTGCAGACTGAAATGCATTTATCCAGCAACTGAGGCTGAGCTTATAGGTTGACTCAATTTTATTTAAGTTATCTTCATTGTGAATACTCTCTGGGTGTTGTCGAGTCAATTTGTTGTTTTAAAAAATATTATAAATATAAATAATAGTGAATTATTGAGATTTTTCTCTTATATATTTTAAATAGTCTACATGTATTTATAAAGTTGGTTTTTGGAGCATATCCCTCCATTGATATCTTTCTTTTTTTTAGTTGTTCCAGAGTAATGATATTTTCAGTTGGTTCTGATTCACTGTCAAGCTTTATTATTTTTGGAGTCATCTCTATCATTTACAGAGGAAGCCCAGGAGATCTTGAAGCTGACACAGTGGCGTTACACTTGGCAGTTAAAAATTTTTCTCCCTGTGTATAACAATGCTTACCTTTTGCTAAGCACCTAATTTCCTGCCCTTATCAATCTGAAAATGAATAATAGTCAATTATATGTTTCCATTTAATCTTTTATGTTTAAGTTTAACCATTTCCCCATGACAAAGTAAGCAGATGTCTTAAGTGACTCAAGTGCAGTTGCTAAGAGAAAATCTGTAGCAAATAGTTCCATGAAGCTTGGCCATCAGTCAGGACAGCCACAATCATTTAAACATCTACCTACGTTCAAACCTCATTAAAATCCAGCACACATTACAAAAGGAATGCCACTTGTATTATTGTTGTAGAAATAGTAACCATTTTGCCTCAGAATTTTACTTGTACCACAGATTAAATTAAAGAGGTCTTTAGATACTTTGGGACAGTTATAAAAATCGCTTGATATTTTTAAAAATATGGTATAACAGAGAAATCACTACGAAACGTCCAATGGTAGGGATGAAAATGCATTCCTTTGGCCAATTACAGTAGTTGCTATAAATCATCATTATCAACATTAATATTAACAGCTCACATTTATTGAACATTTTCAGGGGCCAGGCACTGTGCTACGTGCTTTACATGCATTGTTACACTTAATCCTAGCATGGGAAGTACATTCATTTATTCTCCCTATTTTACAAATAAGGCATCTGAGACATGAAGAAACTGAGTAGGTAACCCAATATTATAACTATTAATTAATGCACAGCCTGTATTAAAACCTAGATTTGTGTAACTCCAGAGCTTATGCAAGTGAAAATTACTATAAAGACTACTTATGTATTCATTATACTAGTTAGAATCAGATTCAAATAACAGAAAAACCAAACTGACAGAGGGTTGGTGTTCCAGTTTGCTAATGCTGCGGTTATGCTAAATACCATAAATAGATTGGCTTTTATAAAGGGGGTTTATTTGATTACAAAGTTACAGTTCTACAGCCATACAAGTGTCCAAACCAAGGCGTAAACATGAGTATACCTTCACTGAACCAAGGCCAGTGGAATCCAGAAAACCTCTGTTACCTTGGAAGATATGTGGCTGGTGTCTGCTTGCTCCCAGTTTGCATTTCAAAATGGCGTTTTCCAAAACGTAGGTGTCAGCTTTCAACAGGTGTCTTCAAAATGTCTCTCTTAGCTGCAGCAGCAATCTCCTTCTATCTGAGCTCTTATATGGAACTCCAATGATTAAATCAAGATCCACACTGAATGGATGGGGGCCACACCTCCATGGAAATAACTAATTCAAGTATTATCCACAGTTGGGTGGGTCACATCTCCATGGAAACAGCCTAATCCAAAGAGTCCAACCTAATCAACACTAATATATCTACCCCCACAAGATTGCATTAAAGATAATGGTGTTTTGGGGGGACATAATACATCCAAACTGGCACATTCCACCCCTTGGACCCCAAAATGACATGATCTTCCCATATACAAAATACATTCATCCTATCACAATACCAGAAAAGTTTAAGTCATTTGAGTAACAATAGGTAAGTACAAGATCCCATCAAAACAGTCACATGTGTGGTCTTGTCCTAAGGCAAATTTGCCCTCTAACTGTTGACCTGTGAAACTTAAGAGCAAGTTATCTGCTGCCAGTATACAAAGGAGGGGCAGTCACAGCATAAACATTCCCATTGCCAAAGGGAGAAACTGAAAGGAAAACAGGATTCAAGGGACCAAAACAATCCCTAAAGCCCCCAGGGCAAACTTCATTACGTTTCAAAGTCTGAGCGTCATTTATAGAATGATGTTTTATCCTTGGGGCTTGAGAGAGTGGGAATCCAACCCTTTTCATGGGCCTTCATGGCAGCCCTTTTCTCTCCAAACCCTGGGGTAAGTGCTCCAACATATCCACACATTGGGGAGGCCACCTTCTGGGTCTCACTGTCCTTAAGCATCTGGGCAGCACCCAGGCTCTCTTTCGTCTCCTGGACACACACTCAACCCCTTCAGAACAGTGGGGTGGTGGCCAGGCTCTCCCAGTCCCCAGGGAATTTGCTCCATCCTCTTTGAGGCCTGGGATGGCAACACTCTTCCTGAGCATCTAGGCAGAAGGCCCACTCTCGACCTACAGGGCAAACTCACCTTTTCCACATGCATGGCTGCTCCGCTTTCCCTGCCTGAAACCTCTTGACTCCAGACCTCAACCTCCATGGCTTTATCTTTGAAGAATTTTTTCCTTTAATTTGTCCTTTCTCCATCCCCTCCAGGCCACACCAACAGTGGTTCTTTTTTATACAGATCTCACAAAAATTCTGTAGGCTTGGCATGCAGTTTACAGGGGTCAAAACCATCAGACAACAGGACTTTCCACAAATCCTTTCTGGGTAACTCCATCTCTGTGCCCATATGAATGTATTATGTCCCCCAGAAAAAGCCATATTCTTTGATGCAATCTCATGGGGCAGACATTTTAGTGCTGATTAGATTGGAATTCTTTGAGTGTTTCCATGAAGATATGCCCCTCCCAACTGTAGGTGATAACTCTGATGAGATAATTTCCATGGAGGTGTGGCCCCACCCATTAGCGTGGGCCTTGATTACTGGAGCAGTATATAAGCTCAGACAGAAGGAGCCAGCTTGCTAGAACCAAGAGGGACACTATGAAGAATGCCCAGAAGCTGAGAGAGGAACTGCAGTTTGAAGACAGCCGTTGAAAGCAGACCATTGCTCCGGAGAAGCTGAGAGAGGAAAAATACCCCAAGTGCAACTAAGAGTGACATTTTTGAGGAACTGCAGCCTAGAGAGGAACATCCTGGGAGAAAGCCACTTTGAAACCAGAACTTTGGAACAGACACCAGCTACGTGCCTTCCCAGCTAACAGAGGTTTTCTGCACACCATTGGCCATCCTCCAGTGAAGGTACCTGATTGTTGATGTGTTACCTTGGACACTTGATGGCCTTAAGACTGTAACTGTGTAACCAAATAAACCCCCTTTTATAAAAGCCAATCTATTTCTGGTGTTTTGCATTCTGGCAGCATTAGCAAACTAGAACAGTCTCCAATCCTGGCATGTACTGAAATAGCTATCGGGTTCCATGTTTGGTGAAATCCTCACATGGGTCTGTAGCCTCTGGGGTCTCACTTTCTGGAAGTCCAGAGTTTTCCAGACCATCAATTTCTGATTTCTTTGTACCTACAAGTTCAATTCTCAGCTTATCTCTGTCCTTTTGCATTTTACTATAAGCTGCAAGGAGAAGCCAGGCTACATCCTCCACAGAGTCTGGAGATCTCCTCAGCTAAGTATCCCAGCTCATCGCTTTCAAATTCTGCCTTCCATCTGACACCAGGACTCAATTTTGCCAAATTCTCTGCCACTTTAAAATAAGAATTGCCTTCTTTCCAGTTTGCAACAACACATTCATCATTTCTGCTCAAGGCCTCATCAGAGGTACCTTTAGAGTCCATATTTCTACCAACAGTCTCTTCAAAGCAATCTAGGCCTTTTCTATCAAGCTCCTCACAATTCTTCCGGAATCTTTCCCTTATCCATTTCAAAAGCTGTTCCAACATGTTTGGTATTTGCAAACTCAGCAGCAGCAACACCTCATTTCTCTGGTACCAAAATCTGTTCCAGTTTGCTAATGCTTCACCAAAGGAAGGCCAATGGCATCCGGAAAACCTCTGATAACTAGGAAGGCACATGGCTGACATCTGCTGATCCCAGATTGTGTTCCATCTCCTCTCTCAGTGACTGTGCATTCTTCAAAATGCTGCTCTTGGGGTGTTTTTTCCTCTCTTAGCTTCTCCGGAGCAAAGTGGCAGCAAAAGTCTGCTTTCAAAGGCCATCTCCAAAATGTCTCTCTAAGCTGCAGCAGTGAGCTCCTTCTATCTGAGCTCTTATATAGGACTCCAATGATTAAATCAAGACCCATGCCAAATGGGCAGTGGCCACACCTCCATGGAAATAATCTAATCAAAGGTATTACCAACAGTTGGGTGGGTCACTTCTCCATGGAAACAACCTAATCCAAAGATTCCAACTTAATCAACACTAATACGTCTGCCCTGAGGAGACTGCATTAAAGAACATGGCATTTTGGGGGACATAACACATCCAAACCAGCACAGTTGGTTTATGCATTTCCCTTGTGTTCAAGGAGTCTGAAGTGAGTCAGTCCAGAACTGGGATGGCATTCCATGGTGCAGGGACTCAGGCTTCTTCCATCTTGTTGAGCTGCCAATGCGTGGCTTCTATTCCCCTGGTTGCCTTTGGCTCAGTACAGCTGCTGGAGCACCAGTCCTCATGTCTACATCCCAGAAAGCAGGAAAGAGGAAAATTCAAAGAACAGCACATCCCTTCCTTTTAAAAACACTCCCAGAAATTGCATACACGAGTTCCACCACGTCTTTGGCCAGAAGTTAGTCACAAGATCACACTTAGCTCCAAGGAGGCCTAGAAAATGAGGTCTTCTTTCTGGGCAGCCATGTATCCCAGCTAAAACTCATGAAGAGGGAAGAATAAATATGGAGGGAGTTCAACTAGCAGTCTCTGCTGTGGTCTTATTTCCTGGTACTTTCCCTAAGTAGTTGTATTAGTTAGGGTTCTCTAGGGAAATAGAATCAATGAAAGATATCTATGAATATAAGATTTATAAAAGTGTCTCATGCAACTGTGGGTATGCATGAGTCCAAATTCCACAGGGCAGGAAGCAAACTGGAAACTCCAATGAAGATGTTTGATGAACTCCTCAGGAAATTCTTCCCTGGTCAGCCGAAGAAGTGACATGATGGTCCTCTGTCTCACTTAAAAGTCTTCAACTGATTGATTGAATTAAATCCAGCCAACTGCATTCTCTCATTGTGGGAGACACGCCCTTTGTTGACACAGCTGCAGCCAATTGACTGATGATTTAATAAACCAGCCTGTTGGTTTATTAACCAGCCACAAACCACAAACGTCCTTGCAGCAATGGTTAGGCCAGTGCTTACTTGACCAGACAGCTGGGTACCATCACCTGGCCAAGTTGACACATGAACCTAACCATCACATTAGTGTAAATACCAGATTTTTATATTTTTACATCAAGTAATATTTATATCCTTGTTTTTAAAAAATGTACTCAAAAGAACTCCATTACAATGTTGCTTATTATTGCAGAAATTCAGACATGAGTCAGATACAATGTAAGAGAGAGTAAAATCTTGATATTATTGTTTGTCTACTACACAAGAGTCAGTTCTGCCTTTTAATACATATATGAGGTGGAGATTATACTAGTGAGGAATATTCTAACAGTGTGGTTTTATGCAAAGGAATTCTAACCTGTACACTTTTATGCTCTCTTGGCAATTATTTTTCTGTTTAACAATTGACTAAAGGCCACAAGAGAGTAAGTTTTCTATCTGCTTTTTGCCTTTGTACTGTGCCAAAGTCTGAATTGGAAATGTGTATTGCTGTGAATATTCATTCATTCATGTGATAAAAAATTCCAGGTACTGTGCTAGGTGTCTCATTTGTAACACTAATACTATAATTCTCTGCTCCTTTTTACTTGTCAAAGGTTTTACATGCCTTCCATCTCCTTTGACCCTCATCTTTGGGGTTATAAATTTATATAATCATAGAAGTCCTGGAAGAATGCTTGGGCATATTTTCATTTTCCAAAGTATTCATTAGGCACCTACTCTATTCCAGGCATCATGTTAGACACTCAGGAAGAAGAGGTCCAACAAGTAACACCTCTTTTCACTGCCTGAGTTCAGAACCAATTAAGAGCAGGAGGGCAGAAGGAGATGGAATTATCATCTTTATTAACGATAAAGCCTGTGTTGTGGGATGTGGCATAAGTGTAGGGCAATGGTGGGCTTCTTAATATCGGATCCTTGTGTTAGGCAGCTTTCTTACCAAATCAAAGACAGTACTAATGACCCATCCACACAGGGGCCTGTAAAACACACTGGAACAGAAGATAAGAGAGGAAAGAAGCACTGAGAAAGGCTTGTTCTACCTTTTCAGAAGAAGGATGAACCAAGGGACATTCTTCCCCATAAAAGGAGATATTGTGCTGGTTTGGATATATTATGTCCCCCCAAATGCCCTTATCTTTGATGCAATCTTGTTTGGGCAGTTGTAATAGTGTTGATTAGATTGTAATTCTTTGAGTGTTTCCATGGAGATGTGACCCACCCTATTATAGGTGATAATCTGATTAGATAATTTCCATGGAGGTGTGGCCCCACCCATTCAGCATGGGCCTTGATTAGTTTACTGAAGTACTATGTAAGATCAGACAGGAGTGAGCTTGCTACAGCCAAGAGGGACACTTTGAAGAATACACAGGTGTTGAGAGAGGAACTGCAGTTTACAGAGACATTTTGGAGATGGCCTTTGAAAGCAGACTTTTGCTCTGGAGAAGCTAAAAGAGGACAAATGCCCCAAGAGCAACTGACATTTTGGAGAGAAGCTGAAGCCTAGAGAGGAACGTCCTGAGTGAAAGCCATTTTGAAACCAGAACTCTGGAGCAGACACTGGCCACATGCCTTCCCAGCTAACAGAGGTTTTCCGGATACCATTGACCATCCTCCAGTGAAGGTACCCGATTGTTGATGCATTACTTTGGAAACTTTATGGCCTTAAGACTGTAACTGTGTAACTAAATAAACCCCCTTTTATAAAAGCCAATCCATTTCTGGTGTTTTGCATTCTGGCAGCATTAGCAAAGTAGAACAGATATCAAGAGTGAGCAGTAAGATTTCCTATTTCCCCACTCATTTCTGCTCCACAGAGCTCAGCTTGTGGGGGCTGGAAAGTCAAAATTTTGTAGTACAGGCTGAACTCTGCAGGGGAGGGAAATTCCAGTAAGAGAGATGTTGTAGTCTTTAACCCAAACCATAGTGGAAGCCAGCAGGCTGGAAACAAAAAGAAGTAGAGGGTATAGTCTTGAGGCAGAATTTCTTCTCTCTGGAGCCCTCAGTTCTTTGCTCTTAAAGCCTCCAACTGATTGGATGAGGCTCACCCACATTATTGAGGGTAATTAATCTTCTTTACTTAATTACCAACTGATTGTAGGTGCTAATCCCATTTACAAAATAACATCCACAGCAACTTCTAGGTCAGTGCTTGACCAAACAATGGAACACCATAACCTAGCCAAGTTGACACGCAAAATTAGCCACCACAATGGCCATGCAACATTTTTGGTTTTGGATAATGAGATATAGGTGGAAGTTCCTGGGGAAGATGCCATTCCCAATTTAAAAGGTAAAGCCTTTCTAAAGGAGAAAGCTTGTTTGGCCCTTTGCTCTTCTCTCATCTTCTTCCCTAGAATGTGAAGATGGAGGTTGGAGGAGCAGTAGCCATTTTCTGACTAGAAGACAACTGGCAAGAGGATGCAAAAGGTCTCCTGCTAAGGATGCAGAGCAGAGATGGAAAGCACTTGGATATCTGATGGCCTTATGGAATGCCTTTACAGAGCTTGGACCAGTTATCCAAAAGCTTCCCAATGGTGTATAATCCTCACTGGGTCTCAGAAGAGATGAGTATTGAATTTAGGTGATCAGGAGCTATTATTAATTCTTTTTTTTTAAATTCAATTTTATTGAGATATATTCACATACCATAAAGTCAGCCAAAGTGTACAATTGTTCACAGCACCATCATATAGTTGTGCATTCATCATAATTAATTTTTGAAAATTTTCATTACCGCAGAAAAAAATTATAAAAATTAAAGTAAAAAAAAACACTCAAAACATCCCATCTCCCCCATCCCTCCCTAATATTCATTTACTTTTTGTTCCCATTTTTCTACTCATCTGTCCATACACTGGATAAAGGGAGTGTGAGCCACAAGGTTTTCATAATCACACAGTCACACTGTGTATGCTATATAGTTATACACTCTTCTTCAAAAATCAAGGCTACTGGGTTGCAGGTCAACACTTTCAGGTATTTCCTTCTACTAAAACTAAAAATGGATATTTATATAACTAAAAACTAAAAATGGATGTCTATATAATGCATAAGAATAACCTTCAGAATATTCTCTAGACTCTGTTTGAAATATATCAGCCACTGAAACTTTATTTTGTTTCATTTCTCTTCCCCCTTTTGGTCAAGAAGGCTTCTCAATCCCATGATGCTGGGTCCAAGTTCATTCCTGGGAGTCATGTCCCATGTTTCCAGGGAGATTTATAGCCCTAGGAGTCATGTCCCATGTGGGGAGGGGGGGCAGTGGCTTAGAGAGAGTTTGCTTAGAGGGGGAGGCCACATCTGAGCAACAAAAGAGGTTCTCTGGGTGTGACTCTTAGGCACAATTATAAATAGGCTTAGCCTCTCCTTTGCAGTAACAAGCTTCATAAGGGCAAGCCCCAAGATCAATGGCTCAGCCTAATAAATTGGTAGTCCCCAATGCTTTCAAGAATATCAGGAATTCCCCAGGTAGGGAAGTTTAGTATTTCCATATTTTCCCCTAGTCCCTCAAAGGGGCTTTGCAAATACTTTTTATTCTCTGCTCAAATTACTCTGGGATGTATCAGGGCTTCATGCTTACCTGTACAAACCAACCAGATCTCATCCCCTATTCAAGGTTCCATGTAATTGTGGTGTTTGAATAAATTGACCATACAAGTTAAATTATATAGTGTGCTAAGAAAACCTAGATTTTTGCACCAAACAAATATCTCTTCCTTTGGTCTCATACAGAAGTTGAAATTTTAAAACACAGTCAATATCATCCTTTACTATTTAGTCTGATTTACCTTAGTCCCAACCAAGTCCATTTCATTCATATCTCTAATAAAAACGTGATATCTTTTTCAGCTTTTGTAACAGTTGCTGTATGGAGTAATGCTGAAATTCATAGCTGTTGAACTCTGACTCTGAGTCTCAGGTGTCACACAGATACCTGAAGTTACAGGGAATTAAAACACTTTTACAAAGATGCTCCAGATCCTTTCTCGGGACCACAGGAGATTGTCTACATGCCCTGTACAGAAAACTGGTCCTGTTTTGGCTGAGAAATATGGAAGACCCAACTGTTAAAGCAGGGCTCTAAAACAAACTCAGGAAAACAGAGCACCACTGGAAGCCAGCAGATTTGTATTACCAGACACAATGTGCTTCATGTTGTCATTCAATGTGCTTCATGTTGTCATTCAGTTCCCTGAGACCCTGCTCACATTTTTCCTTTCTTTTCCCTATCTGTTCTTTTGTGTGTAGGATTGCAGATGTCCTGTTCTCTAGTTCATTAATCCTTTCTTCTGCCTCTCCAAGTCTGCTGTTGTATGTCTCCATTGTGTTTTTCATCTCTTCTATTGTGCCTTTCATTCCCATAAGTTATGCCATTTGTTTTTTCAAGCTTATAAATTCTTCCTTATGGTTACCCAGTGTCTTCTTTATATTCCTTCTCTGTTTTGTAACATTTTCTTTCAACTTGTTGATTTGATTTAGAAGATTTGTTTGAATAACTTTAATTAGTTTGTTTCAACTCCTGAATCTCAGTTGAGGTGTTAATTTATTCCTTTGACTGGGCCATATTTTCATGTTTCCTGGTGTGGCTTGTAATTTTTTCCTGCCTCCTAGGAATCTGATTTTCTTGATTAGTTTATTCTGGATGCTGTTTTCTCTCTTTTGCCTAGGGTTTTCTTGATGGTTACCTTTGATTTCTATCTCTTCTTTGTTTCTCTTGCTGGCCAGTTGTCAGATTGGCTCTATCTCCCAGTCTTTCCCCCCAAATCAGGCACCCACCATGGCCTGCCACAGGGATGGGAGGTAGGCACTGGGCATCCCAGCAAGTTCACTGTGTATGGTAATATAGATCTGTTGGTTTCCAGTGGTGCTTTGTTTTCTACCAGCTAGCAAGACCTGGGTTTGTTTTAGAGCCGTTCTTTAACAGTTGGGTCTTCCATATTTCTCAACCAAAACAGGGCTGGGTTCCATACAGGGCATGTAGACCAGCTCCTGGGGTCATAAGAAAGGGTTTGGAGCAGCTTTTTAAGCATGTTTCAATTCTCTTGCACCTTCCGGACAGCCCAGCATGTGGCGCTGTTTGGTAACTTAATCGTCCTCAGAGGCTGCTTTGTCTCTGAGCACAGGCTGCAATTACACAGATGAGCTGAACCAGCAGAATTCCTATGCCCTCACTTTGTCAGCCAAAATCTCGCTTGATGTGGCAAAGTAGTCCAGAAGCTGTCCCAGTACTCCAGCTGTCCCCAAGGCAAGAAAATGGCTGCCAGTTGCTGCTTCCCTCAAAGGTGGGGGAAGGGCTTTCAGACCAGGGTTGTAAACACAGTCTCTGTTCCACATTTTCTCAGTCTCTTTGTCCTTCACTGACCCAGACCTTGAAATGTCCTCCCCTGTCCCCTGGGTCTTCAAATGGTGAAGGTATATCTCACTGCTGTGAGAGATTTTATAGACTGTGTCCCTGGTGGGAGGGGTCCTGTGTGCTGATTCTGTGCCTTTCCCACACTGAGGCTGAGTGAGGGGGAAGGGAGAGGGCCAGCTGGTCTTGGATGCAAGTTTCTTACCTGATGATTCTTCTCTTTCTTCAATTAGACATTTGCAGGGTCCTTCTCCAGCCTGTATCCTCCTCCAGAGTTTTAAACAATTCAGAATTGTCCCTTTTCTCATTGAATCTCTGCAGAGAAGTTTTCAGTAGCTGTTTATTTTGCCACATTGATGACATCACCCCTATACTTAATTCTTAAAATGTTCTTTCGACAGAACATGTCGAAAGTATGTGACTTGACATGTTCTGATGACTAAGACAAGTTAATGTTTTTGGAATTGAATATTCTTCAACATTCTTTTTTAAAAACATGCATGAACACAGCATGAAGGTTAAATTGGCATTGCGGATGCATAGGCTGAAAGACTGAGAACAGTTTGAAGAATGGACATTTATATCTAGCACCTAACTCTTCTTAATGTCCAAGCTAGATGGGAACTCAGGGAGTTTGTAGTCCAGAGGATCTCAAATGGTTATCAGGCACCTTGGAATTCCCTGGAGTTGCCTCTGGGGCTGCCTTGGGGAGAACATTGGGAAGATGAGGGAGTGGGGTTCCAGCACCCATCCCAGCTCAACCAGAGTGCCTCCACTTTTCTCTGTGCTCTCTGTTGGGTGGGATTCCTTGTAGAAGTTAATTTAGGAGAAAATGATGTGGAAGTTTTGTGTTGTTGAGTTAAGTTTAAAAATCTACTTGTGTAATCAAAGTTAAGTTTACAGACTACTACTACTTACTTACCTTTTCCAAAATTCTTAGTTTATACATATGGAAGCTGATACTTTTCAAACTTCTATTGACTTGGTCAAGTGATAGAATACAACTGAGTTCCCCAGCACCCTACTTTCCTGTTCCTGCTATATTATTATTCCTAAATAAATACTCAATTTCCACAGATCACAAAAAAGATAATTTCCTCCCAAATATTTCATCTCTGCAAGACTGAATTTCTTTGGAACCATTCACCCTTTAGGACCCTCACACTAGGAATGCTGCAGGGCCCAAACCGCAGCCACAGAGAAAAAGGACATACTGCAACTGAGAATTCCAGTGAGAGATGGACTTCAGGGTCAGCCTGCTCAGGGCCATCATTCTATGTGCTAACTCAGTCAAGTTTCCCAAAGATCATTGCCTATTGGGACCAGCATGAGCACCCTGCAATTGTGGAATGATCCAGGCCTTCCTCTGAATGAACTGTCTGTGAACCAGTAACTGGCAAGTTTTCTTTGTAATTAGGGACAAATGCCTTGCAATTTTGCTGTTTGCATAACATTCTTTTTAACATCCTTGTGTTTACTCACATTTTAAAGAAGCTTTCCTTTAATTTAATCCTTAAGTGATAAATTTCCTTACTTTTTGTTTTGTTTTGTTTTGTTTCATCTGCTCTCCTCCAGTGAAGCATTAACTGAGATTTTTATTCCTATTGTTTCATGATTCGAGGGTACCATATTATGCCCCTTTAACGCTGGCTTTGTTTTTGACATTGTCCAACCTGAAAATCTGGGTGGAATTGCTCAGGTTTTGCAGAATTCACCATCAAAGTGATCTGGACTGTGGTCTGTTCATCTTTTCTAACTGGTGGGATTCAGTTTATGTTTCCTCTGCAGCATTTTTGAGAATCCGCTCTGTGGAGATGACTGTGGTATACAGGGCTTAGGTCGAGGAAAGTATTGGAAGCACCTCAGCGAGGCAAGGTTGCCCCAGGGAACAAATGTCACCAGATCTCTTTGGCTTCAAGCACTGCCTTTGCAGCCCCTCTACTTCCCCAGCTGGGAGTGGGGAATTGGGACTGGGACTGTGAGATATGTTCCAGACTCTGAACTCTTGGAACATCCCTGCAATTTCTATTTTGTCTGGATTAGCAACAAATCCCTTAAATCATGTCTTTGGTTTTAAGGACAACAGGAAAGGATAAAGTGGCTTGGGGCTTGGGGGAAAGAGCCCTAAAATGAGAGTGGAGGAGGATGGGGGAGCAGGGAAATCAGGGATAAGGGCAAAGCCCCGCCAGAGGACTTAGCAAGGGAAGGCCTGGATTCTTGATACAGTTCTTACCCCAAGGATATATAATGGGAGGAAAAGGGGGAAATGAGACAGTTGGGGGCCCTTCGGGGATTTTGAGGAATATCTTAGTCAAAACACCACTCAGTTGTAATTTCACTTGTGGGAAGTTAAACCAAGCAAATAAATCAAAGGAAGAAAAATGCCAAAGAAGCAATAATTTTTACGGCAATGCATATATAACTATATAACACTATATTTGATGTAATAGCAAAAATGAATAGCACTTTAAATGTCCAAGGAGAGAGAAACAATAAACTAAACCAAGATATCCATACAATGAAATATTACATATTCATTGTAAAATACAACTATGATGAGTCTCTAGAAACGCACTGGCTAATATGGTAGCCGCCAGCCACAAGTGGCTATTTAAATTCAAAATTTATATCATTAAAATTAAATGAAATAAATTCAGTTCCACAGTCCTTCTGGCTCCATGTCAAGTGCTCAAGAGTCACATGTGGCTAGTGGCAACCTTATTGGACAGGACAAGAGTTGAGGATTTCATCATCACAGAAAGTTCTATTGGCAATGCTCTAGATAGCTGGAAAAGTGTTTACACATGATGTTTAAATGAAACAAAAAGTAGAATGGGAAACAGCAATGTACTGATTCTACCAATACAAAAACCATGTGCATGCAATGTCTAAGTTTGCCAGGGCTACTATGACAAATACCACACAATGGATTGGCTTAAACAACAGGAATTTATAGGCTCACAATTTTGAAGGCTAGAAGTCCAACATCAAGGTATTGGCAGAGCTTGCTTTCTCCCCATCTCTGTAGTGTTTGGCAATCTTCTGCCACGTGGCAGTCTCTTTCTTTCTCTGTCTGTGTCTGCTGCTCTGATTTCCACAGGCTTCTAGTTTCTACTGACTGACTACATCCAAATTTTCTTTGCTTAAAAGGATTCTAGTCATATGGATTAAGTCCCACCTTGATTCAGTTTGGGCTCATCTAAACAGGATCTTGGAAAATCCTCTTCACAAATGAGTTCACATCCATACTCTGACTCTCCATGACATATTCAAAGATACTATTTACAAATGGGTTCACACCCACAGGAACGCAGATTAGGATTTGAACATGCCCTTTGTGGGGTACATGATTCAATTCCCAACATATATGGACAAAGATCAGTCAAGACCAAGAAGCAATAATATTATTTCCACTGGGGAAATAAATCCAGCAGGTGGATTTAAAAACAACCTTTTAGAATTGTCTAGAGTTTGATTACTAATACATAAAGTTTGAAAACTCAGGAAGGTAATTTCACCTGCTGCTCCTGGGCTAGACAGAGAGAGATTGCAGAGGAAATGTCAGGAGATGGAGAGTCAGGTTCTCATGACAGCTTTGTGATGAAAAAGCTGGTGATCCCATGGCCGTCCCTCCCAGTCTCTGGGCCTCTTGTTTCATGATCCCTAAGGCCTCCTTCAGCTTAATGAAAACATGTTTGTCTTCACGTGGAGGGCAGATTGCTCTCAGTGGATGGTTATGCTTGTCCTGGCAGGCTGTGTCTGTCAAGATGGAGGCAGGGGCAAGTTAAGAGTTAGTGGGGAGAAGAACAGAGTCTAATGACAACCATGGATCCCAGAAATGAAGGAGGAGAGGCCAAAGGAATTCCCAGGGTTGGAGACACTGCTCAGTGACAAAATGGGAATTTGCGTTGCAGACCCTAAGGGTTCTAAGAAAAATTGCATCTGCTTTTATTAAGTGTTAGAGATTACTTTGAGTAGAACCTAAGTGAAACTGCAAACACAGCTGAGAAAATCCCAGTTCTGTCTGTTTCCTCAGAAGGTCCACCCCCTCTTTTTCCAGCAGGCCTTTTGTTATAAGTGCTTCACCAAACACCCTCCCTTTGGCTTGTCAATAACCCCCCAGAGCAGGGCAGTTCTTCTGTTTGTTCTACTATTTCTCCAGCTTCACATCGTAAAATCATACTTCTTGAAAATCACTTGTTCTTGAAACTTTCCTCTCTGAATTGATGTTACAGTTGCAGTATTTTTGTTTTGTTTTGGTTTTTTATTCATTTTATTGAGATATATTCACATACCATGCAATCATACAAAACAAAGCGTACATTCAATTGTTCACAGTACCACCATATAATTGTGCATTCATTACTAAAATCAATCCCTGACACCTTCATTACCACACATACACAAATAACAAGAATAAAAATTAAAGTGAAAAAGAGCAATTAAAGTAAAAAAAGAACACTGGGTGCCTTTTTGTTTTGTTTTGTTTTTGTTTGTTTGTTTCCTTTCCCCCATTTTTCTACTCATCCATCCATAAACTAGACAAAGGGGAGTGTGATCCATAGTTGTAGTATTTTATATAAATCATTTCACATTGCTTTTTAAAGTTTGAAGATGTGTAGAATTTTATCCCATTTCCCTTCTTATATTTTTCCCTATTAAACATCAGATGGACAAATTCTTCTACCAAATAATCAATATCATCATCAACCTTTATGATTTTTGATAGATAATAACTACACATTCATATGCCTTTGATATGTATCAAATGCACTATGGCATGCTTTCCTGGTTTACATGTTTATTAAACATAGAAAACTATCCAAATCTGTACCTGAAAAATCCTTAAATCGTGTACAAAATATGCATGATTTGGGTGTATATGTCCTACATATTCTTTGAATAATGAGCCACACACTATGTGCCTTGCCCTATGTGAGATCAAAGTTGAAAAAGCATAGTCCCATCCACCAGGTTACTTCTAATCAACTGGACATATGCTTTGGTCTTTTCTGGACAGCCCCCAAATTACCAAACTATTGGGTCCCAAAAGTTTGTTTTAAAACCCAATGACTCAGAACTCAAAAGGATTTTTCCTTGTAGAAATGATATATGTTTAAAAGTTTTCAAGTTCAGTCCTCCCAAACTCACTGAATCCATAATATACTACATATATTACCTAATATACTAAATATATTTACTGCAAATTAGTTCAACTTACCAATACATTTATTGCTTACCTTGTGGGGAGCTAGAATACAAAAAGGCTCAAGACATACAGTTCTTGCTCTTGAGCAGCACATGGTCTGGTGGGGAAGCTGCGTTAGTTTCCCAGGGCTGCTGTAACAAATTACCACAAGCCGGCTGGTTTAAAACAACAGAAATTTATTCTCTCACAGTTCTGGAGGCTGTAAGTCTGAAATCAAGGTGTTGGCATGCTGTCTTCAAAGGCTCCAGGGGAAAATCCTTCTTTGCCTCTTCCAGCTTCTGGTGGCTCTAGGAGTTCATTATCTCATGGCTGCATCACTCCAGTCTCTGCCTCTGTCTTCTCTTTTGTGTCTGTGACTTTTCCTTTTCTGTCTACTATAAGGACACCTGTCACTGGATTTAGGGCTCACCCTGATAATCCAGGATGATCTCCTCTTGAGATCCTTAATTTAGTAACATCAGCAAAGACCCTTTATCCACATGAAGTCACATTCAAAGGTTCCTGGGGTTAAGATGTGGACACTATTCAACCCACTACAGAAGGCAAACTGGTAACACTTAATTGCCAATAGGTACAATAGGTGTCAAATACATCAGGGAAGCCTTCACAGAGAGCACAGATCACCTACGTGCAAGTGGGAGGGCACGGTTGTGATGGGACAAATCAAGCAGGCTTAGAACACACTTTTCACTGACGCTCTGATGCAGAAGCATCATCTACCTATCCAACTCCTCCAATCTGCTGATGAGCATATGGAGGTGCACTAGCTCCAGGGTGGTAACGTCATTGGCCCAGAGCAAAGGCTGAATGATCTGTTGAAAGAGGACTTCCTGCCAATGCAAATCTGTGGGCTAACTTCCTGTTTCTCTCTTTCGTTTCTTCAGAAACCAGAAAGAGTAGTCTGGCCTTTCTTCCACTGACACCACCATTGATGTCTTTCCTTCCCTGGCCCACTGTGCAATGGCAAATCTTCTAAGAAACCCGTTAACAGCTTCTCCTTGCCTTTAGGATAAAATCCAGCGTCTGCAGGGCTGGGCCCCATCTCTCTCTCCATCTTTGCCTCTGCCATGACCCCTCACATTCTCTTTGCTATAGCCATGTTACACTCCTTGCTGTTCCTCAAACATGCCACTCTCTCCAATCTTTCCTCCCGTATTTGTACATATTCTCCCTTTGGTCTAAAATACTTTACTCTCTACTCTGTGCCTGGCTGAAGTTAAGACATTCTTCAGCCCTCAGTTGAACTGTCATTTCCTTACAGTTATTTTAGGCTATTTGTTTTTCTTATTCCTTTGTTTTGTTTTGTTTGAATTTCTTTTTTTAAAGTTTTTTTGATAAAGTAAAAGAAAAAGCTATTGCATTAAAAAAATTAGCTTCAATGTAGTTATTTTGGGTTATTTGCTTTTTCTTATGCCTTTTTTTATTATGATTTGTTGTTTTGTTGGGGTATGGTAGGAACATGTTGGAAGCAATGTAGTTATTTTAGATTATTTGTTTTTCTTATTCCTTTGTTTGGATATGGTTCATTAATTTTTGGGGGGTATGGTAGGAACATGTTGGAAGCAAAGTAGTTATTTTAGGTTATTTGTTTTTCTTAATCCTTTGCTTTGTTTTGTTTGAAATGTGTTTTTTGGTTGTTTGTTTTAATTTTTTGATAAATAAAGTTAAAAACTAAAAAAAAAAAATACAAAAAAAATACATATATACACCTAGAAAAAAAGACTCTACAGATATCCAGTAAAATGAAAATGGTGCTGTTATGTAAACTTTTCTGGGTGTATGTATATTATGTTTCAATAAAAAGTTTAAAAAATGGTAAAAAAAAAAAAAAAAAAAGGAAAAAGAAATGTCATTTCCTTAAGGAGGTCTTTGCTGACCACTAGATAACCCAGCACTTCCCTTATCTTGGTCCTCATCAAACTTCATAGTGATTATTCACGTCATGTCTTTCTTCTTCCGGGAGGAAGGGCGCAGACTACATCTGTCTGGCTCACTGTTGCATTCCAGGATCTGGCCCATAACTGGTGGATGCACAAGGCCTCATGTTCTGAAGGGTCATGGTTGGCTTAATGCTTAGCTGTTCCATCTTGAATTCTTATAATATTTGAACAAGGGGCCTTACATTTTCATTTTGCACAGGGACCTGCAAATTATGAATCTGGTCTGAGGTGGATAAATACATGAATTAAAGAATATATATTAATCCTTACAAATTTTGATACAGGGAAACTAAGGTTTCTTAGGTCCTGCTTTTGAACAAGAAAAAATAATTTAGGAAAAGAATTGCAATGGATTATGCAGACATCTTTGTGATATATTTTACTGTACTTCATATACTATGTGTTCATATGTGAAAAGAGAAGCAATACCTGAAAGATAAGTCCTCTCTTCCTGTGAGATATATTTTCATTTAAAATTACTTTTTCTTTGCCCATGACATTTATGAATAAAAAAAGTGTCCAAAATAATTGGCTTTAAGTTTTGTGCCTGGCTCATTGTAATTGAAGGACAGGAACAACTTACTAAAAAAGAAAGAAAAAGAAGCAGGAAAAATTAGGTTTTTATCTCTTTAGAGTAAATGACATCAGTAAGAGTGTCAGTTTGGATAGTAAAAGCAATGTCAGGAAAGAATGAATCTCAAAGAAAAGGATACAGGGTGTGCACATTCCATTCACAAGCTCAAGGACACCATTCAAGGGAGACCCTGTTTTGGGCTTTGAACTTCTTTGAGCTCCTGGTAAGCTTTGTGAGGACGGTGGGAGAGTCTTCTTTTGTTAAGTGCCTCTGTGAGCCTCTACCATCATTCCCAGGAGGGGGGCAGTGGCCATCTTCACTATCTTTTTTTTTTTAATTCATTTTTATTGAGCTATATTCACATACCATGAAGCCATACAAAGCGTACATTCAGTTGTTCACAGTACCATTATATAGTTGTGCGTTCATCACCAAAATTAATTTTTGAACATTTTCATTACCACACACACAAAAATAATAAGAATAAATATTGAAGTGAAAAAGAGCAATTAAAGTAAAAAAAGAACACTGGATGCCTTTTTTTTTGTTTTTTTGGCCCCCATTTTTCTACTCATTCATCCAGACACTGGACAAAGGGGAGTGTGGTCCATATGGCTTTCCCAATCACATTGTCACCCTTCATAAGCTACATTTTTATACAATCATCTTCAAGATTCATGGGTTCTGGGTTGTAGTTTGATAGTTTCAGGTATTTACTGCTAGCCATTCCAATTCATTAGAACCTAGAAAGGGTTGTCTATATTGTGCGTAAGAGTGCCCACCAGAGTGACCTCTTGGCTCCTTTTGGAATCTCTCTGCCACTGAAGCTTATTTCATTTCCTTTCACATCCCCCTTTCGGTCAATTCACTATCTTTGATGGTTATAGAGAAGGCAGCTCTTTGGGGAGAGGAAAATGGGAAGATGGTGGGGCCTGCAGTCACCATTTTGAGAAGCCAGTTTCTTCTCACTCCTATGGGTCAAGAGGAGCAGCTCCAGCCTGGCTATGCTGCTCACTTGCTGTGAGGACTTAATGATCCCCCTCTCCAGACCTTATCTGTAAAGCAGGGTGAGGGGTTCACATTATATCCCACCTGTCTTTCCAGCACCTCGAGTCTCCACTGGAAGACATTCCTTCCCCTGTTCCTGGGCATGCAGAACCCACATCCTGATCTCATCCTCTGGGTTTATATTCTCACTGGAAATGTCCTCAGTCTCCATTTGCCAATTTCTGAACCCTCCATTGTTTTCTGCACACACTGTTGCCTTTGTCTTTGCATACCAATGAATATTCTCTGCTCACTCTCTCCCCCTCTCTTGATTTACCTACCTAGTGTCTACTCAACCTTCAGGAGGTTAAATTCCACCCCACCCAAAGCTCCCTCTAACTGCACCCTCCATCCCACATTCCACCCACATTCCACACAGACTTGCATGTAGACCCATGTATTCTTGCAGTCCCTGTGCTTTCCTCTATTCTAGCGCTCATCACACTGTATTTTTATTGCCTATTTTCTTGTTTGTTTCCCCTAGGAGTCACAGAGTTCTTTGAGTGTCTGGACTTTGCTTCTTTGACAGCCAGCATAGTCAGTGGGACATCTTTTAGAAAGCAGTCTTGCATTTAACTGGGCCTCTGAGAGGCACAGTGCCTTAACTCAAGGGAGGATCTAGAGGCAGAGATTTGGGTTGTTGGGAGAAAGGGGTCTCTCTGCCACTCAGCCGGCCCTTTAGCTTGTCCAAGGCCCCAGATGGTCTGCTCACAGTGTCGTTGTGGGGAGCAATAACAGAAGGCATCAGAAACTCCTTGGGTTTTACTGAGCTGCTGGCAGCTGCCAGGATGTCCTCACCTTGTCTTAATGGTATTGGTAACAGGAAGCAGGGAAGGAAAGTAGTTCTCTCCACTCAATGTAACTCCTCTGAGGCTGGTGCCTTTCTTGCCTCAGAGATACCCAGGAGTGTAAGTTAGAGACATGATCACCAGGCGTGGCTAGGAAAGTGGCATAGAAGATGGAAGTCACATATTCGACAAACATTCACTGAACACCTGCTTTGTGCAGGGCATTATGCTGGTGCTGGTGCAGATACATAGAGTAACCAGAGACAATACCTGGCCTCAAGAAGCTAATAGTCTATTAGGAGAAATAATGAACAGAACATTACAGTGGTGTAGCGGAATGACAATTAGCCGGGTAAACATTTTTCCTCTCAGAATCGAAACAGCAAAATGAGCTCAAATCTTTACTTTTACGGAAAAAAATAAACAGCAAGTAACCAAGCTGACATTAGGATTTTAAAAATGAACCAAATTCTTTTATATATGTGATTTTAACCCTCATGCAAACCTCCTGAGTATTATTGTTCTCCTTCTCAGATAAGAGAACTGAGGCTTACAGAAGTTAAGCAATTTGTCTGAAGACACCCAATTTTCTGGGGATTACTACCATTCAGATCATTCTCCCAACTCTATGCCTGCATCTTCCTTCCTCTAAAAGGTCTGGTACTCAGAAAGCCAAATCTAAGGTTCTCTAAGGTCTTGAAGTGTCTTTGAGATGATCATAGAGATGGTTAGACGCAATATAGTTAAGTCACATGTTTTTTAAATTTATTTTTTTTTTTGAAAATTAGACACCCATGGAGGACATGTGACATATTAGGAGCAGGCCTGGGTGTAAGGGCAGGAAGAAGTCAGCCTGGGGTGAGGGGATTGCTTGGGAAGGAGATCAGATGTGTGGGGAGCTCTTCCGGATATGGAGGAAGTAACCTGGGAAGCCGTTTTGGCTGCAGAGGCAGGACCGGGCCCCAGTCATAGTGATAAAAGGGCAGTACATTTTCAGACCAAGTCTCAAGTCTCAACCAGCATTAGCACCAATTGGCATCCATGAATATAATCCAGCAATTTGGATTCATCCAGGATACTAGACTGTGGTCCAAAGCATAGCAGCCAGGTACAGCTGGGTGAGGGTCATTCACAAGAATCCCTTAGTTGAGCCCAGTAGGAGGAGGATCTCACCTCCCAGAGAAGGAGATCAGGAAAAAGCAGGTAAAGACCCCATCCTAGAGAGATACAGGGTGACTGGGGCATGGGTTAAGATTATTGAGCAGGTTGTGATGTGGGGGATCAAGACATAAGAAAAGAAGAACCAACATTTATTGAGCACCTACCATGTGCCAGATGGTTTCACATGCATGAGGTCTAATCCTGTGGGGCAGTATTAGTACCTCCACTTTACAGATGAGGATACAAATTGCCAGAGGTCATGGAGCTAATCAGAGGTATCTGCACATCAGAATCTGCACCCAGAACTGCCTGACCCTGCCTCCCCTGACACGGGGTAGGCAGTGTGCTCCAAGGGCTCCAGGACACCCAAGTACACACAAATGCAGCTCTTGTTGGCATGATGACCTCAATATTAAGTCCCACCCGCCAAGGTGAATCTTAAGCCACTGACTGCTTGCTCCAACCAGAAAGAGAGCGATGTCTGGGCCTGTAAGAGGGCAGAGCCAATAGTAAGTAGATCTGGCCCAGGCCAGGAAAGGCCAGGGGAAGAAAGAAGGGCTTGATAGTCAATGCAGTAACTTGCAATTATGTGGAGGAGTAAATTACTCAGAATACCACATTCCTCAACCATTCTGAGATGAGTTTACTGTAATTCCAGATGCAAACAAAACTTTCAGAGCTGATAGAGACTTGAAGCAGGGTTGGTTTATTTTTCTCTACAGTTTCAATATAATTCAGCACTTTCACTTTGCAAAGATAGACCTGACCTCTCTCTATGTGGTCTGCAGAATGCTGACTCAACGTCATGGTAACCAGTGGTGCAATCATGACATGAAACAGGAATGGTGGTTGTCAGGGTTTTTAAATCTCCTCATTTGGGCTATCCTACGATCTCTGAAAACTGTGCCTTTATCGTAAATTAGAGCTGTTGTTGAAATGGAGGTTTTTATATTCATACATTAATTAGAAACCTTGTACAAACAGATTTTTCCTAGTTTATAAGATGTAGAGTAGGGTGCTGATTTAGCTTAGATCTTTCTCTGCCCTTTCCCATAGTAGTACAGATGGCAGCTGAAGTGCAGATGAAAAAAAGAAAAGGGGAAGAAAGAAGAAAAGAGGAAGAGGGACGGCCAATGAGGAAGGCCCACTGTTACTTCCTTGGAAATATTTTGTTCATTTCCAAGACTCTAACTTTGGGTTCTCCTATAAAAGAAAGAGAAGCTTGGACTTTTCCAAATTTCTGTTTGTATGATTTTTATCTGGTTCCATTTTATGGTCTCTGAAATCAAACTGTGAATTTAATTATTGCTCATGTGAAAAGCACAGTTCTACACTCTTCTCCAAAGCAAAATGCAACACCTACCCTGTTACCCCCACCACACCTCAAAGTACCAAACTTATGTTTTCAATATACTTATCATAAATCAAATCTGCTGTGCACACCAGTAAATAGTGCCAGTAAGCCAGGTGTAACTGAACCAGATTTTTTTCAACCTTGATTTTCAATAATGAGACAGAGTATGTGCTGACAGACAGGAAAAAAGACAAGATGTGGGTGCCTTGTACCTACCCTTCTGGAAGATGTGAACATTGCTGGGGTGGAAGTTTGGAATATTTGGAGAACCTGGGATCAAAGATGAGCAGTGGACTTAAAGGACAGGCCCAGGAGAAGTGAGGTTGGGTCATGCTTTAGAATTTCATGTGTCTCAGGGTGTCCCTGGTGGGTTCAGGCATTTTCTCTGCAAAACTGGATACTGAACTCAGGGTGTGGATGAAAGAAAGGGAAGGTCTGAGAAATGACTTATATTTTGGTTAGTGGGACACAAGCCCTGGCTCAAGCCTCAAGTGACAACCCCTCATCCAGGTCTTGATTTTGGACCCTCTTAGAATGCACCTGGCACAGACTCTGGAGAAGGAATGCCACAGTCCATAAAATGGTGCCAGCATTTTGTCCAGTATAGAATTATTTGCAAGAAACAATCTGTACTCTGGAGAGAGAGAAACTGGAAGGATATAGAATGGTAATATTACAGGCAATTTTGATTTTCATAAAAAAATTTTTTTAACAGGTTTGGATTTACTCCTCAACCATTGGACAAAGAAATGTCACTTTCTAAGCTATTGATTTGAGCCTTTGCTTTCAAGAATTGCTGAAGAATTTTATCCAAATTATATTTTGGGGTGTACTGCCCTCTTCAATAAGGTTATAAAATAATCCTGGGGGATTATGTAGTGCTTCAGAAATGAAGGAGGAGGCCACTTCATTACTGATAACCACCATCGTTCTCACTGCCTGTCTTCAATGCTTTCTTTGAACTCCAAGTGGTCTCACTTCACAGTGTCCCTTTTCATTGATTGCAAATTTTATTGCAGAGATTATTCTAGGGTTTGAGGCAGGGTGGTAGGAGCCAATCATTACAACATCCTGCTATTTGGGATGTTGTGTACAGATGGGGCAAGGATTTCAAGGTAACTCTGTTCCAGTTTGCTAATGCTGCCATTTTGCAAAAGACCAGAAATGGATTGGCTTTTATAAAGGGGGCTTATTTGGTTACAAAGTTATAGTCTTAAGGCCATAAAGTGTTCAAGGTAAGATATCAACAATAGGCCATTGGCATCTAGAAAACCTCTGTTAGCTGGGAAGGCATGTGGCTGGCGTCCGCTTGCTCCCAGGTTGCGTTTCAAAACGGTGGTCTTCCAGGACGTTTCTCTCTAGGCATTTAGGGGTATTCTCTCAGTTTCTCCCAGGCAAACTCTGGAGCAGCAAAAGTCTATTTTCAATGACTGTCTCCAAAATGTCTCTCTAAGCTGCTCTCCAAAATGTCACTCACAGCTGCTCTGAGTTCCTTCTGTTTGTTAGCTCTTTTATATGGTTCCAGTGATTTAATTCAGACCCACCCTGAATGGGTGGGGCAACACCTCCATGGAAATTATCCAATCAAAAAATCTCACCCACAGATGACTGAGTCACATCTCCATGGAAACACTCAACAAGTTCCAACCTAATCAACAGTAACGTGTCTGCCCCCCACAAGATTGCATCAAAGAACATGGTGTTTTGGGAGACATAATAAATCCAAACCAGCACAAACTCCAAACCTCAATCCCCCTTTGTAATACTGGGATATTATTCTCCAGGGTTGAGGCCATTCCCTCTTCCAGTTTAAAGCACCAGCACCTATCTCCTTTGCCTCTGAGACAATCCAGCTTAACCCTTCTTTTTCAGACCCTAAACACAAAAAGGAAGGGGAACAAGGGGGAGATCAGGATTTTTTTTAATAGACTGTTTATTAGAACAATTTTAGATTCACAGGAGAATTGAGAAGATAGTACAGAGTTCCAAATACCACCCCCGCCATATGTTCCCTCTATTATTAGTATCTTACATTACTATGGTACATTTGCTAATGAGCCAATATTGGTACATTCTTTTCAGCCAAAATTCATGGTTTATTAATATTTCCTTAGTTTTTACCTAATGCCCTTTTGTAGCCCTAGGATTGTATCCATGATCTCACATTGTATTTCTTTAGGCTCCTCTCAGCTGTGACAGTTTTTCAGACTTTTCTTGGTTTAGATGACCTTGACAGTTTTGAGGAGTACAGGTCAAGTATTTTGGGGGATGCTCCTCCATTGAAATTTGTCTGCTGTTCTTCTTGTGATTAGACTGAATTTAGACTGAGGTTATGGGTTTGTGGGAGGAAAACTACAGAGGTACAGTGCCATTTTCATCACATCATATCAATGGTACTAGCAACATGATTTGTCACTTGGTATTGACCTAGATCATCTGGCTGAGGTCGTGTTTGTCAGGTTTCTGCACTGTAAAGTTACTTTTACCCCCAGTTCCATTCTGTACTCTTTGGAAGGAAGTCACTTTGGACAGCCTGCACTTAAGGAGTGGGGAGTTATTCTCCATTTATGTGAGGGAAGAGTGTCTATCTAAATTATTTGGAATTCTTCTGCAAAGGAGATTTGTCTTTTTTCTATTTTTTTTTTTATTCAATCATTTACTTATATCCGTATGGACTCAGGGTATTTATTTTGTACTTTGGATTGTAATTCAGTACTACTTTATTTTATTAGTCAAATGTTTCCAGCTTTGACCACTGGGAGCTCTTTCAGTTGGCTGTTGTTCCCCTTTGACATAACCTATCAATATATTTTATTTTAGCACCTCCTTGCTTTCTGGCAACTACAAGATTTCCAGACTTATCATATATATTTCTTACTCCAGTCCTAGAATTAGCCATTTCTCCATAGAGCCCTGGTACCTTTTATTGGATAATGGTATTAGAAACCACGATCTGGGCTCTAGGTGTGCTTGTTGCTGTGGGGTGTTGATGCTTCTAGGCCCTGTCATGTGACAGAGTAAGGAAATACATGTGTCTATGCTAACCCATGTATATACATGTATCTATATGTATTTATATATGTAGCTATCTGCATGTTTTTTAAGCTAAACATGATTTTCATACTGATGTCTCCAAGTTAATTACCACATGGGTCATTCTAGCTTCCTCCCATTGCTTATCCATACATTTTTATACCAACAGTGAGAAACCTGGTTCCCATCATCTGCCATCCACTTACTTAATTGTCCAGTGGTTTCAGAACTGTTAACCTGTATCCCCATGGGAAGACAATTTTATCAGTTAGAGTACAGTGCTTATATACAGTTTCTTTTGCCTTTAGTTTTACAGATTCCACTCATTTCCAAAGTCACTTAGGTCAGCACATTTCCCCTCCACCCTCTTCACTAAGGTTGTTTCATACATTTGTAATACAGTTAGATTCTCTTGTCTGCATTCCTTCCTAGGTCTCTCAAACTCTTAAATGATTTTTAAAAATTTGCATATATTAAGATTCATTCTTTGTGCTGTAGTCTATGGGTTTTGACAAATGTATGATGTCACATGCCCACCAATTTAGTAAGATACAGAATAGTTTCACAACCATAAAAATCCTCTGTGCTGCACAACCCTCACCCCATTCCCCAAATCCTGGCAACCACTGATCTTTTTACCATTTCCATAGTTTTGCATTTCCCAGAATGTTATATAATTGAAATCACACAGTATGTAGACTTTTCAGACTGGCTTCTTCCACTTAGCAATATGCTTTTAAGGTTCATCCATGTGTTGTTGTGGCTTGATGGGTCATTTCTTTTTATCACTGAATAATATTCCATTGTATGGATGTGCCACAGTTTGTTTATCCATTCATTTATTGAAGGACATCTTGATTGCCTCCCGTTTTTGGCAACTTTGAATAAAGCTGTTTTAAACATTCACATGTGGTTTTTGTGTGGACATAAGTTTTCAAATCAGTTGGGTAAATACATAGGAGCATAATTGCTGTATCATATGATAAGACTATGTTTAGCTTTGTAAGAAACTGCCAAACTCTCTTCCAAAGTGGCTGTGCTATTTTGCATTCTACCAGCAATGAATAAGAGTTCCTGTTGTTCTGAATACTCATCAGCACTTGGTATTGTCAGTTTTTTTGATTTCAGTCATTCCTATAGATGTGTAATGGTATCTCATTGTTGCTTTAATTTGAAATTTCCTCATGAGATGTGATGTTGAAAATCTTTTCATATGCTGATTTGCATCTGTATATCTTATTTGATAAAATATCTGTTCAGATCTTGCCCATTTTAAAATTGGGTTGTTTGTTTTCTTATTGTTGAGTTTTAAGAAGTTTTTGTATATTTAGGTACAATTCTTTTGTCAGATATATGTTTTGCAAGTATTTTCTCCCAGTCAGTGACTTGTCTTTTCATTGTCATAGCACCGTCTTTCACAGAGCAGAGGTATATTTTTTTTTAATTTTGATAAAGTCGAACACAAATTTTTTATTTCATAGATTCTGATTTTGGTATTACACCTACTGACTCATCACCAAATTCAAGGTCATCTAGATTTTATCCTATGCTACATTTTGTAAGTTTTATAGTTTTGAATTTTACATTTAGGTCTATGATCCATTTTGAGTCAATTTTTGTGAGAGGTATAAAGTCTGTGTCTAGATTCATTTTTTTTTCCCTTGCATATGGATGCCCAATTGTTCCAGCACCTTTTTTTGAAAAGACTGTCCTTCTTCCATTGAATTGCCTTTGTTCTTTTGTTAAAGATCTGTTGACCCTATATGTGTGGGTCTATTTCTGGAATCTCTGTTCTGTTCTGTTGAACAATCTGCTTATCCTTTCACCAGTACTACATTGTCTTGATTACTGTAGCTTTATAGTAAGTCTTGAAGTCAGGTAGTGTCATTCCTACAACTGTATTCTTCTTCAGTATTATGTTGGCTATTCTGGGTCTTTTGCCTTTTTGTATAAACTTTAGAATCAGTTTGTTGATATTGATAAAAGAACTTGCAAGGATTTTGATTGAGATTGTGTTGAATCTATAGCTCAAGCTGTGAAGAACTGCCATCTTAACAATATTGAGTCTTCCAATGTATGTACATGGAACACCCCTTCATTTACTCAGATCTTCTTTGAATTCTTGCATCAGATTTTTGTAGTTTTCCACATATATATCCTAAATGAATTTTGTTAGGTTTATACCTAAGCATTTCATTTTTGGGGGGGTACTATTTTAAATGGTATTCTGTTCTTATTTCCAAATTCTAATTGTTCATTGCTAGTATATAACAAAGAAATTGACTTTGGTATATTAACCTTGCATCCAATGACCTTGCTATAATCATTTATTAGTTCTAGAAGTTGTTTGTTAGTTAGATCTCTGTGATTTTCTACAGAGATAATCATGTCACCTGCAAATAAAGACTGTCTTATTTCTTTCTTCCCAATATGTACACATTTATATACTTTTTCTTGTCTTATTGCAGTAGCTAGGACTTTTGTTGAGTGTAAGGTATTGAATAGGAGTGGTAATGGGAGACATCCTTGTTTTGCATCCTGCTCCAGGGTGAAAGTGTCCAGAGTAACTGGATCAAACTAACTATAAGTTTTTTTATGACGTTCTTTATCAAGCTGATGAGGTCCTCCTCTATGCCTAGATATCTGAGAGAATTTATCAAAAATAGGTGTTGAATTTTGTCAAATGCTTTTTCTGCGTCAACCGATATGATCATATATATGATTTGTCTTCTTTTGCCAGTTGATACGATAGATTACATTAGTTTATTTTTGAATGTTGAACCAATTTTGTATACCTGGAATAAATCCCATTTATTCTTGGTAGATAATTCTTTTTACGCACTGTTGGAGAGTTCAGACTTTTGAAATTACGATGCCGGCTTTCTCTTTTTGATGTGGGGTAGGGAAAGATGCCACTTCTTCTTTTCTTCCCTGATGAGTTTAAGAAGCAAAAATAAACCAAAATATAAGCCATATTTTTGCTTTTTAACAATGCACACAATCAAACTTTCATAGCTTAAATAAATTCAAAAGTAATACATATTTATTTGTAAAAGTTAATGTAGATGTAGAGAGTAAGAAGTGAAAGTTCTCTTCTATGCAGTTGCAACCATATATGTGATCAAACCATATATATTTATTTGCTAATCAATTTTACTTAAAGTATAGATATTCATGTTTATATGAATATATAATTATATTTAACTGCAGTGCACGCCATAATTGAATAATTATATAACTGTTCTCCAACTAATGGACATTTTTCCACAGATGAAATAATGATGCTTCAATGAACATTGTTGTACATGTTCTTGGTTCACAAATGCAAATATTTGTGGAGGATTGATTTCTTGAGGTGAAATTGTTGCATCAGAGGGTATGCACATTTAAAATATTAATTAGTACTGTCAAATTGCCACCACCTCCAGAAACATCAA
Organism: Choloepus didactylus; assembly: GCF_015220235.1. Classification (NCBI taxonomy): domain Eukaryota; kingdom Metazoa; phylum Chordata; class Mammalia; order Pilosa; family Megalonychidae; genus Choloepus; species Choloepus didactylus. The sequence goes on along the minus strand of NC_051309.1, from coordinate 41,194,663 downwards.
AATGTAATTATCAATTTACAATCCTAATAACAGTATATGAAAGCGCTCATTTCCCCCACAGCCTTGTGAACATTGAAAATTATCAATCTTAAAATTTTTGCCAATCAGAAAGGCAAACATATGGGATCTCCTTGTTTAATTTGCATTTCCCTAAGCCGTCTTTTCAAATGTTTATTAGTCATTTAAATTGTCTTTGAATTGCTTGTTCATAGTCTTTTTTTTTTTTACTTCAATTTTATGGAGATATATTCACATACCATATAGTCTTCCAAAGTGCACAATCAATTGTTCACAGTACCATCAGATAGTTGTGCATTCATCACCCCAATCTATTTTTTGAACATTTTACTTGTACCAGAAAAAGTAAAAATAAGAGTAAAAATAAAACTAAAAAAGAATACCCAAATCACCCCCCCCTTCCCATTCTATTTTTCATTTAGGTTTTTGTCCCCATTTTTCTACTCACAGGAGTCTTTTTTTTTCAACTTGAGTTTGTTCATATTCCATACAATTATCCAAAGATCCAAAGTGTACAATCAGTTGCCCATGGATCCATCACCACAATTAATTTTTTTTTGAATTTTTAGAACATTATCATTACTCCAGAAAAGAAATAAAGACCAAAAAAAGGAAATTTAACTCCTCCCATACCCCAACCACCCCCCCACTCCATTGTTGACTCATAGTATTGGTATAGTACATTTGTTACTGCTGATGAAAGAATGTTAAAATACTACTAACTGTAGTATATAGTTTTCAATAGATATACTTTTCTCCCTATATGCCTCTCTATTATTAACTTCTAGTTATAGTGTCATACATTTGTTCTAGTTCATGAAAGAGATTTCTAATATTTGTACAGTTTATCACAGACATTGCCCACGACAGGATTCACTCTTTTATACATTCTCATCTTTTTACCTCTAACTTTCCTTCTGGTGACATGTGTGACTCTGAGCTTCCCCTTTCCACCATATTCACACACCATTCAGCTCTGTTAGTTATTCTCACAGTGTGCTACTGTCACCTCTGTCCATTTTTAAACACTTAGGTTCAACCTATTTGAACATTCTGCTCATAATAAGCAACCACTCCCCATTCTTGAGCCTCGTTCTGTATCTTGGTAACTGATATTTCATGTCTATGAGTTTATGTATTATAATTAGTTCATATCAGTGAGACCCTGCAATATTTGTCCCTATGTGTCTGACTTATTTCACTCAATATAGAGTCCTTAAGGTTTCTTTACCAACCCATATTTTTAAAAGATGGTTTTGTTCATACCCCATACATTCCATCCTAAGTAAACAATTGATGGCTCCCTGTATAGTCACATATTTATGTGTTCACCACCTTCACCACTATCTATATAAGGACATCGTCATTTCTTCCACAAAGAAGAAGGAAGAGTCAAAGAAGGTAGAAAGACAGAAGAAAAGGAAAAAAGAAGGAGAGAAAAAAATAAAACAAAACCTGACCGCTAGGAAGCAACTAAAGGAAAGATAGCATTAAACTAAAGTAGAATAAAGAATCAGACAACATCACCAATGCCAAGAGTCCCATACCCCTCCCTTATGTCTGCCTCTTATATGCATTTAGCTTTGGTATATTGCCTTTGTTACATTAAAGGAAGCACAATACAATGTTTCTGTTAATTATAGTCTCTAGTTGGCATTGATTGTATTTTTCCCCTGATACCACTCTATTTTTAACACCTTGTAAGGTTGACATTCATTTGTTCTCCCTCATGTAAAAACATATTTGTATATTTTATCACAATTGTTGAGCACTTTAGGTTTCACTGAATTATACAGTCTGAATCTCTGTCTTTCGTCTTTCCTCTGGTGTCCCACATGCTCCTAACCTTCCTCTTTCAACTGTTCTTACAGCTATCTTTGTTCAGTGTACTTCATTGCTGTGCTACTGTCTCCCAAAATTGTTTTCCAAACCTCTCACTCTTGTCTTTTCCTATCTGTCTGTAGTGCTCCCTTCAGTATTTCCTGTAGAGCAGGTATCTTGTTCACAAACTCTCTTATTGTTGGTTTGTCAGAGAATATTTTAAACTCTCCCTCATATTTGAAGGGTAGTTTTGCCGGATATAGGATTCTTGGTTGGCAGTTTTTCTCTTTCAGTATGTTAAATATATCACACCACTTCCTTCTTGCCTCCATGGTTTCTACTGAGAAATCCACACAGTCTTATCAAGCTTCCTTTGTATGTGATGATCGCTTTTGTCTTGCTGCTTTCAGGATTCTTTCTTTGTCTTTGACATTTGATATTCTGATTATTAAGTGTCATGGCATAGGCCTATTCAAATCTATTCTGTTTGGGGTATGCTGCACTTCTTAGATCTGCAATTTTATGTCTTTCATAAGAGAGGGAAATTTTCATTATTTCCTCTATTATTCCTCCTACCTCTTTTCCCTTCTCTTCTTCTTCTGGGATACCATGACATGCACTTTCATTCACTTCATGTTGTCATTCAGTTCCCTGAGATGTTGCTCATATTTTTCCATTCTTTTCTTTTTCTGTTCTTTTGTATATAGGATTTCAGGTGTCTTGTTCTCCAGTTCCTGAGTGTTTCCTTCTGCCTCTTGGGATCTGCTGTTGCATGTCTCCACTGTGTCTTTCATCTCTAATGTTGTGCCTTTCATTTCCATAGATTCTGCCAGTTGTTTTTTCAAACTTTCAATTTCTACCTTATATTTGCCCAGTGTTTTCATTATATACTTCAACTCTTTTGCCATATTGTGCCAGTTTGAATATATTGTGTCCCCCAAATGCCATTATCTTTGATGTAATCTTGTGTGGGCAGACACAATCAGTGTTGATTAGATTGTAATTCTTTAAGTGTTTCTTTGGAATGTGCCCTACCCAGCTGTGGGTGATGACTCTGATTGGATAATTTCCATGGAGGTGTTGCTCTGCCCATTCAGGGTGGGTCTAAGTTGAGTCACTGAAGCCATATAAATGAGCTGATAAACAGAAGGAACTCAGTGCAGCTGAGAGTGACATTCTGAAGAGGAGCTACAGCCACGAGGGACACTTTGAAGAAAGCACAGGAGCTGTAGATGAGAGACAGTTTGAAGATGGCTGTTGAAAGCAGACTCTTGCTCTGGAAAAGCTAAGAGAGGACAAATACCCCAAGTGCAACTAAAAGTGACATTTTGAGGAACTGAAGCCTAGAGAGGAACATCTGGGAGAAAGCAATTTTGAAACCAGAACTTTGGAGCAGACACCAGCCACATCCTGTCCCAGCTAACAGAGGTTTTCCGGACATCATTGGCCATCCTCCAGTGAAGGTACCTGATTGTTGATGTGTTACCTTGGACACTTTATGGCCTTAAGACTGTAACTTTGTAACCAAATAAACCCCCTTTATAAAAGCCAATCCATTTCTGGTGTTTTACATTTTGGCAGCATTAGCAAACTAGAACAGATTTTGGTACCAGAAGTGGGGTGCTTTTGCTGCTGAGTTTGCAAATACCAAACATGTTGGAACAGCTTTTTAAATGGATAAGGGGAAGAGTCTTGAAGAATTGTGAGGAGCTTGATAGAAAAGGCCTAAACTGCTTTGAAGAGACTGTTTGTGGAAATATGGACTCTAAAGATACCTCTGATAAGGCCTTGAACAGAAATGATGAATGTGTTGTTGCAAACTGGAAGAAAGGCGATCCTTGTTTTAAAGTGGCAGAGAATTTGGCAAAATTGAGTCCTGGTGTCAGATGGAAGGAAGAATTTGAAAGCGACAACCTGGAATATGTAGCTGAGATAATCTCCAGACTATGTGTGGAGGATGTACCCTGGCTTCTCCTTGCAGCTTATAGTAAAATGCGAGCAGAGAGAGATAAACTTAGAACTTAACTCTTGGGTTCAAAGAAACCAGAAGCTGATAGCTTGGAAAATTCCAGGCTTCCAGAGGGTGGAATCCCAGAAGCTACAGCCCAATATGAGGATTTAACTAAATGTGGAACCCAGCCACCGTTTCAGTACAAGCCAAGATTGGAGATGGAGTTATCCAGAAAGGATTTGTGGAAAGTCCTATTGTCTGATGGCTTTGAACCCTGTGTGCTTCATGCAAAGCCAACAGAATTTTTGCAAGATCTTTATAGACAGAGCTGTTGCTGGTCTGGACTGGAGGAGACAGACAAGGAGCAAATTGAAGGAAAAATTTCTTCAAAGACAGAGCCATGGAGGTTGAGGTCTGGAGTCAGGAGGTCTTGGGCTGGGAGAGCGGAGCCGCCCACATGCATGGAGAGGGTGAGTTTGCCCTGGAGGTTGAGGGCGGGCTTTCTGCCTTGATGCTCAGGAAGTGTTCTGCCACCCCAAGCCACAAAGAGGGTGGAGCACATTCCCAGGGAATTTGGAAGAGCCTGGCTGCCACCACACTGTTCTGAAGGGGTTGAGTGTGTGTCCCAGAGATGGAAGGGAATCCGGGTGCTGCCCTGATGTTTGAGTAGGGTGGGGCCCAGTAGGTGGTCTCCCCAATGTGTGGATATATTGGAACACTCACCCAAGCATTTGGAGAGGAAAGGGCTACCACAGAGTCCCTTAAGACAGGTTAGACTCCCACTCTGTCAAGCCCCAAGGATGCAACATCATTCTGTAAATGACTCTCAGACTTTGAAATCTAATGGAGTTTGTCTTGCAGGTTTTAGGAATTGTTTTGGTACCGTTAACCCTGTTTTTCTTACTCTTTCTCCTTATGGCAATGGGAATGTTTATCCTATGAATGTCCCTCCTTTGTATATTGTAAGCACATAACTTGTTCTAAGTTCACATATCCACAGCTAAAGGAAAATTATGCCTTAGGACTGACCACGCCTATAATTGATTTTGATGGAATTTTGTACTTAACTATTGTTACTGAAATGATTTTTCTGTGATATTGCGGGATGAATGTATTTTGTATATGGAAAGATAATGTCATTTTGGGGTCCAGGAGGTGGAATGTGCCAGTTGGAATATATTGTGTCCCCCAAACACCATTATCTTTGATGTAATCTTGTGTGGGCAGACACTATCAGTGTTGATTAGATTGCAATTCTTTAAGTGTTTCTTTGGAATGTGTCCTACCCAGCTGTGGGTGATGACTCTGGATAATTTCCATGGAGGTGACAGACAGAGGGAACTCAGTGCAGATGTGAGGGATGTTTTGAAGAGGATCTACAGCCAAGAGGGACACTTTGAAGAAAGCACAGGAGCTGCAGATGAGATAGTTGAAGATGGCCGTTAAAAGCAGACTCTTGCTCTGGAGAAGCTAAGAGAGGACAAATACCCCAAATGCAACTAAGAGTGACATTTTTGAGGAACTGAAGCCTAGAGAGGAACATCCTGGGAGAAAGCCATTTTGAAACCAGAACTTTGGAGCAGATGCCAGCCATGTGCCGTCCCAGCTAACAGAGGTTTTCCGGACATCATTGGCCATCCTCCAGTGAAGGTACCCGATTGTTGATGTGTTACCTCAGACACTTTATGGCCCTAAGACTGTGACTTTGCAACCAAATAAACACCCTTTATAAAAGCCAATCCATTTCTGGTGTTTTGCATTATGGCAGCATTAGCAAACTAGAACATGTATCTTCCCTAAACTTCTTGAATTGATTTAGCATTAGTTGTTTCAATTCCTGTATCTCAGTTGAAGTGTAAGTTTGTTCCTTTGACTGGGCCATAACTTTTTTTTCTTAGTTTGGGTTGTAGTTTTCTGTTGTCTAGGCATCTGGTTTCCTTGGTTACCCCAATCAGGTATTCCCAGACCAGAATGGGCTCAGATCTCAGAAGGGGGCAATATTCAGTACTAGGTCTCCCTGAGGCTGTGTCTTAGAAGATTGACACACCCTGTAAGGCCTCTAGCTGTTGTGTTTTTCCTAACCTGCCCAGCAAGTGGCACCTGTTAGCCTATATCTCCTGACTGATGTAAGGAGGTGTGGCCCCTTAGTCCTTAGTTTCTGCTTTGGCTGTTTTCCCCTAGTTTCTGGGGTCTGGTTCTGAATGGGAGGCCAATACTAGAGCTGGACACCACCTCCTTCCTCTTAGGGAAGATACACCCCCTAGGGAGTTTTCATTTGCATTTAAATAGGCTCTTTGTCTCTCTGACTCTGCTATCTCCACCCTTGTCTGGCTCAGAGAACTGCAAACTGAAAATGGCTGAAGCTTTCTCCACTGAGCTGCCCAGGTTGAGAGGGAGAAAAAGGAACAGAAAGCACCCCTTCAAGGCCAGTCCACTGTCCCCCCAGCATCACCTGCCAGCCAGAGATAGCACCCAGTCCTCTGGCTCCCTCTCCAATTACAGAGAAGTCCACCAGCTCTTTAAGGTCAGTCATCTAAAAGCCTCTGTCTGCTTTTTGGGGATTTGTAGCTTGTATTAAGCAGTCCACATTTGTTAATCAAAACCCCAGTTGGAGCTGGACTGAGGTATATTCACTTGTTCAGAGAGTGCTGCTCTCTATCATAGCAAGGCTTTGCAGTTTGGGCTGCCATGGGGGAGGGGCTCTTGACGTGGGTCCACAGTTTTTACTTACAGATTTCATGCTGCGATCTCGGGCATTCCTCCCAATTCAGGTTGTTTTATGATGTGTGGACAGTCACGTTTCTCCTCCAGCAGTTATTCCAGATTATTTACTAGTTGTTCCTGGTTGTTTATTAGTTGCTCCAGGGGGACTAACTAACTTCCACTCCTCTCTATGCTGCCATCTTCTTTCTCCCCATATTCTTCCTTGATTTTGCTATGGAATTGCCTTTTACTAATTGACATAAAAATTTACTGTATTTTAGATATTTGCTTCCTGTTATACATGTGAGAAATTGTTTCTCCCAGTTGGTTGTTTTGGTTTTTAATGTTATTTTTGAATCTTCCCTACCATAGATGTTTTCTTTTTTATATGATCAAATTTTAATTCTTTTGTTTCTTGCTCTGAAGGTCTTCTCCAATCAAGGGTTATAAAATATCAATTATTTTTCATCTAATATCTTTACAGTTAATTTTTTGATTGTTTAGATCATTAAAAGGCTTAGAATTTATATTCAATGAATCATTATGAGCATTTTTTTTTCAAATAGATAGACAATTTTTCTGATCCTTGATATTTAACCTGCCCATGCTTATCATACTGTCTTAGTTTGCCAGTCTGTTATGACAAATACCACATAATGGGTTGACTTAAACAACAGGAATTTATTAGCTCATAGCTTCAGAAGCAAAAAGTCCAAAATCAAGATGTCAGCAAGGCTATGCTTTCTCTCCAAGACTTCAGCATTCTAGTGCTGGCTTGCTGCAATCCTTAGGGTTACTTGACTTGTATCTCAGCCTCTCGTCACATGGCAATATCCTCTCCTTTCTGGCTTCTGTGACTTCCAGGCTCTCTTTATAAGGCCTTCAGTAATCTGGATTAAGACCCACTCTGTTTCAGTTGGCCACACTTTAGCTAAGAATAGCAACTTCTAAAAGACCTATTTACAATGGGTTCACACTCACAGGGATGCAGATTAAAATTAAGAACAAGTTTGTTGGAATATATAATTCTACCACACCTACAAAATTGAAACACCATTTTTTCATAAGCCAAATCTCTCTCTCCCTTTGTTCCTCTATTTGTGTCTCATCAAATAAGTATTTGATTTTGTATCAATATCACAGCATTTTAATTACTCTAGCTTGATATTTTTAAAATATATAGTACTACCCCTTCCCCCATTATTCTATGAAACTACTTTTTCTCTTTTCTGATACATTTTTTCCAGATAAAATTTCGAATGCCTTGTCAAGTTTCATAATAAGAAAAAAATCATGCTGGGATTTTGATTGGCTAATCTTAATTTTGGGGGATTAATTTGGGGATAATTGATGATTTGATACTGAGTCTTCCCATCCAGAATGTGACCTGTCTTTTCCTTTATTTGTGGTTTCATTTATGTCTTTCAGTAACATTTTATAATTTTCTCCACACAGGCCTTGAACATTTCTTTTCAGGTTTATTCCGAGGTAACTTGAGGTTTATTGGTGTTAATGTGAATGGTATTTTTTTTTTTTTTTCCATTTCTAGGTATAGGATAGTGTTCCAGTTTGCTAAAGCTGCCCATTATGCAAAATATCAGAAATGGATTGGCTTTCATAAAGGGAGTTTATTTGATTACAAAGTTACAGTCTTAAGGCCATAAAGTGTCCATCAACAAAGGGTACCTTCGCTGGAGAAAGACCATTGGCAATTGGCATCCAGAAATTCTCTGTTAGCTGGGAAGGCACGTGGCTGGCATCTGCTTGCTCTCAGGTTGTGTTTCAAAATGGCATTCTCCAAAATGTCTGCATCAGCTTCCAGTGGCAGTCTTCAAAATGTTTGTCTCAGTTCCAGCTAGCTGTGAGTGCCTTCTGTCTGAGCTTATATAAGTCTCTAGTAAACTAATCAAGGCCCATGCAGAATGGGTGTGGCCACACCTCCATGGAAATTATCCAATCAGAGCTATTACCTACAGTTGGGTGGGTCACATCTCCATGGACACTGAACCAATAGGTTCCAACCTAATCCACACTAATATGTCTGCCCCCACAAGATTGCACCAAAGAATACAGCTTTTTCTGGGGGGCATAATATATACAAACCAGCACAGACAGGTAATAATTTTTTACACTTTTGGCCAACTTACTGAAAGCTTGTTGGGTAAAATGCTTTTTCAGTTGTTTCCTTGAATTTTCTAGGTCAATAGTCATATGAGCTGCAGTGTTGTCTCTTTTTTCCTAATATTTGTACCTCTGATTTCTTTTCTTTATTATATTGCATTACTCAAAATGAGGATTAATAGTGGAAGTAGTAGGCTTCCTTGTTTTGTTTCGGAGTTTATGGAAGTGCTACTAATGTTCACTTCTGATATGTTTAGCATAGATTCCTGGTAGAGTCCTTTGCCAGGTTAAGGACATTTTCTTCAAATCCCAGCTGAGATTGTTTTTAAATTAGGAATCAAATTTTATCAAATAATTTTCAGCATCTATTGACATGATCATATGGGCTTTCAACATCTATTAGGATAATCAATCATATCATTCTTTTCCTCTAGCATGTCAATGTAATTAGTTGCAATAATTAATTTCTTAATGAGTCATTTTTGCTTTCCTAAAATTGGATTTTGCATTTATATCTGATAAGTGAGATTTTTCTATGGTTTTCTTTTCCTGTCCCATTTTGGTCCAGTTTTACTATCATGGTTATGACCCTCTTGTATATCAAACTGAAAGCTTTCTATATTTTTGTATAGAATTCAAAAATCACCAAAGTTTGAAGATTTGACAGAAATGAACTTTGTATTTTTTGTTTGGAAAAGTCTTTAAGTGCTTTTAATATTTTCATATGGTTTCTAGTTTTTATATATATATTTTACTCCTTCAGGTTATTTTTAGATTGTATATTTTTGTGGAAAATAGCCCATTTCATGTAGACTTTCACATTCATTTCTATAAATTTATACTTAGGATTCTCTTATAATTTTTCCCATCACCTCTATATTGTAGTACATCTACTTCTCATTTATGTAGTAGTTTATTTATGTCCTTTCTCTTTCTTACTCAGGTTTCAGATTTGCTAAAGGTTTGCCTACTATTGATCTTTTCGAAGAACTGGACTTCGGTGTAATTGATCAATTTTACTTTTTTTTTTTTTTGCTCTTTGCTTTATTAAACTTATCTTTGTTAAATATTTCCTTATACTTTTGTTAGTTTTTAATCTAGGATTTATGTTGAATGCTTAGTTCATAATTTTTCATCTTTGTTTTTTTCCCATTAAGAGCATTTAAGGCTATTCATTGTCATCTGAGTATTGCTTAAATAACATGTCATAGATCATGTCCTTTCACATGTAGGACATATATTGTCATTCATTTCTAAATAGCTCATGTTTAAAGTTTTATTTCCTCTTTAACCTAATAGTTACTTAGAAGAATACCTTTTGAATTCACAGTAGACAGTTAGGAAGTAGTCAATCTTTTGTTAATTTTCAAACGTATATGCTTATATTTAAATAAAATGTGATTTACTATAGTGACTGAGTTATTTTGGCTTTTTGTCATTCATGTCCATGGTAAATTAACTATGAGGCTGTCATTCTATTCTTGGGAACCAATTTTGACATGGTGGCAGCCATCTGGAATAAAGAAGCAGATTTTTAGAAGAATTTAAATTCTCTTTAGTTTTCCTGAAATTCTTAATTTTTTATTCAATCAATCCTCCTATAGTATGGTATGTGTGACTACTCTCTGTGATACCAACAAAAAAGGTAACTATCACTCCATACTTCTACCACTTCCCACCAGAACTGAGATTCTGACCTCCGTAGGGTGGGGAGTGCTAAGTTACTCTTATGTACCATTATGAGAGTAAACACTGTGTTGTGGAATAAAGAGGGGAAATAAGGAGTAATCTTCAGAGGTTATTTAGCCAGGGGAGACCTGGGATACTCGACAGCTACTATTCCTTCAGGATCTCCCAGAGAAAAACCTGCCCAGAGACTCAAATAAAGCAAAGCAAACCATATTACTGGGTGGTGCTTTAATGTCAAACTTTAGCCCCAAATGCCTGGGAGCTAGATATTCTTTTCCCTACAGAAAGCAGACCTAAGCCATATCCACACAAAGCTCTTTGAAGGGGCCTGCTCTGTTTTCTCCCGAAAAGCCGCATTCGATTCTTGGATCCCATCACTCTGGCCCAACCAGCCTTGTATATAGAAGAGAGTCACAAGAGAACACACTAGGGCTTGTCCATCTCCCTTCTAGGGGACCTGGACTTGGATGGTCACCTTACCCATCAGTCTAGTGAGTGGAAACAGTAGAAGCCACACCCAACTCGACTCAATCTTTAAGCCACAGTGACGCAGGCACAGGAGACGTGAGCTAATAGTCTCTTCTAGCATCTGATCAGTGCAAGCCAGTACTCCCCTTTGGGGGTGCTTTCCAGCTTGTGGGAAAGGTGTGAAAAAGACACTCTTTCCTGGGGGCCAAAATGATCATAATTGCCACGTCCCAGTCCTGACTCCAGCCCAGGTTGATGTGTAAACTTCTAACTTTTTCCTGATGACTATGCCCCACATTTTGTTCTTGTCTTAGTCCTCATTTTATTCCTTGTGTCTAGTTGTATTCCCCTGCTGCCTACTGATATATTTCCTAGATGTTGACCACAGTTGCCCACTTTGATTCTTCTAGGTTTGCGTCCTCTCTGATCCCCTTTCTGTGCTTCATCCTCCTGTCCCAGGGCCCTATCTCACCCCACTCCCCATGCCCAACCTTTGACCTCTCTCTAGCTGGTTCTCTTTAGCAGCACATGTAGGTCCATCACCACCAGACCCCTTCAATCATTCATTACTCCTCCCCAATTGAGATTCTTTTAATTGCCTCCATAAGAAAACTCTTCAACCTCCTTAAGCAGTATTTCCTGTAGCATATTCTACAAAATGATATGTGAAAATAGAACTTTCTAAACTGAAATCATGTGACAGCCATATCTTTTTAATTCTTAGTTCATATTAACATATTAAAGGTATGTCCTTAGTAAAGAAACCAGATTTGCTCTGTAATTCTGATCGTGGAAACTTTTTTGCCATTGTTGACATTGTCGTGGTGTTCCACAGGGTCCACTTTGGGAAACATAGCCCTTACTGCTGAGAGGCAGTGTGCACAGTGGGGAAGTGCTTTTATATGCAGCCATGCTGCCTTTCACTAGAAATGTGACCTTGGGTGAATAACTTAATCTCATCTTCATCTGTAAAATCAGGCTGATCATGAATATCTTTTTTGTGAGGGTCAAATGAGATAATTAAGGCAATGTGCTTAGAATAGTAATTGGAATATTATAACCACTCAGGAAGTGACGTTTGTTGTTATTTTTCTTATACTCTTTTGTGTTATCTCTAGTGCTGTAGTTTACAAAATACTCTTCAGAGAACTTTTTCTTAGCAATAACTGATATCCCAGGGCCCATCAACCTATGCAAACACTCTGGATAATTTCCCTATAATTTGTGTTCTTACACATGTATATAATAAAGCCCCTCTGCCATGTTTTTGCTCACTTCCGTAACATCGGGAGGTTTTCCTGCACTTTCTTTAATCACTTAAATAGTGACCCAATAAAAAAAGATCTCCATAATGGTTGGAAACACACACACACACACACACACACACACACACACACACAACTCAGCTTGTATCTCTCCCACAAAACAGATGGGAAATGATTCAGAACGAGACAATCTCCAGAGTTACAAATCGTGCCCTTTCTTGTAGGAGGGAGAATGACTTCTTTTTTGTGCCTGTGCCAAAGTCTGGGACAAAATTAAGTTACTCCTTGTTTATTTCATTTTTCCTGTATTACCTTTAACTGTCTGATGACTCTGCCCATTCTGAGTGCAGTATCTTTTCTCCACATGAAGGTTGTGTCCAAAGGAATAAAAACATCTATCCTAACAACAAACCAAAACAAACCAATAAAATCCAAAACAAGAAATAAAACATTTTATTTTATTCTTAACTGAAAAGTAACATATCAGTATATTTTCTTACAGATAAGGCTGAAGTCCCATTGACTGTCATCCCAATCTTAGGACCCTTGGTTTACATTTACACACACAGATGCACACACACCATTGTCTTGTGTTTGTTTTTACATATATTGCATGCCGTCTTACTTTTCAGTCTGTGGTCTCTGATTTAAAAATATCTTTCATGTTTATTTCATATCTCTATTCATATTCATATAAATATGAATATATTTCCTATTTCTCACCTGAGAATCTTTTATGCCTTCATCTTTACCAATTAAATCAGAATGTTTGGGTGTGGGACCCAGGCATCAGTAGTTTTAAAAGATGGCCAGGTGATTCCAATGTGCAGGCACGTTTGAGAACCAGAGGTTTGGGAGGTATCTGGACCCCCTCTCTTCAAGCCTAATTCTTGGTGACTTCTTGTTCAAACCCATGCTAGGAGGAACTTTGAATGTGTCATTCATCCAGCTCTTCAGGGATGGTGCTTTATCTCCCCAGGCAGACCAGAGGAACCTGCTCTTCACTCGTGGCCACTTCCAAGAAGAAAAGCTGGGAAATAGCTTTTCATTGTAATTTCTTCCCTAATATTTTGGGAATAACATAATAGATTCTGTATGAGATGTTAATAAGACTTTAAGGCGTTATCTGGGATCCCTGTGGAGGTTTCTTCCCTCCCTTTAAAATTTGCTTATCAAAAAAGGTTTGTTTTCTAGAACTCTGGGACAAGTCCATACAATTATTCATTTAGATGCTGTGTTGGTGACAATACCAAGGATCACAAATAGCACTAAAGTATGGACTTGCAGATACTTAACTCATACAGGAATTAAAGGGATAATGCTATGTAACATTATGAGAGGCAGAATAGTGAAGAGCAAAAGTAGGGACTTCACATTTAGATAAACTTGGTTCAAATCTTGGCTGCACCATTTAATCTGTATCCTTGGTCAAATTACTTCATCTTTTCAAGACACAGTTTCCTCATTTGTAAATTGAGCATAATGTTACCCACTTCATGTATTTGTTTTGATGATCATTGAACAATTTACATAAATTTGCATTCCACAACTTTAAGAGAGTGGAAAAATCCATGGGGAGAGAACATAGATTCTTTTTAAAGGGGAACTTAGCAGAGGGGAATAGAAAGAGGTGAAATACTGATAGGACTGTCAGTCCTTGCTTTACCCAGTTCTGATATTCACAAATTTTAGTTACCATGATTTAGTTACATAGCACCAAACCTAAACAACACAGTTTAAATTTCAGTTGCCATGTATATTAACTGTGAATAATTGCATAAGATACAAAGTTTGCTGCTAGGCTTCAGCCCACATATCCCTATGTAATTAAAAGACGTGTGTTATGATAATGAAAAATCACATCACTTCTTTCAAACTCTGTTGGTGATTGGTCACTGTGCATCTGTTAATCTGTTCACACACAGACAGCAAAGCATATAGTTGTGTTGCTTCCTTGTCTCCCAGTGACAAACCCATGTGAAATTTTACAAAAATCAGTAATCAAAAGAAGCAATTGGTCAGCAAAAATGAAAGTGGAGCTAAGGAACAAAAAAGGGCTAATGCTGGAAGTGAAATTTTAATTGAATGTAAATAGAGAGATAGAAGAAAGAGTGGAGTGTGGCAATGTTGGCACTGCTGCTGTCAGACTCTAATGCAACCAGAGAAAATTAGTGAGAGTGAACTTACTGACATAAATGAGAGTGGTTGTGATGAAAAGGATGACTAAAGATGTCCCAGAGAGAGTGATGCTGGCAAAAACAAACAAACAAAAAACTTCAAAACAAACAAAACAAAACAAAAACCACTTCACATTAAAGAAATTCCTGAAAATATTTTACAACCTTGAAAGTACAAACGATGAAATGTTAGATGCTGGTCCATATTTAGAAAGGAGTATGACAATTTGCCAATACACAGAAAAAAAAAATGCTTGCACCATATCATAAATTATATGATGAGAAGACAAGCACTATTCATTTTACTCTTGATAAGTTTTTTACAAAGAAATAAAACACTTTAATTCTCAATGTTTATAATGTTTTATACTACCATCTACTAAGCTACTAAGTGAATATTAGTTTTACTATTGTTTTTCATTTTCTTATATATTTATAATTGACGGTAAGAGAGTTTTTAATATTTTGACAAGAGTTTTAAAGATCACGAAACAATCATAATTTTTCCTGTTGATTATTAACATTGTTTTGCACGGTTTCAGCTTACACAGTCATTTTTAGGGTTCTGCCCTAAGTGCAAATCGAGAACTGCCTGTACTAAATAACATGCACCTCCAAAATATATGAAAGAGAGTCTGTGGGCGAGTGAGTGAGATTAAATGCAATCAACAGGAAACTTGGCTCCTCCCTCTGCTACTTCTGGGGAAAGCAAATATGAACACCTGTGCCTCTCCAAACACCACATGTGAGAGGAGCTCATGGAAAACTACTTACATTCTTACTGAAGCTTAATCCTGTCCTAAGAATTTCTTTATGGTCTGTGCGGTGAGCTATTATATCTGCTCCCTTAGTATCATTAGCTACTAGAGTTGCAGGTAGGATTCAGGTAGGAGAGTAAACATGTAAAGCACTTGCTTTGTGCCTGAAACATAGTGTTCAATAAATCATCATTATCAATATTAAATTTTGTAGTTTGACTGTAGTGTGACCAATTATCCCAGTTTGCCCAGGACTAAGGGGTTCTCTGGGATACAGGATTTTCAGTGCTAAAACTGATTGAGACCCAAGCAAACCCAGAAGGTTAGTAACTAATTTGACTGTGGGCCAGACAAATTACTGAAGCTATTGCAAAAATTTTGCTCAGGATTTAGGAAGTAAGTAAAGAGAGAACATTCTCCATGAATGGTTTCTAGATTAGAATTTTAGGGATAGAAGAGATTCTGGGGCCCATACTTCAATATAGCACAGGAAGGACTTTAATCCATCCCAGGTATAATCTATTTTTGGAGCCTATCAGGGAAGAAAATGAATGGTAAATTCAACTGATATGTACCATGCACCAAAGATTGCCGGGGGCTGAGGGAAATACTAGGTGAATGAGACTTGTTTCTTAGGCTGAGGGTGCTACATTTTAGGAAGGGAGAGCAGTAGTCACATGCACCACGAAATACCAAGAAACTATCATTTACAGAGAGCTGACACTGTCCAAGGTGCTTCAGACATGTGCTCTCATTTAATCCCCATGATAATCCCAAGGTATTATTCTATTTTACAGGTGAGGAACTGAGGATCAGAGATTGAGTTGTGGAAAGTCACAAAGCCAGTAGGTGTTATAACTGATATTTGGACCCAGCTCTATAGTGGCTGAGCATGGAATTGGAGTGAGACAAATCTGTATTTGAATCCTGGCTCTTCCACTGACTTACGAGGTGAAAAATGTCCATGAGCTGCTGCTGCTTTGAGAACACAGCCTTTCCACCAGCTTCCCAAAGCCTTCACTCAACACAAATGGTCTTTCCTGGGGGCTTATTCTGCTGCTAAGAAAAGATGATTTTTTTTTTCTTTATGTTTACATCTCCTACTGGGCAAATATTTGCCATCTTTGACTTATCTATCAGCACTATTCTCAGTAAGAGGTGTGAAGAGGAAACGAGATTTTTTTGGCACCCAAACATCTTCAGATTCATAGCAAACTCCTCCTCCTTGGTGAACCCTCCTGGGATCCTGCTTCCTTACTCAGCCCAGTGGTTTAGATTCCAGGAAGGTCCCTCTCTTTCCTTTCTGAGCACCTCCCCACCCCAGCCTGGCAGGCAGGATCCCCTCAACATAAGCCCAGCCTCAGACAATTCTTGGGGAGTTGGGATTTTTAAGATTTAAAGGCACCTAGAGGATCAGGTGGGATCCCTACCCTGGACCTTTGCTTTGCTCGTCCCTCCACCCTCAGAGCCAAGATCCTGCCAAGTGTCTGACCCCAACACACAAGTGACATTCCTTGCCTTGGTCCCTCCCTCAAGGGACTGGGAAGGGGAATGAGATGGTGCATTAGGCGGACAACTTGTTCCTCACCCCTCTGTCATTTCCTGACCTAGACTCTGGGAAATGGATGGAGTTACTGAAAGACTGCAAGATGGTCATCCTGAGTCCTACTGAAAGGGGAATGAACAAGCGAGCATTTCTGTCTCCCAGAGTCTCTGGTGGTCTGTTACTATTTTTTAAACTAGCTCCACAGCAGTTAGACCTCCTAGTGCTGGGGGCTGATGCCTGAGTGGTCATGGCCATCTTGTTTATGACAAAAATTTCCACA
The DNA here is from genome assembly GCF_015220235.1 of Choloepus didactylus. Classification (NCBI taxonomy): domain Eukaryota; kingdom Metazoa; phylum Chordata; class Mammalia; order Pilosa; family Megalonychidae; genus Choloepus; species Choloepus didactylus. The sequence goes on along the minus strand of NC_051309.1, from coordinate 41,177,866 downwards.
TTGAAGGCAGATTAGCGGAGGTAACTGATTAGCCTGGTTGTCTCCTCCCCCACCCCCAAATTTGCATGGCAGGGACTTGATCTCATTCATTCAATGAAGCATTGGCCTTGTGCCAGGCACTGTTTTAGATTCAGGGAATGCAGTGTGGAACAGGCAAACTCCCTACCACCCCCTTCCACAAACTAGATATCAGAGCACGCTCACTCCAGCTGTCTGGCACCTATGGAATGAGCCTAGGTCCAGCATGCCTTTGGTTCTTCACCTCATGGACACCTCTGTCATTGATTCAAGTAGAGGTAGTGTGATCCTGCCACCAGAATGCTTTGGTGTCTGCTCCTGAGTGAACCTTTCATGAGAGGTGCCTGTTGGAGGGCCTCAGGACAGAACAGGGACAGGCAGCATGACTGTTTTCTGCCTGAGTGTTACTAATGTTGGGTACACATAGCAGGATTTGCTCTGGAGCTTGATTGCATTGTAACTTACTACTTGGCAGCAAGGTTGTGAGGGAGGAGACATATAACTCCTGTATTAGATTTCCATTGCTGCTGTAACCAACTACCACAAATTAAATGGCTTAAAACAACACAAATTTATTAATTTATAGTTCTACAAGTCACAAGTCCTAAATGAGCCTCATGGGGGTGCAATCAATGTGTCAGCAGGGCTGCAGTCCTTCTGGAGATTCTAGGGGAGAATCCATGTCTTTGCCTTTTTCCACTTCTAGAGGCTGCCCACATGCTTTGGCTCATGGTTCCCTGACAACAACTGCATCTCCCTGACCTCTGCTTCCATCCTCACATCTCCTTCTCTCCCTCTGACACTGCTGCCTTTCTTTTATAAGAATCCTTATGAATACACTGGACCCACCCAGGTAATCCAGGCTAATCTGATTTTGAGGCCCTTAATTTAACCACATTTGCAAAATCCATTTTGCCATGTAAGGCAATATATTCACAAATTTTGGAGATTAGGATGTGGAGATTTGGGGAAGGCCATTATTCTGCCTATCACAACTCCCACCTACCTTTAATCATCAGGGGCTATTGCTATTTACCGAAAGAATGTGGTGATCATTAACTGACCAAACTGGTTTAGGTCAATCGCAAAGCTGGTTTAAAGAGTATTTTGGGGGATCTGAAGAGCAAGTTTAAAGATCTTCAGGTGGGAATGAACTGTCATGCTTAAGGACAGCAAGAAGGCAGGGGCTCAGGGACTGCAGTGAGGTGGGCAGAAAATAAGGGGAGGCCAAGGGAAGGAGTTAAAGCAGGAGAGGTACACGGGGGGCCCACGGAGGACTTTCACTTCAGTGCCTAATCTCAGAGGCCTGAGGTCCACCTTGCTCATCACCTGCAGTTCCCAAGCAAACCACAACTGCTTCCAAAGCTATTGTGCCCTGAAGGCAGCTCTTTTGACCATCCCTTACTTCTTCCTCCCCAATTAACTTCAGTATGGGGAGAATCTGGGAGCCTCCCAAGTCCCTGGTGGTCTACATTTTTTTTTTTTTTTTTTTTTTTCTAGTTCTGTTATAAACACTCCCCTAGGCCTGGTTTTCAAAACTGTGTTTACATAGCCTATGAGTAGCCACAAACATCTTTTCAGTTCTAACACAGGAGTGTTTTGGCCTTTCCATGGATGTGTGGTCAGAAACTTGCCCTATAGCTCCCAGCATCTCACCACAGCACCATATATCTATTTGAGGGTCTGCAGTCATGCTACCGCAGAGAGACTTTGTGGCTTTGAGGCTTTGTATGATTCCTAGTACCAGAACCTTGAAAACTTTCCATGAGCTTGTTGTTTTTCCAACTCTGAGGTCTGCCAATTCTGCCCCATAATCAAACCACAACCCTAGACCTCCTCTGCAGTTCAGGGTATTGTACCTACCCCAAATGTCTATAGTCTTTGACAGTGCTTGCTGGACAGTCAGCCCCACAGAAGGTCTTCAGCCTCCAGGTAATCCCACTTCAGCAGCTGAGGCTGGGGATAGGAACAAAATTAGCCTAAGCATCGCTGCAATGGATCTCCTTTCCCCTTCCGGGACAGAATCCAATTTCTCAAGAACTTAGGTGTCTCCATCAGGGCTAGCGAAAACACCAATTGCCAGCCTGTGATCTGCTGAGGAAGTTTCTTGGAGAAAGTTCATGGAAGTCATATGCACTGGCTCTTCATCATCTAGATCCAGTTGACCCCCAAAGGCGGTCAAGTCAAAGCCAGAGACATTTCACAGCTCCCCTCTGCTGGTGTGGTAGATTTGAGGACTTTGTGTTGGTGCCAGGTTGGCCTCCTCTCCAGAACCACATCCCCAGCCATTCTCAGTCCTGATGAGGTGCCCACCTGGCTCACTTCTCAGGGGAAGGTTCAACCTCTACGTTAAAGATCCTGGGTGGGACTCAAAAACAGCCCATATATGGCTGCCTTCTCATAGGATGCCTCTGGTTTCACCCCAAGCCAACACAAAATAGGATATAATACATTTGCATATCTCCAAAATGAAATCTACTCCATCAGGCATATTGAGAATATAGATTACACTAGGAATTTAATGAGAAGGAGAAAAAGGCTTACATTACGCATCATGTAGCAAACAACTTAACAAAACTCTCCATTAAGCATTTTGGTTTTCTACCTCTCCTGTCAATTCATTCTTTAGCTATCAGCTGCTTGGTGTCCTTTCCTCTCCTCTTTTATTCTTTTTCTTTTACCTCTCCTCCTCCTCCTCCTGTCCCCTCCTTTTACTCCTTCTTCTTTTTATTCTTTCTCTGCATCTCCCTCTCTCTCTCAATCTGAATCCTTTTTTCATGTATCTTTTGCAGTTGTTTGATGCAGTGTCCCATAAGTGCCAATTGGGTAAAATTGCCTGATAGTGCTTGTTAAGTCTTCTACAGACTTTCTGGGTTTTTTGTTTTGTCTGTTTGTTTGTTTTTTTTAATCAATTACTGAGAGAGTAATCAGTCTCCAAGTACTGTGGATATATTGATTTCTCTCTTTAGTTCTGTCAATTTTTGCTTCATGTATTTTGAAACTCTGTTATTAGGTGCATAGACATTTAGGAAGTTAGATTGTCTTGGTGAATTTGCCCTTTTACCATTATGAAATGCTTTTCTTCATCTCTGTAATACTCTTTGTCCTGAAGTCTACTTTGTCTGATATTAATACAGTGAATCAGCTTTCATATGACTACTGTTTGCATGGCATATCTCCTCCTACTCTTTTACTTTATAGTTAAAATGTCTGTGTCTTTATACTTAAAGTGTTTATTTTGTAAACAATATATAGGTGAGTCCTGCCTTGTTATCCAGACTATTTCTGCCTTTTAGTGGTATTGTTTTGTCCCCTTGCATTTAGTGTAATTATTGGTCTGTTTGGGTTTGTCTTTTATCCTGCTATTTGTCCCCCCCCCTTTTTTTTTTTTTGTTCTTCTGTTTCTTATTTCCTGCCTTCTTTTGAGTGAATCAACTATTTTTTAGTTTGTCATTTTATTTCCTTCACTTGGTTTTTTTTCTAGCTGTACCATTTCAAGTAATTTTTTAGTGTTTGTTCTAGGGATTAGAGTATACATCTTTAACTTATCATTGCCTACATTCAAAAATATTACTTCTCAAACAATGCAAGGATCTTATAACTATGTACTTTCACTTAGGCCCCCCAAAGTACATATCCCTTCTTCTGTCAGGCTGACAGCATGGAGAGTTAAGTCATTCTAATGTGTGCTAGAGCTGGGTGTGGGCTTTGTTGTAGCTTTACTTAGATTTAGATCACTTATGGCTTCAAATATTATGAGACAGGATCAGGATTTACCAGCAGAGCTCAGAATTTAAACAGCAGTGAGACTCTGGGAATCCCTTCATGCTCAGAGTCAATGGTCAGCTTTCCAAAGGGCAGAAGATCTTTTTTGCTTTATAACCTAGCTGTCAGCTTTTTGGTTTCTAAGGAGATTTTTTTGCTGATCAGTCTCACCCTGGCCTTTCTGTGCCTTAAAAGATCTCTCTCTCTCTCTCCTTTTGTCTTCTCCCAGCATTGGATAAAGGACAGGAGAAACTTGGAGGAATTTCTTTCAGCCCTCCTGCCCCATCTCAGCCTTTTTTTTTTTTTTTTAATTCAGTTTTATTGAAATATATTCACATACCATACAGTCATCCATGGTGTACAATCAACTGCTCACAGTACAATCATATAGTTATGCATTCATCACCACAATCTATTTCTGAACATTTTCCTTACATCAGAAAGAATCAGAATCAGAATAAAAAATAAAAGTAAAAAAAAAAAAAGAACACCCAAACCATCCCCCCCCATCCCACCCTATTTGTCATTTAGTTTTTGTCCCACTTTTCTACCCATTCATCACACACTAGACAAAGGAAGTGTGATCCACAAGGCCTTCACAATCACACTGTCACCCCTTGTAATCTACATTATTATACAATTGTCTTCAGGAGTCCAGACCACTGGGTTGGAGTTTGATAATTTCAGGTATTTACTCCTAGCTATTCCAATACATTAAAACCTAGAAAATGTTATCTATATAGTGCATAAGAATGTCCACCAGAGTGACCTCTCAACTCCACTTGAAATCTCTCAGCCACTGAAAGTATTTTGTCTCATTTCACATTCCCCATTTGGTCAAGAAAAGATTCTCCATCCCATGATGCCAGGTCCAGATTCATCCCCGGGAGTCATATCCTGCATTGCCAGGGAGATTTACACCCCTGGGAGTCAGGTCCCACATAGGGGGAGGGCAGTTAGCTCACCTGCCAAGGTGGCTCAGTTAGAGAGAGAGGGCCACATCTGAGCAACAAAGAGGTACTCAGGGGGAGACTCTTAGGCATAATTATATGCAAGTTTAGCCTCTCCTTTGCAGTAACGAGCCCCGCAAGGGCAAGTCCCATGATAGAGAGCTCAGCACATCAAACCGCCAGTCCCAATGTTTGTGACAACATCAACACCAGTCCAGGTCCCATTTCAGCCTTTTGCTGACAATGTCTTGTGTTTGGTAAAGTGCTGGAGAATTCAAAGGAATTCATCTCAGGGTGCTTGCACTGCATCTCCCCAGGACACTCAGCCTTTCTGCTGCAATTCCAGATTTCTGTGCTACCCCTGTGCATATATATTGCATTCCCTGAAGGCCTGAGGGAAGGTACTGGCAGGTAGGTGCAGACCTGCCCTGAGGCTGGGATTCTTAGCACTGGACTCTCAGACCACATGCAGTGACCCAAGGTTTGCTAATAATTGAGCTGAGTTGTTCCTGCCTTTGTTTATGGTGGATTTTTCCTCCTCCCATTACTACCCTGAGAGGCAAGCAGACCAGGAAAGACTTAGCACTCTCTAGAACTTAGTTCATTTAAGTTTTTTTTTGGTATTCTTAGTTCTAGGATGGCTTTAACAAAACCATGATCTTGTAGCTTTCCCAGCTTTGTCTCCGTGTTAGGATGGGAGCAGCTATGTCTTGTAACTTACTACAACCTAACTGGAAGTGGAGCTCCCCAAAATAATTTTTGATATTTCATACTTGACCAGGTTTTCCTCTCCTCTCCAATAGTTTCTGACATCTTTTCTTTACGCCTAGAACTCTGAAACTTCACAGTGATACGTATCTTGGTAGAGGTATTTTGTTATTTATTTTGCCAGGTACTAAGTAATCCTTTTTAATGTTTTATTTCTGTATTGTTATTTTGATAATTTCTCTTTCTCTTTTTGCCATTCTTTTTTCCTAGAACTCATATTACTTGGACACTGGACTTTCCCTCTTGATCCCCAGGTCTCTTAGCTTTTATCTTCTATATCCATATCTTTCTCCTTTTATTCTACTTCCTGAGATTTTTTCCAACTTTTTCTTCTAACACTTCAAATTTTAATTTTTTGCTTGAATATATTTATTTTTAATTTTCAAGAGCTCTATTTTGTTGTTCTCCAATTTTCTTCTTTTTAAAAATATATAATTATTTTCTTGTTTAAAGGATGCAAATTCTCTTTGAGGATATGAATTACGGTCGTTTCAAGTTTTCTTTGCTCCTTCTACCCACTCTGTTTCTTTTTCTTCTGAGTTCTTTTTCCATTTGTTTGTTTGTTTGGGTGGTTTTTGCTCGCTGTCTTTCATGTTAGTTTTCCTTAAGTGTCTGATCATCCTTGGCTGATGATTTATGGTTGAGTGAGACACTAAAAAGCTGATGAAAGTTCAGTGTGTCTGCATGGGATTTGTTGATTTGTGAGCTATACCAAAAGGCAATTAGGTGGGATCTAAGTTGGGGAATCATAAATGCCAGTATGTCTGTCCTTTTTACTGTCTATTTCTCCGGAGAAGAATTCTCTGGTTTCTAGTATTCTGGGAGGCAAGTGGGGGAAGGCAGTTGTGGATCTCAGTGTTCAATGCATGTACCCCCCTTGACTTCAACAAAAGGCTCCCTGCTTACCCTCCCCTGTCCTCCACAGAACCTCTCTGGTTTGGTTTTCCTGGAGAATAAGCCCAATGGAGGAAGGGAAGCTCCTGCATCTTCAGGGTGAAGGTGGGCATCTGGGAATATGATGACTCTTCCTGAAGATTTTCAATCAAGCCTAGATATTTCCAGTCCTACTCCCGCTGCGTGCTTGGGAACTGGGGCTTCCAATTCCTGAGGCTTTCCAGGGTGATACTATATTAACTGATTTGCTTTTTTAAGTACTTTCTTCTGTCCCTAAGATGCTTAATTTTCAGCTTTCTCCACTTTGAGTCAGTCATTAACTTCACAGTCTCCTTTCCATATGTAAAATTTGGACACCTCTGACCTCCTGTTGCCTCCTCGCCTGTCCTTTTGTTCTTTCCAGTTTATCTTGTTTCAATACCTTGACTGTGAGTTTAGTGGGGTTTCGAGATGGAACAATAATAAATGCATTTGTTTAATCCAGGATTTCTTAACCTCAGCTCTATTGGTATTTTGGGCCAGATCAGTCTTTGTTGGGGCAGGAGGGGTTAGGGATGCTGTCCCATGCATTGTAGGATGTTTAGCAGCATCCCTGGCCTCTACCTGCTAGATGCCAGTAGCACGCACCCTCAGATGTTACAACCAAAAATGTCTCCAGACATTACCAAATGTCCCCTGTGTGTGGAGGGAGGTGGAGGAGAAGGGGAATTGTCCAGTTGAGAATAACTGGTTTAATCTTTCTTGTTTTTTTTTATTGGCTGTTTAGAACAACAGATTCTATCAGTGAGTGATGGGGACAAGAAAGAAAATGAGGCTTTGGAAGAATTACAAAGGAATTGGTGGTTGACTGAGTCTTGAAGAATCCATTGGATTTTGACTGATAGAAGATTGGTTAGAGAGTTAGAATGTAGGGAAGGGAAAACCACATGCGCAAACAGTGATTTAGGGCTAATGATTTCCTATAATCTCCGCAAAGGTAGGAAGCAGATATGAAACCTTGAGTACCATGTTGTGCGACCTGGACTCGATCGATCCTGCAGTAATGGGATCACGTGTGTGATTTAGAACAACTCTAACTGGCTGGAGAAGAAACGGAGTCTGTTGTAATAATCAGGGAAGATGAGACCTGAAATAAGGTAGAAGCAGTGGGGATTGGAGGCAGAATCTTTAAGCGTCCTCATTTCCCTGATAATTAATTAACGGAACTGAAGAGGAGCTAGAAGCTGAGCACTGGTTAATGGAGCTCTCTGACATATATTTGCAAATTAAAAGAAAAACTGTCTTAATTCAAGGAAAGTACCTCTACCAGTGGGAATTTCAGGGGGTGGAAACCCTTACAATCATACCCCTGAACAAGAGCCTAATTTATTGGTGTATTGTCAGCCTGTGTCCAATTATAGAAATTGCCTACAAAATGGCATTGATGCTTGTGGTTAAAAAGGGAACCAATACTTCCTAATGAAGACCGTTTAAATTTGCATTCAAAGGCAAGGTGGTCTACAGAGAGGCTGAAATACTTTCGGAGGGAACATCACTGCTGTCATCCTTGACACTTCATTTCCTAATCTTAGTAAGAGAAACGGAACTACCCTTTTATCTCAGTCCTGCTTGGAAGATCAAGCTATTTCTTGAAAAACAAAAAAAAAAAAGGTAATAGTAGAAACTGTCCTTGAATCATTTTGTTTACGAGTAATACATGAATTAAGAGAAGAGAGAGTAAGAAAGAGAAAGATAGAAATTGTTCAGAGATTCAGACTTTTATGGGTTAAATTATAGATGCAGACCTCCTAGAAGTAAAATTGCAAATGAACAGTTGGGATAGCAATTGTCTCTCCAGGGTCCAATTAGGACTCCCCCTCCAACCCCTCCCTCACCCCTCCCCCACCCCATAACGCTCTCCCTTTCTCCTTCCTCGCTTTCAGTTTCTCCTTACTACCCCATCCTCCTCATTAATAAAATGATGGGGAAAATTTTGGTGTAAACCTTAACACTTCCTGATTTGGGTAAAATAAGAAAAAGGTAGAGAAAGGAGATATGGTTTTCAGAGCAACGGTGAATTGATAATATGTGAAATCTTTGGTGTTTGTGTTAACCGTGGAGTCTAGGTTTAAACTTGGTGGTATCGAAGTTTTTTGGTGACACAAGGCACTGACATCTTCACACCTAGAAATGGAGTGTCTTGGATTTTATTTTCAGGCCTGGCTTCCCACTGGAATTTGCTATCACACAGCTGACTGCTGCAGGGTTAAGAAGTGTTTCTGTCGATGGAGAAAATGGTGACAATGAAGTTTGAAGACACTGGAGGTCCAAATAATTCTAGCAGGGACTTGCTCCTTGAAAAGATAAAACTTCATTAGTTGGCAGAGATACATGTCAATTTAATTTCTTATTATTTCCTCTGAATTAGATGGGGTGAGAATAGATGCATTTTAATAAACAATTTCTGGACCTAAGTCTGTTCTCCAATGCAAAATATCCAGTGCAATTGTAATAAACAGGTAATTTTCTACTTTTCTTAGTCCTTTTAATGGGCAAAGGTCATCCTTTCTTTCAACACAGCACACGTTTTAATTTTAATCCAGTATGCCATATTAAAGATGCAATGTCCTTCCCTCTCTATCTGAATTTCATTCTGTTTATAAAAAACTCCAGTAATTTGGATTAAAGAGTAACCTCATTTAGTTGGGCCACACATTAACTGAGGTAACATCCATCAGAATGAGGACCAAGAACACAAACATGTATAAGCTGGGGTGCATGAGTCAATCCACCACATCTGGCAATCCTGCTTCTAGGAGTACACCCAAAAGAATAGAAAGCAAGGTCTCGAACAAATATTTGCGTACTGATGTTCATAACAGCCTTAGCATTATTCACAATAGCCAAAGGATGGGAGCAACCTGAGTGTCCATCAATGGATGAATGGACAAATAAAATGAGGTATATATACACGGTGAAATACTATTCAGCCGTGAAAAGGAATGAAGTTCTGATATATGCAACAACAGGGATGAAACTTAGAGGCATCAAGTTGAGTGAAATTAGCCAGACACAAAAGAATAAATGTATTATCTCACTTATATGAAATAAATACAATATGCAAATTGAGTCAGAATTAGAATACAGGTCACCAGGGGCAGGGGTGGAGGTGGGAAATTGGGGAATTAATGCTTAATTGTTAGAGTTTCTGTTTGGGGTGATGGAAAAGTTTTAGTTATCAATGGTGTTGATGGTAGCACAGCACTGTGAATGTAATTAACATTGCTGAGTTGTATAATTAAAAGTGGTTAAAAAGGGAAATTTTATATTGTATCTATGTTACAACAGTAAAAATTTTTTTTAAAATTGGCTGCTGTTTTCTGAAAGCTATTAACAAAAAAGTAAATGTCATATAAATTAGAGTTGGGAGAATAAATAAATACTGGTAAATTTTCTTTGTCACAATCAATAAATGCTGTTTTAGTGTTCTTCCACCTGCTCAGAAGGAAGGTAGCCACCAGTTAAATTAATAGACCATGGGATGAAAACCCCAATATCTTCATGAACTCAATCTATGATTTGCTAATCATTGTTAGACTTTAGCTGGGTCAAGAATGCTGGTTTTGATAGATGCATTGCAGGCAGTGGCGTTGCTAGATGGTCAACTTCTTTTGTTCTTTTAAAATTCTCTACATGTTAATTATTCACTGAAAGCAATAAGCCTTATGAACGGTTTTCTTGTCCCTATAATATAGCAGAGTGCCTGATGGGGAGTAGATCTTAACTTTTTACCATCAGAAGACTGCCATTTGTAGGGCTGAAAGACCTTTATGCTTGTTTTGGTTGGTTTGGGTAAAGGGCCACTATCTGGTGTTTGTCAGACCCAGACCCCACCAATAATAACAGCTAGCATTTATGTAGGGCTCACCACATGCCAGGCACTGTTCCAAGTGCCTTGCAGATGTTAATTCATTTAATCCTCAGATGACCTTATGGGTCATCTTACAGGTGGAGAGACTGAGGCAAAGCAATACTAAATCCATTGACTGGGGGCCACTGCTAACCTGTGGTAGGGCCAGGATTCAAAGCTGGGCTGTCTGATGCCAAAGTCTGTGTTCCTAAAATCATGCTTCTCCTTGAGTTCATTTTTCCAGAGCAAACAAGCTCCTGCATGATTCTAAGAGAAAATTTGACCTGGATGAAGTAACCCAAGTACTCAATTTAGTTTTGTGTTTTGGGTACATTGGCAGAACAATGCTCCTGGACAGGTAAGGACAATCTTTTTTTCTCCCTCAAAACTAAATTGAAACTACTCTGTGCCCAAAAATCATTGTCTATTCTTCGGACATGTATATGATTACCTTTCTGTCCAAGCATCTGTTCTTAGGAAATTGGGAAGGGTAACAAATTTCTACAAACTATGTGGCTTAAAACAACAGAAATTTATTATGTCACAGTTCTGGAGCCTACAGGTCTGAAATCAAGGTGTCAACAGAGCCCCGCTTCCCCTGAAAACCCTAGGGAAGAGTCTGTTTTTGCCTCTTCTAGCTTCTGGTGGTTGCCGACAATCCTTGGTGTTCTTGTTTTGTGACAGCACTGCTCCAGTCCCTGCCTCTGTTTTCACATGGCTTTCCCTCTGTCTCGGTGTCTCCAAATCTCTCACTCCTTATAAGGACAGCACTCACCGGATTTAGGGTCCACCCTAAGTCAGCATGTTCTCAATAGAACTTGATTACTGCTACAAAGAGCCTACTTCCAAATAAGGTCACATTCACAGGGTTAGGATGTCAACATATATTTTGGGTAGATACATTTTTTTTTTTTTGAGTTTGAAATAATGTTTTATTGAGTCCATTCACCCTCTGTTGCCTTTCTGGAGCTTCTGGGCTGAGGTCTGGCTCAGGCCCACAAAGACACCAACCACTAGGACCAGGACACCAACAGCGATCAAGGCAGATAAAGGATACCACAATTATTTAATTCATTCACTTACTCAACAAATGTTTACTGAGTGCCTCCTGCTCTATCTGCACCAGATGGCTACAAAAACCAGAGGACAATGTAGCATCCCATTGAAGGGACCTCCAAGGCTGGAGACTCTGGCTATGCACTTGCCTTCTCAGTGCCAGTATCTGGTAACAAACCAAGCACATTCCTGGGCATTTCCTCTGGAGCAGAATCACTCAAAGGTAAATTTTCTTGATCCCCTTAGCTGACCTCCTGCTAGCATGAGATCTAGTTCTGCACTTGGGTTAATTCATATGTGCAAATAATTCAATTCAATCTACTTCAATGTCTGCTATCCTTCTTTTTGTCTGTCGTTCAGACTTTATGTTTTAGCAGTCAACTCTGGGAAGTGTGTCTACAAAAGATTTCATTTTCCAAAAGCTCCTTGTTTCATCCACTTCTCTCAATCTGTGCAATCCTCTCTCAAGTTCAGGCCACCCTCATCTCTTACTAGACCACTGTGATCCACTCCTAATTGATCTCCCTGTTTGTTTTCCAATCAGTCCCCCCCTCCACCTCCAATCTTTCTCCTTATAGCAGCCAGCATGGTTTATTAAAAACATAAACAAGTTTGGATTTCTTCAGTGGCATCTCACTGCACTGAGGATGAAATCCAAGTCCTTACTAATATCTGTTATGCTCTACAAAGGGATTCTTAAATTTTTTATTGTCCCAAGGACTCATCTGGCAGTCAGGTAAAACATATGGATTATTTATCAGAAAAAGGTTTTAAATTCATCAAATGTAACACATAGGATTATGTTAATATATTTGTCAATTATTAAAACACTAAGTTCTAATGGCAAGATAATAACTACAATAATTTCTAAGTGGCAATGAGCATTTATAGTATTTCAGTATATCTGTAAATCTGTAATATAATATGAAAATATCTGGAATTTTTGCTGGTGGCAGAGTCTGATGGATACTGATAATATTACTATTATCAGTTATATTCATAACTGAAGGAAATGCTAAATTTCAGTTAGAAGTTGATGAAAATAAAGGTGTAAGTTTTTCTAACCAAGTTCAAGGACCTCCTGAAGTCTATCTACAGACAGGGTTCATGGATCCCCCAAATGTATCAGCTAGTCTCCAAAGATGGCCCCCAATGAAACTCATCTTCTGGTGCTCATGTTTTTATGTAGTCCCTTCTCTCAAATCTGGGCTGGGCTGACTTTTTTTTTTTTTTTTTTATCATCATTTTATTGAGATATATTCACATACCACACAGTCATACAAAACAAATCGTACTTTCTATTGTTTACAGTACCATTACATTGTTGTACATTCATCACCTAAATCAATCCCTGACACCTTCATTAGCACACACACAAAAATAACAAGAATAATAATTAGAGTGAAAAAGAGCAATTGAAGTAAAAAAGAACACTGGGTACCTTTGTCTGTTTGTTTCCTTCCCCTATTTTTCTACTCATCCATCCATAAACTAGACAAAGTGGAGTGTTGTCCTTATGGCTTTCCCAATCCCATTGTCACTCCTCATAAGCTACATTTTTATACAACTGTCTTCGAGATTCATGGGTTCTGGGTTGTAGTTTGATAGTTTCAGGTATCCACCACCAGCTACCCCAATTCTTTAGAACCTAAAAAGGGTTGTCTAAAGTGTGCATAAGAGTGCCCACCAGAGTGACCTCTCGGCTCGTTTTGGAATCTCTCTGCCACTGAAGCTTATTTCATTTCCTTTCACATCCCCCTTTTGGTCAAGAAGATGTTCTCCGTCCCACGATGCCGGGTCTACATTCCTCTCCGGGAGTCATATTCTACGTTGCTGGGCTGACTTTTGACAAGCAGTACATTACAACAGAAATGATTCTGCATGCCTTCTGAGGCTAGGGTATCTGAATCCTGGCAGCTTTGGAACATTTGTTCTGCTCCAAGCCCAGCTGCCATACTGTTCAAAATCCAAGACACAGGTACACGTATCAATTGACAATTACAGCTCAGCTCCCTGCTGGCAGCCAGCATCAGTTGCCAGCCACGTGAGTAAGCCGTCTTGGGTGTTCCAGACCAGTTGAGCCTGTAGATGACTGCAGTCCCTGCCAACTGCACATGGAGCAGGAGAACCGCCTAGCTGAGCCTGGTCAACCTACATGATCACGAAAGATAATAAAATGGTTGTTGCTTCCATCCGCTATATTTTGAGGTTATTTGCTATTCAGCAATGGGTGACCATAATGCCATGTTAAGAAAGCCTGAATATAATTTGGTCTTTCCATACCTCTGCAGGATTATCTAAAACAATTTTTCCCCCTTTTCACTAAATTCCAGTCTAGCAAGTGCAAACTGGCAGCTAAGGCCGCAGATATGCTTTGTTTGGCCAGGACAGCTTCCCCTCCCTTCCCCACCCCCCCGCATTCAATGTTAATGTCTTAAGGAGGATATGCACACTCCAGTTTCCTTACCACTCTTATTTGCCTTATACCTGGCCTAATATTTATGATTCCTGTATAGCCCCTTGTGGCAGGCATCCCCAAGGCCATGCCCAAGTTCAGCATATAGTTGTGCACATGGATAGGATTTATTACAGTGAAAATATACAAAGCAAAACCAGAAAATAGAAAAAATGCATGGGATGAAGTTTGGAAGAAACCGGGTACAAGTTTCCAAAAGTCCTCTCCCAGTGGAGTCACACAGGATGCACTTGATTCCTCCAGCAAAGTTGTGACACACACGTAAAATGTTGTCTCCCTAGGAACATTAGAAATGCAGTGTCCAAGGTTTTTGGTCATGAAGGCACCTTCTGCCTAGCATGTAGCAAAACGCCAGACTTCCGCAAGGAAAGAAGGTGTTCAACATAAATCATATTGTACAAACAGTTTAGGCACAGTGAGTCACTCTTATTAGTTCTAGGAATGGTGGGAACTCTCCCCAAATCCAACTTCCCAAGCGTGAAGGCAGGCTTTTCTAAGGATAGCAGTCTCAGGCCTGCCATGTTAATCTTTCCTGCACACCCCTGAAAGCATTTGAATTTGGGATTCCTGGTATCCCCGATAGACTTGATTCGAGATTCAAGTTGATTCAGCCTTAGGTCTACCCTGCTGTGCTAGGCTAAGGGAATCAGCCTGGTGATCAGGATGAGGTGTCTCAAACTATGAATGGATATTAGAAAAACTTTTTGCAAAGGGGATCCAGGACAGAAACTGATATATTACAACACAATTGCCGGTGAATTTTAACTTTTAGATTCTTTTCTCTTGGACTGTGAGAGCTATTATTTTTACTACCAGCAGGTCATAGTTTTTAAAAAATTTTGTCTTGTTTGTTTCTCCAAACACTGCAATTCCTTTTAGTTACCCTCATCCTTCATGAAGTCTGACGTAGCTGTATAGCTTGCTGTGGGCAGGGATAGATCCAGGTTTTTTGGGGACCAGAAGCTGAGGAACTTTAGGGGAGGGGGCTGTCCTTCAAGAAAAACCACGAAATTTCAAATACAAAATAAGCTACTGGGGCTTGGAAAAGACATGCAAGTGAGAGGTCTGAAGTTTAGGCTTCACTAACCTCATAGCAGATCTGCCTCTGCGTGAGTAATGAAGGGAAAGCTGGTAAAGAGAAGTGTGACCTGCCCTGCTCTCACCTTCCTGTTGGGACTCGGTTCCAAGAAGCATCCTCAGGAGCTCTAGGTATGGCCACCAGCAAAATGAGTCCCTGGGCCAGCTGGGAGAGGCAGCTGGAACACAGGAAGCTGAGGGGAACCTGCCCAGGGGAGTGTGAGGGTAGGAAGCACTTAACGGTAAAACTCCCCCTCCCAATACAGCTCTCCATCCCTGACCCACACAGCTACTGCTACTGTTTTTTGGCTCACATTTCTCTTGCAAAAAACCCTGATCTGATAAGGGGCTATTTAGTCTTTGTTTAGCCCACACAGTGAAATGTTCATATGTTTTACTACAGAAATATTAATTTGATTATATGGACTCCATCAGATTCCACCAGATATGTGAGAATGTTTGATATATGCGCTGTATTACTGTGTTGGACACTTATTATTTGCCTGTCCAAATCCACTCTCTATCCTTTTCCACTTTGCTCTGTGCAATAGGAAGCAAGCTGTGTGGATACTTGAATGGGTTCCCTTCCCCCCCAGCTTCTGCTTGGGTTTGGTCCGCAAGAGGCACCTGCTGAAATCAGAGGGTAGGAGGAGAGAGACATGAGGGTACTTATTTCCCTGGCTGCCCTGCTGCTGGGCCATGAGGGGGCAGTGGCTCAGTTCTTCTATGAAAGGCCACAGTGCTTGCCAGGCAGCTTCTACTAATCTGTCTGGGTTCTGGTATCCACCACCTCCCCCCACCCCTTCAGTCCTATGAGCTACCGTTGTGCCAGGATATTTAAAATATAAATATAGTTAAAAAATGTAAGTCATACTCTAAAAACTATCTTGATTGTTAAGGGTGTTGGAATAGAGGGATTATGGCTTGGAAGGTGGAGAAAATGTTTTATTGTGCTAAGAAGCAAAAGGAAACAAAGTCGTGGTGGGAGTTGTTTAAATGGGAATGGAAGAACCATTTAAGTTCAGGGAGTGATCATGAGTATCTGTTTTGAGCCAGGCTCATTCACATGTATCATCTTGTTTAATTCTACCAACAGCCTTATGAGATCTGGTATTGTTCCTATTTTGTTGATTAGGGACTTGACTGTTACAGAGCTAGTAAGGGACAGGGCCTGGATTTCATCACATACCTCATATGTCTTCTAGGGGGAAAAAGATCCATAGTGGGGGATATAAATTGTTGCTTCTGTCCTAGGCGCCTTCTAGGAATAGGATGACATACCTAGAACTAGAAGAAAAGGGTACAGAAAAGGGAGGCTGGGATGTTGCAGACAAATGTGGATTCCAGAGATCTGATCCTTTCCTTTATTGATTTCCAGATATCAGAGGTTGAGACAGCAGGACTGAGTCCCAGGCAGTGGGAGAAGGGAAGAGATCACCTCTGGGAGGCACCAAAAGGTACAAAAGGCTGACAATTGTTCAGAGATAACCTCAAATATATATATATGTGAATTTTCTCTAGGCTTACCCTGCTTACTTTAGCATGTGTCAGGAAAATACAGAGGCAAAGTTTTCAGGTCCTTTTGTTTAATGGAAACCATGAATGTGAGTAGTTCAGGGACTCCTTGATACCTGTGACTGCTGTGCAAGCTTTATTTCATAGGAACGTCACACTGAGAGGTGCTTTAATTAGGACACCATTATCCTTTAGAATCAGGTGTCAAACAGTAGTGTCAAGTGTCATGTTTTAAAGAAGGAATTACAAGTATTTCTTCCACTAAGAATTCATACTGTTCTT
Organism: Choloepus didactylus; assembly: GCF_015220235.1. Classification (NCBI taxonomy): domain Eukaryota; kingdom Metazoa; phylum Chordata; class Mammalia; order Pilosa; family Megalonychidae; genus Choloepus; species Choloepus didactylus. The sequence continues at coordinate 41,161,176 of NC_051309.1, read as the reverse complement.
CTGATGTTAGCATCAAACTGTAATAGCTGTAGGTAGCAGACAAGAACATGGCTTTGGAATCAAGTATAACCGGGTTCAAATTCCAGCTCAGCTATAAAATAAGTTAGCATATAAGTTGGCTGTATAAAAGAAACCCCGAATAACAAAGTCTTAAACAACATAGAAGGATATTTTTTTCTTTCACTTAACAGACTGAGGTAGGTGGCCCAGGACTGGTACAACCTCTCTACTTTGTGAAGCTGTCTGGGAACCAGGCTCTTCCAATATTTTTGTTCCATCTTCAGGATGCTGCCTTCATCTTGAAGGCATTCTAAGTAGTAGTATGGTAGAAGAAAGGAAAGGACAATCTCCTTTCCTTTAAAGGCAAGTCAAGGAAGTTGTCTATACCATTTTCCCTCATAATCTCATTGGCAACATCTTAGTCTCGCATCTGTACCAAGCTGCAAGGGAGTCTGGGAAATGTAGTCCTTATTCTAAAAGGCCATGTGCCCAGTCCAAAATCAGAGATACTATCACTATGGAATCACCTGTATGACTAGCTGTGGGCTAGTTCATTACCTTCTAGGTCTTAGATTCTGCATCAGTAAAACGGGAATGATAAAGTCTACCTTATAGGCTAGATGTAATAATTAAAGTGGAATGCTTTTAAAGCACTATGTAAGCACTCTGTAAAAATCACTGTGATTCTGATTGGTTTGTTGAGGCTGGAACCAGTATGGTAACACCCAGCCTGCCAGGATCCTGAGCATGCCACTCCCTTGCAGTGTAGGCTCTAAAGGCCTTTATGGTTAGGGTTCAGTGGCCAAAAAGTTACCTACCTTGCTGGTTTTTCTCCCAACAATTGAAAGCAAGAGGTACATTCTACATTATTCTTAGGAGGAAAGGAGTCGGCAGTGGCTGTGATTTCTTTCCCTAGGCTCATCTAGTTCATGAGGACCTTGGGTTGGGGGAGGGAGATGGAGATGAGGAGCAGTTTGGTTTCACCTTATCCTGCCCCGTCATGCCCAAGGCTTAGCTTTCATCTCCCAAACCCAGCAATCCAGTTTCAAGCTGAAGTACGCTTTGCCTCCATTCTCCACAGCCTGGCTCCTGTCCAGCCCTCCACAGAAGCCAGCTGCATTGAGCTTTAAGTTAGCGGTGAATTATTATTAGAAAAGAATTTTCATATTTGCCCAGTTTGCTTTTTTGCTGGCTTTGTTTCACAAGGTTGGGTAATAATGCAGGTGCTAAATCAATGGGAGGGAGAAGCTTCTACCAGAAGTCAACTAGAAAGTTGACTCAGAACCTTATAGAGAATGTATTTGCACTATGATGTGGCTAATCCATTTTAAAAGGCCCTGTAAAGTGTGTGGAGTTAAGAGAAGCTGCCTGAGCCCTTGGGCGAGATGGGGGATGGAGGGTGGGAGGGAGTAATTAGTGCTGCGGCTAATAAAATGCCAGCTCTTCCATACTTGTGGCCTGAAAGGAATTCCTTACCTTTTTTAGGTAGCCACAGTTTTGCTCAACACCCTCAACTCAAAATCAGCAATCATTTGTTGAAGGCCAACAACCAAGTTCATAGCCATGAGTTCTCCCACCTTCCTGTTTTATAAACGAACAATCGAATCACTTAGCACATTTCAACCTCAGAGTTCTGTGGTGATTTTTATTACATTTCAAGACATTTCCTTGCCCTGATTCCTCCTTATGGAAAGAATTATCTCCTCAACTTCATCACTACATCTGGCAGCAAAAACTGAGAGCCCTTGGATGTTGAAAATATGCATATATTTTAAATCAAGGGGGTTTGAAGCTCTTCTTGGCTATAAATTATCAAAGAATTCCAAAGCTGCCAGGGTTCCATTTATTAACACAGAGAGAGGCTAGTAAAGGCTGTTATAAGACAATAGCTTTTCTTTATTTCCTTCTCTCTTTCTACTTTCCTCTTTCCTTCCCTCTCTGTCTTCTTTCCTTCATCCCTTCCTCCCTCCCTTCCTTCCTTTCTTCCTTTTTCCTTCTTTCCACCCTCCCTCCCTTCCTTTTATCCTTTCTTCCTTCCCTTCCTATCTTCCTTTCTTACATCCCCCCTCCCCCTTTTACTTTGCTTTCCTTCTTTCTTTGGTGTATGTAAATCATGTGATTATAGTAAACAGCCTAAAGGGTTTTGGGGTTTTATTGAATCAAGATTTACAGATCATAGCTAACCACTAGTTTGTCCTCACTACAGTAAACTTACTTGATGACCTCTAAGGGCACAAAAATGAATGCAACTCCATACTCTGGTTATCCACAATAAGGGCTTGTCCCTCTGCATGGATCAGTTTCAATAAAAACTTTGACTTTTCAAACTGATTCCGCGTCCCTCAATTCCATCTGGATAAGTGAAGCTATAGTGTCAAACAAAGGTAACTCTGGTTTCTGCATAGAATAAGGGCCATGTGTGGAATTGAAACCATTCCTTACCAATATAGCTTATTTTCTGACAACAGTTTTAGGAATCTTGATTGGCATTAGCAAAAAAAGCTAGCACAAGGCAGCAGAGATTTCCTCCAAAAGATTCTTTGATCATTGTTGTTGATGAATGTTCCTTTGCCACTTAAATCTAAGGAAATAACTAGGCTTAAATATAATAGCTATGCATTACCATAACCTGTTGCTAGGCGTGGTTTCAAAACAGGTTTTATTTTCAATATATGGTCTTTGATAATAAAATAACATGACACCTTCAAGTAATTAGTAATGCTTTTCAACAAAAGCTTTCACAGAAAGAACTAGCATAACTCTGCAAGTATGGTTATGTTTTGTGTTAGTATTTGTACATAGATACAGGGACCATATTATAGACATGCAGAAATATTATACTTAACAACATAGAAACCAATAAAGCCCCAATTGGAAAGCTTCTTATGCTCCTGTTATATTCAAAAGCAAATGAGTAGAAAATTGCAAAGTGTATTTTTAATGATTTAATTACTAAAGGAAAAATGTCTTATTTCTTCAAAAAATATAGAAAAGAATATGAAGATTCTGGTTCACTTTGAGAGGACTGTAATACTCCTAAACTCATAGAAATTGACTTCAACTATTTTCTTTTTATTCTAGGAAAAAAAGACTGTATTTTATGATGTGCAAAAATAGCTCATAAGACATTATTCAAGGAATGGGGAGAAACATTGCACTTTATTTTATATTAATGTCAAAAAGTTCAAAGGAGAATGTAAATAATTTAAATTCAACTGAAAGAAAACAAGTCACAAAATACCATGACCCCAATTTTGTAAAAACTGGGAAAATGCATATATAAAGATGGAAAGATATATACTAAAATGTTTAGTGTTTGTTTTCTCTGGATTTTGAAATTATTGGTGATGGTTACCTTCTTTATTCTTTTTGGCATGCTTCATTTCCACAGTGATTTGGAAATATTATTTATTTAAAAAAACTTGTTATTGTAGTAACATATATACAACTCAAAACTTTCACTGTAACCACTTTTGAGTGTACAATTCATGATAATGTGCTGCAATCACCAGTTCCATTACCCAAAGTTCTTCATCATCTTAAACAGAAAATCTGCCCCATTAAGCATTAATTCCCCATTCTCTTTACTCCCCAAGCCCCTGATAATCTGTAATCTGCTATCTGTCTCTACGAAGTTGTTTATTCTAGGTATTTCATATAGTGAGATCATGCAATATTTGTCCTTTCTGTCTGGCTTATTCAACTCAACATGATGTCTTCAAGTTTCATCCATATTGTAGCATGTATCAGAACTTCATTACTTTTTACAGCTGCATAATATTCCACTGTGTGTATATACTGCAGTTTACCCATTCATCTGTTGATGGACACTTGGGTTGCTTCCACCTTTTGGCTATTGTGAATAACACTGTTATGAACATTGGTGTACAAATATCTGCATGAGTCTCTGCTTTCAATTCTTGTGGGTATATACCAAGAAGCGAGATTGCTGGGTAATCAGGAAAACTTTCTGAAGGACTGCCAAACTGACGTCTACAGTGGATAAACCATTTTACAATCCCCTCCCTGCAACAACATATAAGTGATCCTATTTTGCTGCATCCTTGCACATCCTTGTTTTTTTTTTTTAATGATAACCATCTGTTCCAGTTTGCTAATGCTGCCAGAATGCAAAACACCAGAAATGGATTGGCTTTTATAAAGGAGTTTTATTTGGTCACACAGTTATAGTCTTAAGGCCATAAAGTGTCCAAGGTAACACATCAACAATCGGGTACCTTCACTGGAGGATGGCCAATGGTGTCCAGAAAACCTCTGTTAGCTGGGAAGGCATGTGGCTGGTGTCTACTCCAAGTTCTGGTTTCAAAATGGCTTTCTCCCAGGATGCTCCTCTCTGGGCCACAGCTCCTCTTCAAAATGTCACTCTCAATTGCTCTTGGGGCATTTGTCCTCTCTCAGCTTCTCCAGAGCGAGTGTGCTTTCAATGGCCCTTTTCAAACTGTCTCTCATCCGCAGCTTGTCTCTCAGCTCCTGTGCTTTCTTCAAAGTGTCCCTCTCGTCCTTCTGTCTGAGCTTATATAGTGCTCCAGTAAACTAATCAAGGCCCACACTGAATGGGCAGGTCCACACCTCCATGGAAATTATCCAGTGAAAGATCCCACCCACAGCTGAGTGATCACGTCTCCACGGAAACATCCAATCAAAAGTCTACAACTCAATCAACACCAATGGTTTCCTGCCTACACAAGACTGCATCAAAAATAATGCTGTTTGGGGGGACATAATACATCCAAACCAGCACATCATCCTAGTCCATGTGGAGTAGTATTTCATTGTGGTTTTGATTTGTATTTTTCTCATGACCAATGATATTGAACGTTTTTTCATGTGCTTTTGGCCATTTGTATATCTTCTTTAGAAATGTCTACAAATCCTTTGCCCATTTTTAAATTGGGTTGTCTTTTTATTTTTGAGTTGTAGAATTTCTGTCCTTTATTATAATAGAATATAATGTTAACTGTGGGTTTTTCATATTTGCCTTTTATCGTGATGAGCAAGTTATGTTTTATTCCTATTTTATCTGAGTGATTTTACCATGAAAGGGCATTGGGTTTAATTGCCTTTTTTGCAACAATTGACATAATCATGTGATTCTTTTTCTTCGTTCTATTAATGTTGTGTATTATATTGATTGATTTTCTTATACTGAACCACATTTGCATTCCTAGGGTAAATCCCTCTTGTTTATGGCATATAATCCTTTTAATAATCTGTTGGGTTTGATTTGCTTGTATTTTGTTCAGGAATTTTGCATCTATACTTACAAAGGATATTACTCTGTAGTTTTCTTATGATGCCTTAATATTTCTTTTATAGCAGAGTAATGTTAGCTTCATAGAATGAGTTAGGAAGTGTTCCTTTCTCTTCAATTTTCTCAATGAATTTGAGAAGGATTAGTATTAATTTTTCTTTGAATGTTTGTTAGAATTCATCAGTGAAGCTCTCTGGTCACAGATTTTTCTATTTTTTCAACAATCAGGTACCTTCACTGGAGGAAGGCCAATGGCATCCAGAAAACCTCTGTTAGCTGGGAAGGCATGTGGCTGGCATGGTTGGGAGGTTTTTTATTACTGATCCAATCCCTTTACTTATTATGATTCTGTTGAGATCTTCTATTGTTTTTTGAGTCCGTTTAGGTAAATTGTGTGTTTCTAGGAATTTTTCCATTTCCTATAGATTATTTAATTTATTGGTATACAATTTTTCATAGTGCTTTCTTATAATCCTTTTAATTTCCTCAAGAGCAATAGTGATGTCCCCATTTTCATTTTGGATTTTAGTTATTGCATCTTCTCTCCGTTTTTCTTTGTCAGTCTGTCTAATGGTTTGCCAAGTTTATTGATCTTTCCAGAGAACCAACTTTTGGTTTCAGTGATTCTCTTAATGTTTTTCCTATTCTCTATTTCAGTAATCTGCACTCTAATGTTTATTATTTCATCATTCTACTAATTTTAGGTTTAGTTACTCTTCTTTTCCTCAAGATGTAGTGTTAGGTTATTGATTTTAGGTCTTTCTTCTTTTTTTAAAATAAGCATTCATAGCTATAAATGTCACTCTGAGCATTGCTTCTGCTGCATCCCATAGATTTTGACATGTATTTCCCCTTTCCTTCATCTCTAAGAATTTTCTGATTTTTCTTATGATTTCTTCTTTGAACCATTGATTGTTTAAGTGTGTTGCTTAATTTCCACAAATTTGTGAAATCTCCAGTTTTCTGTCTGTTATTAAACTGTACTCTAGCTTTATTCCATTGTGGTTGGAACAGATGTTTTGTATGATTTCAATCTTTTAAAATTTATTGAGACTTGTTTTGTGGCCTAACATGTGGTCTATACTGGAGAATGATCTATGTGCATTTGAAAAAATGTGTATTCAGCTATGGTTGGATGGCATATTCTTTATATGTCTGTTAGGTCTAGTTGGTTTCCAGTATATAGTATATATATAGATTTATACTATGAATACTATAGTGTTTTTTGTATAGTTTATAATTTGTTCAAGTCTTCTGCTTCCTTATCAGTCTAGATGTTCTATCCATTATTGAAATTTCCAACTTTTATTGTAGAACTACCTATTTCTCCTTTTAGTGTTTTCAATGGTTGCTTCATACATTTTGGGGTTCTGTGATTAGGTGCATGTATATTTATAATTGTTATGTCTTCTTGTTGGATTGAGTCTTTTATTAATATATAGTGTACTTCTTTGTCTCTTATAACAGATTTTGACTCACAGTATATTTTATTCAATATTAATATAGCCACCCCAACTCTCTTTTGGTAATTATTCACATGGAATATTTTTTTCATCTTTTCACTTTCATTCTATTTGTGTCTTTCAGTCTAAGGTGGGTCTCTTACAAAGAACATATAGTTGGATCATGATTCAGCCATTTTTGTCATTTGTTTCATGTCACCTTTTTTTGTCCCTCATTTCCTCCATTACTGCCTTCTTTTTTAGTATAGTTGATTTTTTGTAGTGAAGCACTTTGATCTCCTCATTCCTTTTCTGTATATTTTTTGGATCTTTTCTTTGTTGTTACAATGGGGTTTATATTTAACATTCAAAATCTATAACAATTTAAATTTGAACTGATACCAATTTAATTTAAATAGCATACAGTCTCTATTCTTATACCCTTCAATCCCCTCTCTTTATGTTGTTCTTGTCACACATTACCTCTTTTATTTTGCATGCCCAATAACATAAAAGTATCATTATTTTTATGGATTTGTGTTTTAGATATTGTAAGAAATAAAAAGTAGAGTTACCTACTAAAAGTACAATCATACTGGCATTTGTATTTACCTATGTAATTATATTTACTGACATCTTTATTTCTTCATATACTTTTGACCTACTGTCTAGTGCCCTTTCCTTTTAACATGAAGAAGTCCCCCTAGCCTTTTTTGTAAGTTAAGTGATGAAGTCCCTTAGCTTTTGTTTATCTGGGAATGTCTTAAACTCTCCCTTATTTTTGAAGAACAGTTTTGCTGGATATAGAATTCTTGGATGGCAATTCTTCTCTTTCAGCACTTTAAATATGTCATCTCACTGCCTTTTCACCTCCAAGGCTTCTGATCAGAAATCAGCATTTAATCTTATTGAGGATTAGTTTATGATGAGTTACTTCTCTCTTGCTGCTTTTAGGATCTGCTTTCTATCTTTGGCCTTGTTCCATTTAATTGTAAGACATCTTGGTGTAGGTCTCTTTGAGTTTATCCTATTTGGAGTCCATTGGGCTTCTTTTATGTGAATATTTGTCTTCATTCAATTTGGGGAAGTTTTGGCCACTGTTTATTCAAGTATTCTTTCTGCTCTTTCTCTTTCTCTTCTTCTGGAACGCCCATAGGTTGTATGTTGGCATGCTTCATGTTGGCCCACAGGTCCCTTAGGCTTTAGTCAATTTTTTTCATTCTTTTTTCTTTCTGATCTTCAGATGGAATGATTTCAATTATCCTGTCTTCTAGTTCACTGATTCTTTCTTCTGCCTGTTCAAATCTGCAGTTGAACTCCTCTAGTATATTTTTAATTTCCATAATTGTTTTGGGGATCCTTTTTAAAATCTCTAACTCATCCTTTTGTTCATCTTCCTGATTTTCTCTATGTCCATGTTTTCCTTTAATTCATTGAATAGCTTAGGGAGAGTTGAATTTGCATCTTTGTTTAGGTTGTTATAATGTCTGTGCTTCCTCTGTTGTTTTATTTTGTTCCTTTGAATGGGTCATCTATTCCTTTTTATTGTATGTCTTGTAATCTCTTGTTGAAGCCTGGGCATTTTGAATTTTGATGTGCTTACTCTGAAAGTCAGATTATCCCTGCTACCCAGAATTTTAGTGTAGATTGACTCTGTGTTGAGGCCCTTCACCAATGCTTGGCCTAGTTAATACTGACACTATGGAACAGCCCATGGTGAGAAGTTAGCTTCTTCTCAGATCTCTCTGAGTCTGTGTCTTGCCCTGAGCATGTGCAGTAGCTTTCAAGAATCCATCCATATGTATGACTGTTTCCCCTCAAAAAAAAGACAAGTCTCTCTGCCCAGTTTATCCTTATGGAGTCCTGGGCTGTGCTGTTTGTCTCAATTACAATCTTTTGCCCATGCAGCTGCAATCAGCTCCTCTCTACTCTGTCTTTACTCACTGGCTCTGCTCAGCTGCTCTGCTCCCCTTTCCTGTGCCACTTCTGTGACCTGGATAAATTCTGGGATTGGGTATCCAGACATGCACCCTGAGTCAGTAGCGTATGGAGCCAGTTGAGGATGCTGTATGAAGACACCCAATATTTTCATTTAGGTGCACCAATAATTAGGCCCCAGGGACTTACACTTGATTACATGTAGACCACCAAACTGCCACTCTGGTTTGCCAAACTGCCATGTGGAACTGAGGAGGAAAGACCTGGACAATAAACTTGTTCTGTGACTCTCTTACCACTTTTTTTTTCTTTTTTTCTGATTTGGCGTTTGTTGAATTGTGGTCTATCCTCAAACATCTTCCAGAGCTTTGGAAAAGTTTATTCTGACTGATTCTGCCAATTTTCCATAGTTTTTAAGGGGGTTGTTTGCCAGGGATATCTTACTTTGCCATCTTGCTCAGGTAATATTCTTTTAAGTGAAAAACTGTTTTAAGAAAACACAAATAAAAATAATTCAAGGTGTCCCTTATAATAGAAATCAAACGGGAAAAAAATAGGCAAAATGTTGCTTTGGGAAAGTGGAACTCTGGTATTTTTTTCTTTATTTATTCCAGGGATTAGCAAACATTTTCTGTAGGAGGCCAGATAGTTAATATTTCATATGCTGTTGGCCATAACAACTCTCTTCTGGTATTGTATTGCAAAGAGGTTGTATTAGGCAGGGTTCTACAAGGAAATGGAACCAACCATGTGTGTGTGTGTGTGTGTGTGTGTGTGTGTGTGTGTGTGTGTGTGGTGTGTGTGTGTGTTTATGAAGAGATTTACTATAAGGAATTTTTTCACAAAGTTGTAAGGGCTGGCAAGCCCAATTCCATATAGCAGGTCAGAGGCAGGAAATTCTGAGAGATGTTGAAGTCTTTAGTCCAAGTCAGTAGAGATCAGGGAGGAGTGGAGAGAGCGATCTCAAGGAAGAATTCCTTGTGATTCTTGAAATCCTTAGTTCTCACTTTTAAGATCTCCAACTGATTGGATGAGACCCACTTATATTGCTGAGAATAATCTCCTTTACTTAAAGTCAACTGCTTGTAGATGCTAATCCCATCTATGAAATCTAACAACTAGGCACCATAACCTAGCCAAATTGACACATAAAATTAACCATCAAAGGCCAACCCCTGTCAGCTTGGCACTCACACATTTCCCCAAACCATACTCAGTCTCCAAATAAAGGTAATAACATAGTCATACTTCCACCTAAAATGATACAACTCTCTTGCATACAAATGAAAACACACCACTTTCCCTGGAAGAGGATGCAAGCCCTAGGGCGATGATTACCCTTCTCCTTGATACTCTATAACTTAAATAATATGACGTAAAGTTAATATAACTTATGTTATATGATAAGAGGATAAGAGGTATGAAAACAAAGATATATCATATGTATATTTATATACATACATAAATATACACACAAACACATTCACAACAAAATAAGGGAGAAATACTCAAGGCAATTACAATCCTTGTTTCTCCAACTGGTCATAACTGATAAAACTATTTTCTTCTACTACCCATTCCATATTCCTTTAATCCTCAGGAAGCATGTCAGCTCATCATGGTTCTTTGCCTGGTGGGGAGAAAAATCTTTTTTCCTAAAGGGTTGGGCCATTAGTAGTCCTGTCTAGTTTGGGTTGTAGTTTTCCATTGACTTTAATCACAGTGCAGGGTAGTACTAAAAGACACACAGCCTTAGTTTTCTAGGCTGTTATGACAAATAGCACATAATGGGTTAGCTTAAACAGTGGGAATTTGTTGTCTCATAATTTTGGAAATTGGAAGACTTGATTCCTCCCAGGGTTGGTAGTGTTCTGGCACTGGGTTGCCACAATCTTTGGTTTTCCTTAGCTTGAATCCCCGTCTCACATCATATGGCAATATCATCTCCTTTCTTGCTTCTGTGATAGCTAAGTTCTCTTTATAAGGCCCCCAGTAATCCAGGTGATGAACCACCATCATTTAGTTGAACCATACCTAAAAACATCATAAAGTGGTCCTATTTACAATGGGTTCACACCCACAAGAATGTGGATTAAGATTAAGAACATGTCTAAATTGGGGTATATAATTCATTCTACCACAGATGCCTTAATGGATCTCCTATATTCCAGACATACTCTTTTTTACCTCCATTATATAGTAGAAATCCAATTTCCCCTTGATAGTCAGGATCAATCATTCCAGCCAGTACAGTAACTCCCTTCTTTGCCTGTTGATTCAGAGGCATGAAGATCCCAATGTGGCCAGGTAGCTGTCTTAACTTCCAGTTCAAAGGAATCATTTTTATCTCCAGGTAGAAGCATTCCTCCCTTTGGAACTATGACCTCTAGACCAGCAGAACATAAGGTGGCAGGGACAGGAAGCAAACATTTTTATAGTGGATCAAGAGGGGTAATTGTGAGTGATGCCACTCCAATTTCTACCCCTGATTCCCAGATCAATGAATGCTGATCATGGGAGAAACAGCACAATATATTAGATGCTGAATTCGAGCATATAAAGCCTTCTGGAAACATTGTCCCAGCACTGAAAGGTATTGTCACTCAGCTGGTGTTGTAATTGAGTCTTCAAAAAGGCCATTCCACCCTCTTATCAATTCAGCTGCTTCAAGATGGTGGGGGAACATGGCATGATCAGCAGATTCCATGACCATAGGCCCATTGTTGCACTTAATTTGCTGTGAAGTGAGTTCCTTGATCAGAAGCAATGCTGTGTGGAATACCACGACGGTAGATAAGGTACCATGCAAGTGCATCAATGGTAGTTTTGGCAGAAGAATTGTGTGAAGGGTAGGAAAATCCTTATCCAGAGTGAGTGTCTATTCTAGTAAGAACAAAACATTGCCCCTTCAAAATGGAAGTGGTCCAATGTAGTCAACTTATCATCTGGTACTTGTCTGGTCACCTTGGGGAATGGTGCCATATCAGGTACTGAGTATTGGTCTCTGCTGCTGGCAGATTGAGCACTGAGCAGTCAGTGACTATAGCCAGGTCAGCCTTGGAGAGTGGAAGTCCATGTTGCTGAGCCCATGCATAACTTCCCTTCCTACCACCATGGCCACTTTGTTCGTGAGCTCATTGGGCAATGACAAGAGTGGATGGAGAAAGAGGCTGGGTGGTAGCCACAAAACAGGTCATCCTATCCACTTATTATTAAATTCTTCTCAGTTGAGGACATCCTTTAGTGTGCATTTAAATGGAACACAAATATCTTCATGATATTTCCCCACTCAGAAAGGTCTATCCACATACCTCTTCCTTGGATATCCTTGCCACCAATTTTTCAATTATGTTCCCTCCAAGTCCGTTACCATCTATCCAAACCATTGGCCACAACCCATAAATCAGTATACAAATACACATCTGATCTTTTCTCCTTCCAAGCAAACTGAACAACCAGGTACGTTGCTCAAAGTTCCATCTACTGGGAGGATTTCCCTTCTCCACAGTCTTTTAGGGACATCCCAGAAAGGGGTGTAGTGTCCACTTTTGGGTTGTGCCTACATATTGCACAGAATTATCTGTAAACCAGGCCCAAGTTTCCTCTTCCTCAGTCAAACTGATCATAGAAGAACTTACCATCAGGCCAAAGATGTGAGCTTGGAGAGAGAAATTTACATGGCAGGAATAGGGGCCATGGGCATTTGGATCACTTCTTCATGTGATTTGCTTGTGCCTTCAGAACCTCCTTGAGCCTGATGTTGTATATACTACTTCCATTTGATGATAGAGTGCTGCTGTGCATGCCTACCTTTATGGCTTGGTGGGTCAGAAAACACCAAGTTCATTAAACACAGCTTAGTTCTCATGATGACTTGGTGGATCATAGGAGAGGGTTCAGTCTCTGCTAAAGCCAAGTTGTAGGCTAAAAGCTGTTTCTCAAAAGGCTACAAGTTACCCGCAGGGGATGGCAGGGCTTTGATAAAATTTCCAAGCGTCTGTGCTGTAATTCTCCTATGGAGCCTTGAAAAGGCTCCAGACAGCATCTCTACTTGCCACCGAAACTTCCAGCACTAGTGGATCTGTCGGTAACAGTGGCAGAGCAGTTTGCACAGCAGCCTGGACCTGTTGGTGGAGCCTTCTTTTTGTCTGGTCTCCACTAAAAACTAGAAGATTTTCACATTAGTCAGTATATGGCCAGAGTAGCAGACTCAAATGAGGAACATGTTGTCTCCAAAAGTTAAAGAGGCACACTAGACATTGTGCTTCTTTTTGGTTGTAGGAGGGGCCAGATGCAGCAGCTTGTTCTTCACCTTAGTAGGGGTATCTTGACATGCCCCACACCACTGGGCGCATAGAAATGTCACTGAGGTGGAAGGCCCCTGAATTTTTGTTGGATTTATTTCCCACTGTTTGACACACAGATGCCTTACCAGTAAGTCTAAAGTAACTGCAACTTCTTGCCCACTAAGTCCAATCAGCCTAAGGACAATATAATGCACAAGTGTGATGTCTTGTGGAGGGGAAAGGCAATAAAGGTTTCTACAGGTTAGATTATGATACAAGACTAGAGTTGATAAATCCCTGCATTAGGTCAGTGAAGGTTTGTTATTGACTAAACTTGCCATCTGAAAGCAAATGGTTTCTTTTTGACTTTATTAATAGGCATTGAGATAAAAGCATTTGCCAGATCAATAGCTGCATACCAGGTCCCAGGGGATGTGTTAATTTGCCCAAGCAATGAATGATACCACACCTGGGACAGCAGCTGCTGTTGGAGCCACCACCTTGTTAAATTTATGATAATCCACTGTCATCCTCCAAAATCCATCTGTTCTCTCCACAGACCAAATAGGAGGATTAAATGGGGATGTGGTGGGAATCACAATCCCTGAATTCTTTAATTCCGTCATGGTGGCAGTAATCTCTGCGATTCTTCTAGGAATTGCTTTTGGTTTACTATTTTCATAAATAGAGGCACTTCTTGTGGCTTCCACTTGGCCTTTCCTATTATAATGGCCCTCACTCCACAGGTTCAGGAAATAATTTGTGCAATCTGCCTGTTGCTGATACGTGTATTTCAACTATGCATTCCGGAAATGGGGAAATAACCACAGGATGGGTTCAGGGACCCACTGTACCCACCATGAGATGGATCTGAGCTAAAGCTCCATTGATTACCTGACCTTTATAAGCCCCTATCCTGATTGATTGGTAAACTACACTGATATTTGGACCTCCTGGAATTAGTTCAGAGTTAGTGTCCAGTAATTCAGAAAAGTCTGATTATTTCCTTTTCTCCAAAGCGCAATCAGCCTGGCAAAATGCTGTAGGTCTCCTTGGGGAAAGCTGAGAGAAAGATGGACTATATGAGTTTTTAGCAGTCTAGCAGGGTCCTTCTTTAAGGGGACTTGGCCTTCCTTTCATTCCTGGATTTCTGGGTCTATAAACTATCTCGAGTCTGGGAATTTATTGAGAGGCCTTGATTCTTTCTATTTTTTTCTTTAGACTTTCTCTAGTCTCTCTAGACTGTTGTTCACTTGACTTTGAACTCTTCTGCTTGTATAGATCAAATAGGAATTTAGTAGACCGCCCATCTATTTCTCTTCTAGGTACCTACTCAGCAACATAAGTCTTTATGAGATAGACTGTTCTGATTACAGCTTTGTCTCACTGTGCATTATGGTAACAATTCCCACCTTGTCTTTGACCTTCAAGTGCTGCAGTTTGGCCCCTGCTACCTCAGGATCTAATTATTCCCATTGCATTTATGGGTCCCAGTTCAGTAGCAGCAGTTCCCACTGTAATATGTGATCTACAGTAAAAGAACAACCACAGAGCTCTTCAGGGATGCTGGGGCTCCACTCAAACTTATTTCTCACAGTTCTGATGAAAGATATGTCCTCCGGATGCTCCTGTCATGGGTTCATGGGTTTTTTATTATAAATCTGCTCTAACAATCCCATCTCTCTAAGCCTTTAAATACCTTCTTCTACATTACACCAAGGCAGTCCTGGTCTCTCAAGTTCATTTAGTGTAGACGATCTTTTGGTCCATGTTTCAGGCAACCAACTAAACAACAAATTATTTGAATTCTTTCTAATCCTTCAAGTTACAACACTGAATCCAGAATTTCTGAATCCATGATATAGTGGACCCATATTAATTCTTTCAGCCTGATCCAATTTTATGTTCCTTCCACCATTATTCTGTACCATGAATATCCTATACATATTCCCCCAATTTTTGTCTGTATAGACTGGAAGATAACTCCAGTTCTGTTTTGGAGTGTAGGACACCTCCTTAGGGTCATATTTTGTAATTTACCTTTCTAGGCCTGATGGACTTCACTTTAGTTATAGGTTTGGAAGCAAAGAGGGGTGGTAGGATGGATTCTGAAGGGAATCATCAGTGTCTTACAAGTCAACTACCTTAGGGAATTCCATTACCAGTTTATCTGGCAAAGCAGGGTTTATATCCTCAGTCAGAGTTGGAGGGGCAGCTTCCTCAGGGGAGACCACTATAGGTTTATCTTTAAGGAAGACAGCAGAATTTAGGGGTTCAGTGTCCCCAACTTCATCATTATCTACTCATGTGTCCACATTCTGATTTTCAGGATCCCATTCCTTCCCAATCAATGCCCTCCCTTTAGCAGCAGATACCTTCCAATGTTGAGAATTCAATTTGCATTGTAATTCAGCTACTTGAACAATAAGATTTTGCATTTGGTTTTCAGAAATCTCAACTCTGTGGATACAGGAGATAAGAGATCCTTTCAAGATACCTATGGAAATTTCCATGTCATTTAGGCAATGTTTGAGCTGGGAATTTGAAGCCCTGATCTCATTCTTTTAGTTCACCACTTTATCCAGCATGTTTAGGACTAACAAGCCAATCTCATCATACTCATTAACTTGACAAAAATATACAAAGATATCAAATACAGTCACCCAGAAACTTGCCTGTTAAAGGTATTTGAGGAGGAGAATCCAATGGTGATATTTTGCATAATTCTATTGTCACATCACACCATGGACTATATCAGTGCCCTCCTAAAGAACCAATTCTAAGACCCTAGAATCAATTCAGAAAACTCATTCTTAAGATTCTGTTTCTCATGAATCATCCCTAATACTAAATCTGTATTGTCAGAGTTCTCCAGAGAAACAGAACCAACAGAAGAACTGAGAGAGAGAGAGAGAGAGAGAGGGAGAGAGAGAGAAATTTACTACAAAGAATTGGCTCATGCAGTTGTGGGGTTTGGCAAGTTGAATTCCATATGGCAGGTTAGAGGCTGGAAATTCTGAGAGGTGTGATGTTGAGATCAGCAGTCCAAGTCTGTAGGGGAGATGAGGGAGAGGTGAAGGGTGTAGTCTTGCAGCAAAATTCATTCTGATTCTTGAAACCCTCAATTCTTGCTTTTAAGACCTCCAACTGATGAGTGAGGCCCACCAACATTACTTACAAGCAACTGCTTTTAGATGTTAATCCCGTCTATAAAATACCTCTGCAGCAACAACTATGGAAATGTTTGACCAAACAATTGGACACCATAACCTAGCCATGTTGACACTTGGCTAATTATCAGAGTAGTCACAGATAATATATAAATAATGGGTGTTGCTGTGTTCCAGTTAAAATTTTGTTTATGAGCAATGAAATGTGAATTAATATGATTTCATAAATTATAAAAAAGTATTCCTCTTTTGATTTTTTCCCCATCATTTAAGAATGTAAATACCATTTGTAGCTTGTGAGTCATATTAAAACAGGCGGCAGGCCAGATTTGGCCCATGAGCCATAGTTTGCTGACCCCTGCTGTATTCTATTCCATATTTTCCAAAAATATTAAATAAATATGCATTAAGGTTTTTACATACATTGAATAAATATGCATCAAGTTTTTATTTTCTCCTTTTAAAAGTCTTTATTTGGTCTTAGTCAGAAGAACATTACTCTTGCAGGGTCTGGTTTCTGTCCTCCTGAGTCCATGGTCTAACACCAGGACCTAAAGAAACATTATACTTATTTTTTTTTAAAAATCAACCTTTTTTTTTTTTTTTTGGTAATAATTTTGACAGCATCAAAAAACTTAAAATTGAGCACAGGTACTCAGGCCACACATAATACAAAAGTTTATTACTGTGGGAAGGAACTAAGTCTGAAATGCTAAGTATGTGCAGTCAGGGACTACATAGGATAGAATTAAAGTCACGTCTGGTGTGGCTTCACCATGCTTATGAAAATAAAGGGGATCCTCCCAGCAAACCTGGCAGCATCAGAGCCATCAGAATCCACCCCTCTCAAGATATCTGGCTATGGTTTTGGTGACATTTTGTGAGGTTTTACCAGGACATCAGTGTTGAGGAAACCAGAATTCTTCCCTGATACCACAACGGCTTAACTAGAGGCGGTTTCCCCACCAGCATGACTCAGAAGTAACCCCACACTGGTACCTTGCTGGTTCAAAGAGGATGTTGTTTATAGGAAGGGGGTATATGAAGCCAGAGGCTAGGGTGGTTTCATGTTAGTAATTTTGTGGTCCTTCTGAGTTACTGTTGTTATAAGCTGTGGTGATTTTGGAGTAGGAGGGAGTAGAATTAGACCCTAGTTGTTTTTTCCCAAGCATAAACAGACTGTTCTTGTTTTTTTTTTTTTTTTTTTTTTGAAAGCTTGCTTATTCCTGGAGTGTTTTGTTATTGTTGCCATTGTTTTAAAAAATCAGACTATTTTTCTTTAACTCCTTTATAAACTTAGTAGTGAACAAGCTCATCTGCTCTCCACCTTGGCAAAACCACAGGAACTGAGGAGACAGAGACAGTGGATGTCTGGGAGAGGGGGTATTGTGGGAAACTGTAAATACCATAAACCCAACTTAGAGGATGGATCAAGGAAGGCAGATGTATTTCAAACAGACAATCAATAAATTAATCACAAAGCACTTACTAAATAGCTACTGTGATCTAGATTTCTATGGTCCCTGGTGAGTTCTATTTTCTAACTCTGTTTATCCTAAGACTGAGATAATAGGCATAACATACTGTCAGGGAAGTCTTTACAGCTTACTGAAGACTGGAAATTTGCTTATCAGAAGGAGGTTTTATTCAGGTGACATTGGAGAATTAATTAAAATTTTTGTTTATGTAGTAATAATAATGCTAATACACTTAGAAAACAAAAGCATGAAATATAGGTTTCATATTTTATTTGGTAGAGAAAGTTCCCATGGTACAAAAGCACATCTTATAAAGATCTAGAATGAGATGAAGTGTGATTCATTTTGCTGTGGGTGGAGTCCCTGATTTAGGAACGCATGAGGCCCTGGAAGTAGTTTTTCATTAAAGCATCTCTGCAGATGATCTCCCTGATGCTTATTGGGCACTGGAATGAGCTGCATGTTCTAGAAGGGCATCAGGACAGCACCCTAGCGTGAGACCTGTGGCTGGTGTGACCTCAATGTCTTTACAACTGGAAGCATCATAAACGCCATCTCTCTTTGATAGATCTGCCATTTTATTCCTTATTAAACCAGCAAGAGCCAAATGTATTCACTTTAGGTGAAGAAATGGATTTAGCCTGGGATGGGGGAAGGGACAGGGGAGCTAATATTTTATTTGTACAGCATTTCTGTTGGGATGAATGGAGAAGTTTTGGTTGTGAATGGTGGTGATGGTGAATGTAATTAACAGCACTGAATTACGTATTTGGATGTGGTGAAAAGGGGAAATTTTAGATTGTATATATTTTACTATAATGAGGATTTTAATAAAACAAACCATAGGACTAAACAGCACAATGAACCCTAATGTAAACCATGGACTATAGCTAATAGTACAATTATAAAAGTGTTCTTTCATTAATGGTAACAAATGTACCATGCTTATGGAGACGTTAATAGAATGGCATATGGGAATTCTGTATTTTATGCATGATTTTCTATAAACCTATAATTTCTCTAATAAGAAATACATCTAAATATATATCTCCTGGATTTAGGAGCTTGGGTGTCCTCCAGGATCTGGGCAGGGGAAACAGGTGGGGGAAGTTAAGGATATTTCAACCTTTGTCCTTGTGATGGTTGAGAGAGGACAACAGCTCTCTGTATCAAGGATGGAGGACATTTCTGTTTTAAAATACAAATTTTTTTTCTTGAGGTCAAACCATTTCATAAGTATGTATCTCTGGAATCACACATGGAAATTTCTTTCTTTTTTTTTTAATTAGAGGAGTTGTAGGTTTACAGTAAATCATGCAGAAAACACAGATTCCACATACCCTCCTCCCCATTATTAACACTTTGCATTAGAGTGGAATCTTTGTTATAGTTGATGAAAGAATATTACTATAATTGTACTATTAACTATAGTCCATAGGTGTTAGGGTTCATTGTGTTGTACAGTCCTACATTTTAAAAAAATTTTATTCTAGGAACATATATACAACCTAAAATTTTCCCTTTTAACTACATTCAAATATATAATTCAGTGCTGTTAATTATGCTCACTGTTGTGCTACCATCATCACCATCCACTATCAAAACTTTTCTATCACCCCAAACAGAAACTCTATGTTTTAAGTCTTAACTCTATATTTCCTACCCCCACCCCATCCCCTGGTAGCCTATATTCTAAATTCTGACTCTATGAGTTTGCTTATTCTAATTATTTCATATCAGTGGAATCATACACTATTTGTCCTTTTGTTTTTGGCTTATTTTACTCAACATAATGTCTTCAAGTTTCATCCATGCTGTTGCATGTATCAGGACTTCATTCCTTTTTATGGATTAATAATATTCCATCGTATGTATATACATTTGTTTATCCATCATAGATTGATGGACACTTGGGTTGCTTCTGTCTTTTCATAATTGTGAATAATGTTGCAATGAACATTGGTGTGCAAATTTCTATTCAAGTCCCTGTTTTCAATTCTTTTAGGTATATATCTAGAGATGAGTTTGCCAAGTCATATGGTAATTCAATACTTAACTTTCTGAGGAGCTGCCAAGATGTCTTCCACAGCGGCTGCACCATTTTATATTCCCACCAACAATGAACAAGTGTTCCTGTTTTTCCACATCCTCTCCAACATTTGTTGTTATTTTCTACTTTTTTAAATAGTAGCATTCTACTGGGTATAAAATGGTATCTCATTGTGATTTTGATTTGCATTTCTCTAATGGCTAATGATGTTGAGTATCTTTTCATGTGCTTTTTGGCCATTTGTATATGTCTTTTGGAGAAATGTCTATTCATATCTTTTGTCCACAAATGGGAAATTTTGACTTTTTTTGCAGAAATTGATTTTACAGTTTTCTCAGGGGCCTTTTTTTTAAAAAGTAAAGAGTTTATTTCAATTAATTTATTCTCCAATTTTAAAATTTATTCTCCAATTTTTTTTATTCTCCAATTTATTTAAAATTTTGAAATTTATTCTCCAATTTTAATGAACATCATGCTTTCTGGAATTTTTTAAATTCACTGAAACTGAATTGGAAGAGGTAATAAAGAGGGAAGATAGGAGCTTATGTGTGTATGTATGTGTGTGTCAATGAATGAGATGTTGCTACATAAAGGGTAAAATATGGGATTTATAAACCACAGAGGCATTGGTTAAAACTCTAACAAACTCCAGAATTTATTAACTATGTGGTTTTGGGCAATCAAGTGGTCTCAGTCTCCTCATCTGTAAAATGGGCTAATGCTACCTATTTGCGGCTACAATCTTAACTATTTAGCACCAGCACACAGAGGAGGTACACAATGAATGGCAACTTTCGTTATTATAATAATAGTTATGCTTTTTTTTCTTTTTTTTTTTGATTCCTGATTTTATTATTCAATCTCTTTTTCTATTTAAAGTAGTCTTCGGTGGCTGGGAAGACTGGCCTCCCAAGACCAGAGTCAGTTGGAGCTGGTTGTTGTTGGAAGGGGGTGAGTGGGTTGGGGGACTGGAATGGGGGCAGGGAGACCCCGCTCTGCTGGCGGTCCTGGGTGGAGAAGACGAAATGCACTTCACAGAGCCTGGGGTGTAGAGGGAAGGGGAAGAGGCAGGAGCGGCAAGCTGGGGAGATGGGACCCACACCTCAGTCCCCAGTGTCATTCTCTTCTAGTGTTTCCCCACTGGTGGCATTCTCTGCAGTCTTGGAGGCCTTCTTTTTTTTCTTTTTCTGGGTTTTCTGACTTGCAGAACTCTGGAGGAGGGCCTTTAGCTCTGCATCCTGGACCTCCATTTCAGACTTGTAGAGGTCAGGCTCGAAGGGACCACTGGTTATCCGCATGGGACCATTGGGCATGAGCAGAACTGTAAATTTAAACTGGGCAACAAATTCACCCTCCTTCTCATAGAGAACATTAAATGGTTGTAGCAGTTCATGTTTGGCGCACTCTACCACCCCCATCCAGGCCTTCTTCTCATCTTCAAATGCTCTTAAAGTAAATGGCATGGCATCGAAACGTCTTTCCACCTCACTGAAGAAGGCACGTGAAGTTTTCATTTTCAGGCCATATTGTTTAGAGGGGTCTCGTTTGTAAATGGTAGTTCTCTGTCCTGCATCCTTAGCCTTGCCCTCTCCTGAGCGGGCAAGTACATCCACAGCATATACTTCATGTACCTCAAATTCAGCCTTTTCATGGTCCTTCTTCTGCTGATCTGTGGGGTTCTGGATAATGGTTTTCTCTCCATCGATGACATGCTGCTTCAATTGGTGTGACAGCATACCTTCTATTGGCGTGCAATTAAATGAATGGACAACTTTGTTCCAGGCTTCTGTCACTTGTGTGTTTTGGTTTCCAGGTTTGACCAGGCGTAAGGCAGCCTCAGCACAAAGGTGAGCTGCCTTAATGACATCTGCTTTCCGCCCTGTTACTGGGGTCCCCTTAGCTGCGTCAACCACAAAAGTGTGAGCCACATTAGCGATGAAACCATCCACATGGACCCCAAGGTGAATTTTTACCAAGTCACCTTCCTTAAGAATATAGTCCTGGTCGCTCTTCAAAGGGAAGAAGTGACATACACAGTTATTTACTGAAATGCCGGTGGGGAAGGCAATACCTTTCTTCATTTCCTTTTCTTTCTTGAAGATTTTCCCTGTTTCTTCCATAATCATGGCATCACCTTTCTCACACAGGCTTAGTACCGACACACCCGAGCTGGATGCTTCCACCAAAGACCGAAGTACCCGGTTGGCGATGTCGCCCCCCATCTTATACTTGGTCACGACCAGGTCCTCGGCGATAGTTTGCTCTTGCTGCTCGTCCTCGCCCGACATCTTCCCACCACCACCACCACAGTCTGGTTTCCCCTGAGTCGCTGCCTCTACCTCCCTCCCCAGCCGCAGGCTGTAGTAGTTATGCTTTTTAACTCAATGAGCTTAGAAAACATTTTATGGAATTCATGACCCACTTCCATTGTTTTAGAAGCTCTATCCATTTTGATTATTTTACCAATTTGGCTAGTGAATCTTCAGACTTCAACTTCAGTTTCAGGACACTGAGCTTTGAAATGTATATAGATCTTATGCCATGGGTAAAGCAAACTGGTTTCCCAGACCCCTATGTTATGGACATGAGAGTAGGCCAACCCATTTTGCACCTCCCACGTTCACACTGGTCATTCTTAGTGCCTGATTATGCTATGAGTTAAGGTAACTTGCAGTTATTAGAGTTATACAGATTTGCCAAATTAATTGAGCTAAAAGGAAGGAAGAAAGGCCCAGGAAATGAAGGCCCTGGACAAGAGTTCTGGGTGTCTCAGCTGAAGGGAGTGGGAAGGACATGCTAATGTTTAGAGAGGGTGGAGCCAAGCAAATCTTGATGCCAGTTGTTTTAGTTTATTGAGGCCTCCTTGACAAACACCACACAATGTGTTGGCTTAAACAATGGGAATTTATTGGCTCATGGTTTTGAGGCTAGGAGGAGTCCAAAATTGAGGCATCAGCAAAGAGATGCTTTCTTCCCAAAGTCTGTAACATTCTGGTGCTGGCTGCTGGTGATCCTTGGAATTCCTTGGCTTTTATCTAAGGAGGATAGACTAAATGTTTAAAAAAATATGAAATATTTCAAATAGAAAACCCTATAGAATACCAAAACAATCATGTGTATACCTACTACACATTCTGACAAATCCTATTACTGTGCTTATTTATGATTTTAAGATACTTTTGAAGACTTGTCTGAATCTTTCCCTAATCCTATTCTCCTCTCTTCATCTCCAGACAAAAATAGTATCCCCATATTAGTATTCATCATAGCATATATTTTATACTATAACTATATCTGCCCATAAATGATGTATAGCATCATTTTGCTAGTTTTTGTACTTGAAATAAATGGTGTTGCTATTCTTGTCCTTTGACTTACTTTTTCAAATTTAATATCATGTTTTGGATGTCAGTTCCTTTGATACCTATAGCTCTGGTCCATTCTGTATATGTCCTATTAAATGAACATATGGTTGTAATTAGCCATTTTTCTTTTGTTGAATTTTAGGTTGCTCCAAATAGAAAAAAAAAAAAATATGTTTGCCTCTAGTTTGAACTTTCTAGAATCTGGCATAAAATATAATTTTTGTGAAGAAATTTTGTAACACCACGTTTGGCTTTTCCCATTGTTCTTAGTTGTCCACTTTTGAGGATACTACCTTGTAGTTGTGGGTGAAATCTCCAGAAGTCTGTTCTTTGACCACTGAGGTCAATTCTGCATTTAGCAAACACTGGACAGGCTGTAAAACACATCACAAATGACTTAGGAATTAGGCAGACTTTGTTTTACTTCCTAACTTTGCCAACTATGAGTTATGTGAGTCTTGGGCAAATTATGCTGCCTCTCTGGACTTGAATTTCCTCATTTAGAAAATGGGGATAACAATAACTACAAAATGTGGTTGTCACAAAGATTTTTTAAAATAGTGCATGCAAAGTTCTTAGCACCGTGCCTGCTGTTATGGATTGAAAGTGTCCCCTAAAAATGTTCAAGTTTTCGCTCTTGGTTTTGTGAATATGAACCTATTTGTAGCTAGGATTTTTGAAGATGTTATTTAAACATATAAGGTGAGACAAAACTGGACTGGGGTAGACATTAATCCAATATGACTGGTATCCTTACGAGGAAGAGAAATTTGGACACAGAGAGAGACAGACAGAGGGCCGTGAGACAAGAGGCAGAGGTTGAGTCATGCCACAGCCACCGCATCTCCTGGATTGCCGGCCATCCACAGGAGCCAGAGGGAAACCATGGGGAGAGGCATGGAATGGATTCTTCCCTTTAAGAAGAAACACGGCCCTGCCACCACCTTGATTTTGGATTTCTAACCTCCAGAATTGTGTGACAATAAATTTCTGTTGTTTAGACCAACTAGTCTGTGGTACTTTGTTACATCACCCCGGTACCTAAGACACCTGCCATCTACCAAGTGCTTGATAAAGTGATAGAACATAAAAATTGTGTTTGCATGTTCGTGTGTGTATGTGTGTGTGTGTGTGTGTGTGTGTGTGTGTGTGAGCTCTGCCAAGACCAGTGCCCATGTTTTCTGTGCACACAGTTTGTAGTTTATAAATATTTGTTGAAAAGAATGAATAAGCAAGTGTGTAAATATAGAAGTGAAAATATCAGAAAAATGTATTTACTAGTGGGATAGATGAAAGTGCAGTCTATGAAACGACCACGGAGGAGTTTTTCAGACATCCCTATTAGTAGAGGATGATGTAGAAAAGTTGGGGAAATTTTTCCTGAAGATCAAATATTATCATACAAATCATTCATTTCTTTCAATACCCCCAAACATTCTTGCCAAAGCTTTAGGCAAATAATGGCCTCAGAAGCAGCCTGCAGCTCCGATATTGCCTACAATTTCCTATTTGCCACTGTTGCAGCTCCTGGCTGTAATGCTCCATCCCTCTGTTCAGTGTTCATTCTGTAGACAGCCTGACTTCTTAAGTGAACGTCCACGTTTACACTAGAGCAGCAGGCACTTCCTGGCTGGCTCCTTCCAGACAAGGAGCCTCTGTTAGCCTTGGGACTGGGATGCAAACAGCCTCTGACTGTCCCAGCTGGTGAGCAAGGAGCTCTGGCCAAGGACAGGATACTTTACATACATATTTTTGAGCAACGGATGGGAAGCAAACCAACAGAATATGATATTGCCAGCCTTTTAAAAAGCAGCACTCAGTGACAGTGTTTACAGGCTAATGTTTGAGAAAACAAAATATGCCTCTCTCTCAGGAATTTCTTTTAAAATGGTAAGGGGTTTGCAAAGGTGTGTCATTTCTAAATAAAGCGCTTTTGCCAGGAGCTTGCACTGAATAATGGTGGAGTATTGTTACAGTTCCTTTGCTTTGGAGGTTGTTTGTGTCCTGGTTCAAGCCTCTGAAAATATTGTCTATGATTCTGAGATGGAGCTAGTTTACTTGGATCTCCCCCCAACCCCCACCCCCCCTTTTTAAAGAAAACGACTGTTTTGGCTTGACTTAGAGGTTAGTAAGTTGAGTGTGGCTGGTTTGTGGTCCTTGGTTTGCTCAGCTTAAATTGATTCAAATCCCTGCTTTGAATCAGCCTTAGCCTGCCTTGGGGGTCAAATAGGGTCTTTTGTTAGAGGCCATCCTAAGTGGAGGGAGGGAATGACAAGTATTGTATGATTGTAGGTTGCCATTGTCTCACACACAAGCTTGCACAGCAGCACTGTTTTCTGCAGAGGAGAAAGGGGACTAAAGAGAGAGAGTGCGTTCTGTTCCCGCACGGCCTGGAGAAGAGGGGAGGGGAGGCA
This sequence comes from Choloepus didactylus, assembly GCF_015220235.1. Lineage (NCBI taxonomy): Eukaryota > Metazoa > Chordata > Mammalia > Pilosa > Megalonychidae > Choloepus > Choloepus didactylus. The sequence continues at coordinate 41,135,761 of NC_051309.1, read as the reverse complement.
AGGAGGGGACAGGAGTGCTGGGGCAAGCACTTCAGCTTCCCAGTCCCTCTCTCCTCCCCCACTCCAGCCCCTCCAGCCCATAGCCTTCTCCCTGACCCGGAGACGGAATATAAATGAAATGCTTTGCCTGTACAAGACCCTAACTGGCAGTGGCCTGCTAGAGCCGAGGCCATTTTTTTAAACAACTCACTAATCAGAAGTGACTGAGGCGCTAAAGAGAATACACTTCAGCCTCTGTTCCACCCTCCATGCTAATGACGAAGGCAGTGAGGTGGATAACTAAGGTCAGTGATGTGAATAATTCCAAACTGATAATCCAAAGGTAATGAAATGCGTTATGAATTTGGGGGGCAGCAGATTTCCCGTGCCAGCCATGGCTGTTTTATGATAAAGCGAGCTTGCCTTTTCTAAGCAGAAGTCAGCTGACTGTGGGAGGAGCCAGGCAGGGGCCCAGGCAGGGGCCCAGGGAGGAGCCGATTTGGGGTTGAGAATCCCTGAAGTCATTAAGAACTGTGTAGGAAGCTTGCATAATCACACAGGGAGACACTTGCGATAGGATTTTGAATGAAAAAAATAAAGAAGTGTGCAAAGTGAATATTTTGGCTACCTACAGCAATGGATAAATCAAACAAAACTAATAATGACCCAACTCTTTATATATGTTAAAAAAAAAAAAGACTGGAAGGAAATACATCAGAAGATGTAAACAGTAGTTATCTGAGTAATAGGACAGGAGGTGAATCCTTTTATTCTTCTCTCTGCTGTTACTTTCTAATTGTTCTTATATTAACTTGGATTATTTTAATAGTGGAAAAAAGTAAATGCACTAAAAAAAGAATTTGGCTTGTTGCAGGGCCTGGAGTCTAGGCAGGATATATTTTTACTGCAGAAGTTGTTGGAGGCTTTGGCAGCCCTCTTCTGGATAGGAATATTTCCTCTGTCAAATTCAGACTGTATGTGAGTCTCCCTGGCCCTACTTTTCTACTTAAAAAAAAAAAAAATTAACTTATTTACAGTTTATTATCATGATTTTCCCCTTGAATGTTATTATATGGTTCCATAGTTGTTCCTGTTTGCTAATGCTGCTGTTATGCAAAATATCAGAAATGGATTGGCTTTTATAAAGGGGGTTTATTTGGTTACAAAGTTATAGTCCTAAGGCCATAAAAGTGTCCAAACTAAGGTATCAACAAGAGGATACCTTTACTGAAAAATGGCAGCTGGTGTCCTGAACACCTCTGTCAGCTGGGAAGGCACGTGGCTGGTGTCTGCTGGTCCCTTCCTCCCGGGCTGTGTTTCAAAATGGCGTTTTCAAAAATGTCTCTGGGTTTTTCTCTCTTAGCTTCTCCGGAGCAAACTCTGGACTAGCACCTATTGGCTAAGCATCTCCAAACGTCCTTCTTTCCACATCTCTAAACATCAGCAAACATCTCTCTGGGTGTCTTTTGTGTCTCTCTGCTCTCTGTGCAAGCTCCTTTAAAGGACTCCAGTAAACTAATCAAGACCCACCCTGAATGAGCGGGGGTCAAATCTCCATGGAAACATCCAATCAAGGGGCCACAACCTAATCAAAAAGATTAATCAATCTGCCCCCATAAGATTGCATTAAAGAATATGGCTTTTTCTGGGGACATAATAAATACGAACTGGCACAAGCGTCATTAAAATTTTTTTTATTAGAGAAGTTGTAAGTTTACAGAAAAATCAGGCAGAAAACACAGAGTTCCTTGTCCCCATTATTAACACTTTGTATTAGTGTGGAACCTTTGTTCCAGCTGATGAAAGAATAGTACTATAATTATATTATTAACTATAGTCCGTAGATGTTAAGGCTTACTGCTTGTGTTGTACAGCCCTAACATTTTTTAAAGTTTTATTCTAGTAACATATATGCAACCTAAAATTTCCCCTTTTAACTACACTCACATATATAATTCAGTGCTGTTAATTATGCTCACTGTTCTGCTATCATCACCACCATCCACTACCAAAACTTTTCTACCACCCCAAATGGAAACTCTGTGCCAGTTAAGCATTAACTTCCCATTCCCTACCCCTACCCTTGGCTCCTGGTAACCAGTATTCTAGTTTCAGACTATGCATCTGTTTATTCTAATTATTTCATATCAGTGAGAACATGTAATATGTGTCCTTTTGTGTCTGGCTTCTTTCACTCAATGTGTTGCCCTCAAGGTTCATCCATGTTGTTACAGAGACTATATTTTTTTGACTGCTGTATTCCCTTTAGGATATGACCAATTCCTGCCATATTTAACACCGTCTTCTGCTAGAGGTGTTTCTTTTCCAAGTCTTCTAGTGTAGAGCTAGTTATGAACATGACACTATCAAAATTAAATGTATTCTTATTTCACAAAATAATGGGGCTAGCCAAGCAGTTCTTTTGTTGTGGGGCCCTTAATTCATACATGTTTAGCAAGATCCCTGAGAGGAGGAAAGGTAAGCAAACCACAAAGTTATCTTGTTGTATAACAAGCCATCCCCAAACTTGGTGGCTTAACACAACAATTCATTACTATCTCTTACAGTTCTGTGGTTTGTTATGGATGGAAGAGATAGAGGCTGAGGAGGCATCACTCTCTAATTACCCTCTCCACCTAGCTAGCTTGGGCTCCCTTACAGCATGGAGACCCCAGGTTGGCCTGATTTCTTGCACAGTGGGCAGCTTCTGCTAGAACAAATGAGCCAAGAAATCAAGGTGGAAGTTGCCAGTCCTCTTAAAGGCCAGTCCCTAAACTGCCTTTTTCTGTTGGTCACAGACCAGTCGCAGGCTAGACCAGATTCAAGAGGAGGGGAAATTACCTCCACTTCATGATGGGAAGGGTGTCAAAGAATGTGTTGCCATCTTTAATCCACCACCATCATCATGGTGATCTTGAAGGACAAAAGGAGAACCAAATCAAAGCCTGAAAGAACTGTGTAGAAGGACGGCTCTTCCTTTTCATTATGCTCAGTTCTATGGCATGTCATTCTTGCTTTGGTAATCGAAGAAAAACATGAGAAGTTTGAAGTTTCAGAGAGAAGAGGATACCACAGAGGATGATTTAAATGTGGAGAAGTAAGTTGTGTACATAAGGGTTAAAAGAAGTAGGATTGATTTGGCCTGAAGCAAGGAAGGCTGAGTAATAGCTGGATAATCATCTTCAAATAATTGAAGGTTATTCTGAAAAAGATGCACGATCTTAGAAAGCTGAGCATAAAGGGACTGGGCTGGAAATACTCAAGAATTTTCCAGCCAACAAATGGGCTTCAATGGGACCTGAAAGAAATTCCCTTTTATGAAGCTGTTTTGAAGAAGGACACATGCTATATGCCTGTAAAGGACTTAAGAATAGTTTTGCTGAAGATAGAAGTGGTAGATGGTACATCAGATTACCTCTTTCGTTTTTGTTTTTTTTTTCTGCAGCCAAATCATTTTTTCAAGTGAAATCTTATATAAAACAAATGAGAAGTAATGTTTCAATTGAAGTGAGGGCGTGGCCAAAGCCACACTTGCTCCCCTTCCCTTCCAGTCTCCCCAGGGGGTCCCAGCAGTCACTGTATGGAATACAAAAGCCCAGCTAATTAAAGAGATAGTTAAAGCAGATAAAGAGTTTCCTCTTTTGTAGAAGCTACAGGTGCTTGGAGTTTTTTTGTTCTGTTTTTTGTTTTTTTGTTTTTTGTTTTTTTTTTTCAAATTAAAATTAGGCCTTGAGGGTTTTGTGAAATTGATGAATTCTTTTCATAAATTTAGTAGTACATTTGTTACTAAGTATACCAAAGTATAAGGAAAACATGGTTAAAATTTTTCGTCTTCCATTAAAAGAATGGTTTTACTTTATTATGGGTTAATGTCATTCATGGTCTATGAAATTAAGGGTTTACTTTATTAACCCTTAAATAAAACCTTTGCAAAAAAAGAGGAAATCTTATTATAACCCCCACATCTGGCATCCCAATATTAAGATTCTGATAGTTTCAATAATGATCCATTTACTCTGGAGTTCCCCCTACACAGAAGGATAAAATGCATTCTAGCAGGCTTGTACTATACATACGCATGGCTGCAACTTTAACATCTGATCAACTTTATATAAAAGTTTTAAATATATAGAAACTTCATTGTTGAAACAACTTTTTTTCAAGATGGTGAACTGAGCCTATGCTGCCATCTCTCCCTCTCATACCAAAACCATATAATTGGTAGAAAATAAATTGAAAAAGAAATATACAGCTGCATTGAAAATCAGGTACACTCACTCCAATTGGATAAAAAACAAAAAACAAAATCCAGCTATGATTTTTACAAGAAATATCTTAAAGCAAAATGACACAAAAGTTGAAAATACAGGGACAGAAAAAGCTTACTAAACAAATGTTTAAAAAAAAAGAGTTAGTGCAGCCATATTAATATCAGACAAAATAGAAATCAAGGTGAAACTTACTAAAAGGATTAAAAAGGTGTATTTTATATTGAGAAAAGCAACAGTTCACTAAGAATATATAACATTATGAACTTTTATGTACCTGACGATGTAGCTTTGACAAGTAGGCAGGTATTAGGACGGCGGTTGCCAAATATAAAAGAAAAGAAAAGAAAAAGAATCTAAAAGCCTATCGGTAATTAGCTAAATAAATTTCAGAATATTCATACTTTGAAATACTTTGCAACAGTTAAAAATAATGAGATCAATCTATACCAATATTATTAGAGCTCTAGAATATATTTGACTGAAAAAGTAACTTTGCAGGAAGATATGTGCAAAATATGAAACTGCTTAGATTAACACATGCACAAAACAACACCATGTATTCATTGCATTTTCTTTGGATACAGATATCTGTATGTAAATTTTTTTTAAATTGGAAAGACACATATAAAAGACAATGGTGGTTACCTTTGAGGAAGTGGAAAGAAGTTGGACTGGGGACAGCATAATCAGAAATGACTTTAACTGAAATGCTTCCATATTTTAATAAGAAAACTTTTTTTCTTTGTATTACTCAGGTTTTTAAATATTTTTAAAAAGAGTCCATAATTTCAGAAAGTTCTGAAATGTCCTGGACTAGTTGATACGTCCATTTGGATGAATTTGGCTGCAAGTAGCAGAAAACCTAACTTGAACCATAAAGTTTGAACAGTAAGAGAGTTTATCATTCTGTGTGACAGGATGTTCAGAGGAGTGGAGGATTGATTGATTCCACAGTTTAGCTATGTCACTGAAGACCCAGGTTCTTTCCATTTCTATGCTTCAATATCCTTGGAGTCTATTTAATCTTTAGCCTGACAGTAGGATGACTTCAGCACTTCCAAGCAAACATCCAGAACAAATTAATAATAAGCAGCAATTATATAGTACTTTACTGTGTGCCAGGACTTTAAATATATTCATTCATTTTTTTCATAACAACCGAGTGTTTTATTATACTACTTATCTGACAGAAAACGGAGGCACTGAAAGGCCAAGTAATTTGCCAAAAGTTACATAATTAGTAAGCAGTAGATTCAAACCCAGGTAGTCTGGCAAAACAATCTCTGCACTTAATCTCTGGGCTATACGCTACAGCTGTGTGTGTTTTTTGTGTTTTTTTGTTTCTGTTTTTTTTTCCTGGTGTGTGTGTTCTTTTTTCTTTCTTGTCTTTTCTTGTTGCTGTCTTTAAGGAGTGAGGAAACTTTTACCAGAACCTTTGCAGCACACTACCCTCATGTCTCATTGGCACATGCCTAATCTTGCACCAATTTGATTACCCTTAGCTAAAACAGATCTACCCCTGGAGTTGCAAGTGGGGTTGGCTTCCCCCAGGCACATTGCCGTGTGGGGAGGCTAGACACTGAGCCAACTCTGGTTCTCTTTGGAAGGAAAAGGGGGTGGATGTGCTTGATGCTAAGAGGATAACCAACAGCATCCAGTAAAGGTCATTTCTGTTAGTCCTTGGTAGCTCAATGACTTTCATTCATTTGAGTGCCTGTTATGTTAGGTAAACAAATGAAAATGCCCAGGAGGCAGTTGGATATATGGTTTGAATCTCAAAAGTCAAGGAGAAGAATCTAGGCTAGAGATAAAATATGGGCTGGAAATAGAGATCCGACCATCTTCACCACATAGATAGTAACTGAAGTCATGAGAACGGGTAAAATTCCCACAGAAGAGAGCACAGAAGGTTAAGAAGATGCTCTATAGCAAGATTTGGTGTTTACGTCTTTCGAGTTATTAGATAAAATGTTTTCTTAAGATTTTTAAAAAACGTCACTTGCTATACATAACAGTTATTAATAAAATAACTACAAATTTATTTATTTATTTATTTATTTATTTATATGCTTTAAACATCATGAAAAATTTTGTTCTTTTCTAGTCCAAGATATTAAAGGGTCCAAAAATCAAACCCTTGGAAGTACAACCTAAAATTGTCCCTGAATACCACGTATGGTGTAATCTTGATCCATTGACAGTGACAGAGTTTTGCCAGGTAGACTCTTGCATTGGATGTGTATCTTGTACTCAGCTAAAAAGAGGTGATTCCTCAGTGTTTGTGTCAGTCAGGCTAATCTAACAAGACCCATATCTTAGTGGCTTAACTCATTAGAGACTTGTTTCTTATTTACATTGCAGTCCAAAATGGGTGGTGGGGATCTGGTCCTTTCGTCCAGAGGCTCCACTATACCTTTGAGCCTTGAAATCTTCCACTTGATCCTCAGCATTTGGCTGGCAGATAAGGAGAGAGTGCAGAAGCATAGAGGATTGCTCAGGAGGCTTTCTGGGCCAGGTCTGGAGGTGGTGAACGTCACTTCTGACCCACAGTCCATTGACCTTGCATGGCCACAGCTAGTGGAAGGAAGTCTGGGAAGTGCGGTATAGCCGTGTACCCAGGAAAAAGAGGAAAATGGGTTTGGTGGGTATCTTAGCTAGCTAGTTTCTGACATACGATGAATTGAGGGATACATCTCCAACATGTCAAAATTTAATGTTTTTATTTTGTATGTTTATCATTTCTCTCTAATACCTTGTTCCCATTTTTTAAGAGATTTTTCTTATGCTGTGTTTTTCTTCACTAGTTATAGTTCAGGAATCATTAGTATTTCAGTATTTCATATTTTGATTTATTCAGAATCCTCCCAATTTTGCTCTTATTATTTCCAGTTACTCCATTATTTCTACAAAATTCTCTGCCTTCCATTTTTCAGACTTTCCTTTTGGTCAGAATCCATTTGAACTCTCCTCTAGTGCTTCAGTAGAATTTTTTTCTGTTTATTAGAGTTATTATGTATGGATCAGCTGTTTTTATGCCTCTTAAAACTTTTAAACTTTGCATTAATTAAATGTTCAAAAATGTATTAAATTGCATAATTTGATTAATTAAATAAAAGCAGGCTAATGCATACAATCTTAGAAACATTTTAATATACTGTATTAAGTTCAAAGCAGGTAACTTGTGTTTCGCCTGTAGAAATTATAAGCTTAATTTTATATAGACTAAGTAAATAAATGTTCAGCAATACCTATAATTCTAGATAAACAATCATTATGCACCAGTCACCTGTTACTGCCAAGATTTAAAAATTAACCAGCCCGGTTTTCATATGATCCTGGCATGAGTAGGTGAAAACCACGTCCAGCTGAATGTTGGGGAAACATCCTTGAGCATTTCAGATATATTGATACTGTTTTTTCCATTGTTGTCACCACCATCAAGATCAACAAGGTGCTTAGGGACACATTAAGCCACAGCTGTTGCAATTAATTGTACCCTTATAGCCTGAAGAGTCAAGCCCCAGCATTAGCAGCTTAGTCCTAGGGAGTGACAGGTCCTAACAGGACACCTTGGCACAGGGCCCTTTGGGCCCTTCCCTGAAGATAATCAGTAGCTTGATTAGGTGGGGCTGGGGCTGGGCTGGGGCGGGGCTGGGGCTGGGCCTGGGAGGTGGTAGTCTTAAGTGCAGGGCTTGCATTGGCTTGGCTGCACCCCACTCAATCACTCTGGCTGAGGGATTCGACTTTAAGCAAAGTAAAGCAGTCTGGGAACCACAAACAGGACACCTGGCAATTACCTGCCATTTTAAGAGAGTGAGTGGGTCTAAAGGCCATCAATTAGCATTTTACGAGAAGGGGCTGACCTGCCCACTATCAGAGCCAGCAGTGAGTGTGGTAGCTGCACCTGTTCCGTGGTAGCCCAGGTGCTATAATATTTGACCATGTTGAAAATTGTGACCCTAAGTCTGCCTGAAATTTGATTCACATTTTAGTACTCATATCAGTCACACAAATGATATGCAATCGTATGTTGTTTTTTTTTTTAAATTGCTTAAATGACCTGTTTTATGGCTTGCTCTGAGGCCAGAATTAGAGTCTTAAGTGCCATATGGAAAGAGTTCAAGGCAGAATTAAATCCAATCTGGCCATCAGAGTATCTTCTGGATCTAAGTACACCTTCCTCATATTCTTGCCTTAGCTGGGAAATTAATTAGTGATTACACTAAGTGTTTGTGGAAAAACAAAGTTTGTGGTGACCCCATGCCAAAAAAAAAAAAAAAAAAAAGCCTAAAAATAAAAAGCCTTAAAAATGAGAGTTCATTATTTTATAACCTGTATTTTAATAAATGTCAACTTTGTTTAAATGTATCCAAGGGCCTGGGGCAAAGTGGGAAATCAGGGGAGTAGAGATTGAGATGGTAGCAAATGTTATAACAGTGTGTGCCAAGCCCTGGTGAGGTGAGGTGGGGGCGAGGTGGGTAGCTGTGTGTTGGGCGGGTGATCTTAGGCAGGTTTTCTTAGTGCCGTTTCTTTCTGGATGGAGTCTGTCTGCTCTGACTCTTTGTTATAGGACACATAATCAGCTTCCATTAAACACACCTCTGTTGAAAATGAACAAAAATAGAAATCACTTTAGGTTTAAAAAGTAGAGAGAAGAGTAGGAAAATTATGGTTGTTCTCATGGAACTTCAGCCACTCCTGATGCTCTCCATGCCAATTTAGAAAAGTTTCTTTAAGTATAATAATAATAATATTATTAAGCATTATAATAATGAATGCATATGGGTGTAAGTCAGGAATAGCCATGGGACTACACATCTGGCTTTAAAGGCACACAATATCCATGACCACCAACTTGATAAAATAACATACCTAGAAGGAGGAGACACACCAAAAGTGTCAAGTGATTATGAGTGGGACATGGGGTAGCAGGTTTATCCTTTATATTTTTCTGAAGTTTCCATTTTTTTTTTCTATAGGAATACACACACACAGCTAGCTCAAAAGCAATCACGGAAACCTTCGAAAGCAAGCTGAGAATAAAGAAGGGGAGAGGGTCCTTGAGGAACCTTGGCTTTCAAAAGCAAAGAGGTGAAGGGAAGATCTGCTCTTTCCTGATATGTGAATGGTATTTTCATCCAATAAAGCAGTGCCCTGGTGAAAGGAAACAAAAATATGCTGCTGCTAAGAGTTAGAAGCAAATCAGCAGCTCATTTCTGGTTTTGCTCCTGCCAGGTTAAAGGTACAAAACCGGGAGCCTGACTGCCTGGAATGGAATCCAGTTTTGTCACTCTCTAGTTCAGTTTCCTCACTGGTAAAATGGAGGGGGCAGGGTGGGGGAGGGGGTAATCATCATGCCTAATTCTTAAAAGCTCTTGCAAAGATAAAATGAGTAAATTATTAAGTCCTTTCCATAGTGTCTGGTGCAAGGTGCTAAATAAATCTTAGGTATTTATTATATTAATAATAAGCTATTATCATCATCATTACCAGCTATAGTTTATTGAAACTACAATAGTCTACTACTTTATAAATGCTTTTAAGTCTCTAATATTGAATTTGTAAAAATAAGCACAATATTATTTACCTTCAAAGGTTTTTACAAGATTTGAGCTAATGCATGTAAAGTGCCTAGAACAGTCTTAATGGCTTTTGAGAAATGGTTGGTACCATTACTAATTTTAAGCATATATTTTCATCCAAAGATTTCAAGCCCTTACTAGGTGCTAGGCACTGTTTATTTCTTTAGGGCTGAGAATGTGGTCTATCTTAGTGAAGTGAGCCTGAGAAGAAGATGTATTCTTCTGTTGTTGGTTGAAGTATGCTGTAAATGTCAATTAGATGAAGTTGATGGACTGTGCTATACAGCCCAACTCTACCCTTAACTGATTTTCTGCCTGCTTGATCTATCAACTACTGACAGAAGGGTATTGAAATGTCTAACTGTGATATGGATTTGTCTATTTCTCCTTTCAGTTCTGTCAGTTTTTGCCTCATGTATTTTGATGCTCTGTTATTAGATGTGTTTATCTCTTTACATTCATTTCTCCATGTAATTTTCACGACATTAATATGAGGCATGGATTAGTGGAAGATGTGCTTTGAGAAATAAAGAGCTTGCCCAAGGTCACCATAGCTCACCATAACTCCATAACTGGTAAGTGGCAGAGCCAGGTTGTGAAACCAGGTCTGTCTTAGACCAAGTCCAGCTGAGCTTCCGAGGCTCCCAAGTCCATCTTAATCACACAGCATGATGTCATAGTCCAGAAAGGACTCATAACCAGTGGGGTTCATGCTGAGGTAGAGTCAAGGATAAAGGAAGCTGATGAAGGATATAATTTTTAATTTCGGAAACAATGTGCATGTCGGTGTATGATTTTTTTTTCCACTCAAGCTCAGAAGTCTCAGACTGATTTCATATTCACTAGTCCCTTCTTTCACATTCTGTCCCAGAGAACTGTCTAGGCTCATCTGGGATACCCATAAGCTCCAGTGGGGTTGGCTGCCTCCAGGAAGTAAAAGTCTAGCTATGGCAGCTGGAAACAGGGCTGGTATTTTTGTTCAAGGGTTGGGCTAAGGTTGGGTTACTCAGGGAAATTCTGAGTTGTTTCTTTTGGGGGCAGTTGGGTAGTGTTGGAGGGGGTGTCTGTCTCAGAAGGAGGAAGCCATGAATCAGGATTTGGCTGGGCAGGCTCTGAGTCACTTATCTCCTGTAGATAGTGTCCTGGTGCCAGGGGACTGGGAAGCTACATCACCAAAATTTCCACCTGTCAGCCTCAGGGTGTTAACTGGTTGTTTTTCCTTTAACACCAATTGATGTTCACTCAGATGTTTTAATTTGAGCACCTTTGAGACCTCTACTGTTTTAATATCATCAAGATAATACTTAGCAGTTTAGGTGTTATAAGAAATTGGCTGTATTTATGTCTAAAAAGCTTTGCAGTGTCTTTTTAAAATATTCTCACCAAATCATTCAAGATTGTATCTGTCCTAAGTATGTCATCCATATTAATATCCTTAGAGTCTCACTGTGAATAAATGGGATTAGTGACCATATAATGTGTGGCCGCCCAGTGCAGCTGGAGCTTCAACTGTTCAGTAACTTCCTGGGAGGCATCAGCATAAGAAGCCTCAAAAATGGCTGCTGTCTTGTCCAAGAATTTTCTGTGGCAAAGGGGATGAGGCTGAGAGTACTTCGGACTTAAATCCTACTATGGGGGAGAATTGAAGGATTTGAATTTTTTACTTAGCCTAGATTTCTCTTTTTTAATGGAATGAGGTTAATGTGTCCCTTGAGAGAATACCTCAGGAGGGACTGAGTCAGTCTTTCCTTCTAGTCTATCCCTCTTGCCCGCCCTCCCTTCAGTGGCGAGGTGGTGGCTGTTGTTGGTCATTGTGGGGAGGGAGCCCTACAATCACAGCCACCATTTACTCTAACTTCTAGCTGTACTCTGATCTCCCACCTCTTTTGGCCCAGAAAGCAAATCCCCAGCCCTTGTAAAATCTGTCAAAAGAGATTTTGCTAAGCAAATGAAGAGATAAACACTTCAACCTTTTTCCAACTCTCTAGAGTAGAAAGAATGTGTAAACTACAGAGATGGACACATTTGCATGGACGGGATCCTACATACTAACACAATAAAGACTAGACCGAGTTTAGCTCACCTGGTCCTCTTTGCACACCGTTTCCATGCAGCCCCTGCCCCCCTCCCCATTTCTTTCTTCCACAAACTTCTGCTTACTTTGTATAATAGGATCAAACTCCAGGCTATTATTACTACAGGTTTATAATAAAACAGAAATAACAACAGCAACAAAACATTCAAACCAGGAGAAACAATTTCATTGAGAGGAAGGTCACCCCTCACAGATCTTTCTTTGGGAATGGAGAAGTCAAAGTCACCAGCTTCTGCCATTTTGCATAATCTGATTCAAATTTTCTGCTCTAGTCATATCCTCTCTATTCAAGGGCTTATGTATTTAAAGCTGACATTCACTGAGCACTTAGCTACATGCAGGGCACCTATACTGAGCAGTCTATAGTTATTTCCTCACTTAAGTTTCACAACATTCCTCTGGTGCCTGTAAGACAGGCATGGGGGATGGCTTTTGCCATTTTACAGATGAGCAAACAGGGGCATAGAGTGGTTGGGAACTTGCCTGGTGTTCCAGTTTGCTAATGCTGCCATTAGGCAAAATACCAGAAATGGATCGGCTTTTATAAAGTGGGGTTATTTGGCTACAAAATTACAGTTCTAAGGCCATAAAAGCATCCAAACTAAGGCATCAACAGGAAGATACCTTCACTGAAGAATGGCTGATGGTGTCTGGAACACCTCTGTCAGCTGGGAAGGCACATGGCTGGCACCTGCTGGTCCCGGTTGTGTTTCAGCTCCTCTCTCAGCTCCTGTGTGTCTGTTACAGTTTGCTAATGTTGTTGTTATGCAAAACACCAGAAATGGATTGGCTTTTATAAAGGGGGTTTATTTGGTTACAAAGTTACAGTCTTAAGGCCATAAAGGGCCCAAGGTAAGGCATCAACAATAGGGTGCCTTCACTAGAGAAAGGCCATTGGCATCCAGAAAACCTCTGTTAGCTGGGAAGGCACTTGGCTGGCATCTGCTTGCTCCCAGGTTGCATTTCAAAATGGCATTCTCCAAAAATGTCAGCATCAGCTTTCAACGGCCATCTTTAAAATGTCTGTCTCAGCTGCAGCTCTCAGGTTTGTGAGCTCTTTTATGAGACTCCAAGACCCACGCTGGATGGGCAGGGCCACACCTCCATGGAAACATTCAATCAGAGGTCACACCCTAACCAAAGGTGTCACAGTTGGGTGGGTCACATTCCCATGGAAACAACCTAATCCCAGTATCCCATGAGATTGGATTAAAAGATCATGGTTTTTTTCTTGGGGGACATAATATATCCAAACTGGCACAGTGTCCTTGGCTTAGAATCTTCAAATGCCCTTCTGTCTATAACTCCAAGCATCTCTGAGCATTTTGACAGCTGTCTCCAAAATGTCTCTCTCAGCTGTTCTGTGTTTCTTCTGTTTGTGGGCTCTTTTATAGGACTCCAGTGATTTAATTAAGACCACTTTGAATGGGCAGGGTCCATATCTCCCTGGAAATAATTTAATCAAAGGTCTTGCCCACAGTTGATTGAGTCACATCTCCATGGAAACACTTCATCAAAAGATTAATGTCTGCCCTTAAAGATTTCATTTAAAAATATGGCTTTTTAGGGGACATAATATATCCAAACCAGCACACCCAGTGTTTCCATGGCTGATGCACTGGAGAGTTAGATTTTGAACCCAGGTCTGGCTCCAGGTCTATCTGAGTTTGTATTCTTAATTACTACATGACTGGCACTCTAAAAAGGCAATACTATCCATTGATGGTCACCAAGTTAAGGTTGAGAAGTCAGGAAATAGAGGAAGCGGATGAGAGCACTACTCACAATTCCTACTTGTGTTGCTTTTTTTTTTTTTTTTTTTACTCCCTCCAATGCAGATGTCTTAGAAGGACCAACTCCTTGTTTTAATACTATGAAAAATTTCAAGATGGTGACAGTAGAGCATTAAACCAAGCACAGGGCCCTTTTGAGCACAGATTACACACCCATGATGCTGGCCCTGCATCTCAGTCTGACTTAAGTTGGTTAGTCTGTTCTTCCACCAATCTGCCACCCCCAACTGGACCGCCTATGGTTTCCATGTGGATGGCTCCAGGGAGCGGAAATCTAGATGTGGATCTCGAGTTGCTGAATTCAGATTGGTTGCATTTGCTTGTGGCCCAGGTCAGTAAGGCATGTTCACATTGTCATAAACATGGTGGCCTCAACAAAGTACCACTGTTCCCATTTTAAACTTAAACAGTTATTAAAGATTTTATTTGTTCTAAGTAAATCATTAACAATGTCTAAATCAGAGGATTCTGTAGATGAAATGGACCAATCTAACGTCCCCCCAAACAGTGAAAAAAATACAACAAAATAGTTTATTCAAAACAGTTTTGTGTGCATGAAGAAGGGGCACCTTTGAGAGCAGCAGGTCCTGGCTTTGAGTTCTTCTGTAGGGCTCAGAGGAGGTTTTATGGAATAGCGAGTCATTTTCACATGCAAAGTTCTAGGCAATCAGCAAATTTGTCCCAAGGATTGGTCCTCTTCTGCCAGGACAGGACTTGGGAAATTTGTGGGTCCCACCAGAAGGCAGGTAGTCCAGGTACTCCCTGTGCAGGGCAAACTGGTCAAGGGAGGTTGCAGAGGCCTGCAGAGACATGTGAGTGGCAGACACCACACACTGCCAGGGCAGAGACCCTGGAGGACTTGAAATCAGAGCAGGACAAGGTGGGGTCAAACCCACAGGTGAAGGTCTGTAGTGCCTACAGCTAATAATCACATAGAATACTCATGTAACAGTATGCTCCAGGCAAAATTTTCTAAGCACTTGATATGCATTAATTCAGTGGTTCTCAAACTTTAGCGTACATCAGAACCATGGCTTGTTAAAACCAGTTTGAAGGGCCCCACCCAAACTGTTTCTGATTCAGTTGTGCTCTCTCTTTTTTTCTTTCTAAAGTCTGTCCATAGCCCATGTCCTGTTTGGGTCCCTCCTTCTCCAGGACTTCTTCCCTGCCCATGCTGTCTCCTAGCTATTTCTCCTCTGAGCAATTCTACCCCTGATTGTATTGGTGAAGAGCATGGAATTGATCTGGATTTGAATCCTGATTTTGCTATTCACCAGCTCCATAAACTTGAGCTAATTGTTTTATCTCTCTGTGCCTCTGTTTTCTTATATGTAAAGTGGGGGAAATAATACAGTATCTACCCCATAGAATTTTTGTGAGTATTAAAGTGCACACACACACACACACACACACACACACACACACACATGCATTTATGCAAAATAAAATTTCTTAGATTATTCTAAAAATTACTATAATATTTTACAGGTGTATAAATTACATATATTAAATATAATTTTTAGAAAAGTCTAAGAAATTTTATTTCTTATTAGTTGTGATAAATTATTCCCTCTTTTCTTGGTGAAAATTAAAACTGTACTTCTTAACACATACTGAAGTATCTTTATTATTAAATCCCATGGTGATAATATCTGAGAAGGACACCCTTTGGTACCCAAGATGACAGGTGATCAAAAGCAATCTGGAAAAGTGAATGGAACTGCTAATCTGAGGCGTGAAGTTCTTGGCCATTCATTTGGCTGAAGGAAGTCAATCTCTGCTTGCTTCTCATTAGAGGCTTCGCACAGAAAAGAAAGAGGAAGCGAAGGTTGCAGATCTTGGAAAAGACACTTTGAAAATAAAGAGAGGGAAAGTCCTGTGGCAGTCAGAGGGGATGGTATGTTGCAATCAGGTTCTACAATATAGATAGCACTCAAATCAATCCTATGCCATCACTTAGTAATCAAACCAAGGTCTCAGCTAGGAATAATATGGGAAGAAGCAACCTCTCTCTGAGGCATTGAAACTGGATTAGTAATCATTTCTGGCTAGGAGATTTGCTTCTTGGAAAACCAACAGGCCATCTCTCTCTAAGCCAACTCTGCAAATAAACTGACTACCCTCCATCCTACGTGGGACATGACTCTCAGGGTATAAATCTCCCTGGCTATGAGGTACATGACTCCTAGAGATGAGCCTGGCCTTGACGTCATGGGATTGAGAAAGCCTTCTTGACCAAAAGAGGGAAAAGAAATGGAACAACATAAGGTTTCATTGGCTAAGAGATTTCAAATAGAGTTGAGAGGTCAGTCTGGAGGTAACTCTTATGCAAGCTTCAGCCAGGTTGCCACAGTATGCCAAGCCCCAACCAACAGTATTCCTGAAAACCCTAAAGAATACCCTGGGCTCTATCTAAGACTTTATAAATGTTTTACCTATTAAGTTTATTTTTACAGAAACTTAAGGGCTCTAGATTGTTCCTATGCCAGATAAGCTCTGAAACCCAGAGGTACCAGTCTCTCCAAGAACATCAACCAGTTTCATTCCTCTATCCCATAAGGTCAACAACCCTTTCCAGTAAGAAGAAGTTAAAATGGTAATTGCCCAGATATCCTTGAAGATCGAGAGAATGATTAATGAGAGGACTGAGGTATAACTGAGAAATTAGGATTTAACAAATGATTATGACTACTGACCCATTATATAGATATTTCTTTTTAGTTTCTAGTGTATTAGAATAGCTGGAAGGAAATACTGGAAATCATTGAGCTGTAAACCAGTAGTCATGTTCTTTGATAATGATAACATTGCTATATTGCTAATAATAATAATAATAATAACCAAAGTCAGTTGCCCATGTGTGTATGGATCCACTTCTGGTTGTTTTGTTCTCTTCCACTGATCTGTATATCTCTGACAATAGCATATTGTCTTAGTTAACCTACCTTTATCGTAAGTCTTAACATTGGGTAGAGTGCAATAAGGGTGGGGGAGGATGGAGTTTAAGGGGTATGGGATGTTTTGGGTTTTCTTTTTTCTTTTTATTTCTTTTTCTGGAGTAATGCGGATAATCTAAAATTGATTATGGTGATGATTGCACAACTATATGATTATTCTGTGAACCACTGATTATATACTTTGGAAGGATTGTATGGTGTGTGAATATGTATTAATTATAATAAAAAACGAAAAACCAATAGTCTAGAGGAAAACAAGTCAGGGACAAAGCCAAGATCTAGAGGTAGTTAAAAGTCATAGAGTTCACATGGTGTAATGGGGTCATGGGGATACTCCATGGTCACTGGAGACTGGCATCAAGTCCAACAGTGAAGACTCTTTGGGGACAAAATGGAACAGTAACTTTCTCATCTCAAGGATTAACCATCAAGGCAGGAAGGATGGTTGGAAATAGGACCAGCTACGTAATTTGCAGTGCCCAGTGAAAAATGAAAGTGCAAGTCCCCTTGTTCATAAAGGAGGGAAAAAGTGTCATTAAAGTTATTAAAATATAAAGCTATATCCTTCCATAGTCTTTCTCTTCATCTGTCATGGTGCTCTTTATTTGCCATTTAATGTCATGCTTGAGCACGGGGATATTTGCAGGGTGAGTGCAGGCTCTCACGTTTCCCCAGGGTCTCGCCCCGTGACTTAGCACACATGAACACATGCCCAGCAGCTGTCGGGTTCCCCTCCTGCCAGTCACTGTACCAATATGCCTTCCTTGGGCAGGGACAGGCAAGTTGAAGCAGGAATCTCACCTTCCCACAGGACTGTCACTCACACCCATGGCAGATGGGCAGTCTCCAACGGTATTGCAGCCTCCCGGTGGGATGTGCTGGGTACACGGATCAGGAGTTGCCAAGAGGCTTTTCCCTGCTGAGTCACCTGCCCAATGTACTACTGTGATGTCAGCTCAGGTTAGGGATGGCCACCTCCTGCTCAGCCCCAAGATGCTGCAGGGTGCATGTGTCTGACCCACAATCCTCCCTTTGTCTACACATAGGCCCCTGTCAGAGGTGGAGGATAGCAGTGGTCACAGGGTGGGAGCTGTGCCAGGGAGGCCTGCTAGGGCCCAGGATGCCATGGGCAGGAAAGTGGGTGGCTGAGAACCCATCCTGGGAGACAGGGAAGCAATGGAAGGCTGGGATGGGTGTGAGCCAAGGCTTCAAGCCTCTGGAGCATGTTTTAATGTCCCATCAGATTCTACTTCCAAAACACAAATTCAAAGGTAAAATTATTAAGGATTTCAAGACAACTGTCTTAGTTTGCTAATGCTGCAAGATGATTAATTCCCAAGCGCGAGACTCTACTGAGCATGGGGCCCTGAGCCACTCCAGTGGTCACACACCTGTGAAACTGGCCCTACTTGCAAATTTATCACAGCTCAAAGCCAGAGAAAATGGTCAGGGGGTGAGTGGGAAGACTGGAGAGCAGGTTCTGATGGCAATTAGGGCTTTTACTAGACCAGGAGGACTTGTTAACCCAAATCAACCTTGGAGAAAAGCCCTGAACATTTTAGTTTAGCATCCAACCCAGATAGGCAGGGTAAATGAACACAGTTTGGGAGTTTACCTTCTAAGCTGCACTACCGATCTCAACTCAGGAAAGTGTGGTTTAGCAAAGCATCGCTGTAAGTGCATCCATTTTTAGTCTGAGAAACTGTTTTTGTGTTTCCTTTCTTAGTTTCATTAGCACAAATTTCTTTACAGGGCTGCCAATCTTGATTTGGCTGAACAAAGAGGACAGGGATGTTTTCCACATGCAGTTGGGTATACAGGGCCTCAGTGTCTCTCCAGGGGCCAAGTGCAGAGGAAAACTGAGGCTGAATTGGCCCCAGTCCTGGGGAGCTCAGTGTTCTTGGTGGGATAGCATGGGAACTTCAGGGGGCTGTGGACTTGTTCACCTGTGGATGTTGCTTCTTCTGGCCTGGCCACTTTCTCCTGCTTGGTGCCTAATTATATACAAGGGGCAATGATCATGGGATAATAATGATTTTCAACTTACCCAACTCACATGCTGGTGAACATTTTCATACCCAGAAGTCATTTTGAGATCTGTACAAATACTCTGATCATCTGGAGGGGCAGTGTGGTACAGGATAAAGAGTTGGAATTTTAGGGAGTCATTCCTGGTACAGGACTGTGGTTTTGCTGTTTATAAATTCCTCCCTCCCTCCCTTTCTGCCATTTTCCCTTCTTCTTTTCTGCTCTCCTCTCTCCCTTCATCCCATCCATTCATTCACCAAATACTTACTGAATTCCTACTTTATGCATGTCTGTGTTAGGTGTTGGGAAACTGGTAAACAAGGCAGACACACAGCCTCTCCTCTGGTGGAGCCCACAGTGGGAGAAGGCACTGAACAATTATTACACATGCAACGCGTGTAATGACAGACAGCCACCTAGTGCCATGGGACACTGTAGCAGGGTCAGAGACCATGGACAAGGTACTTTCCCTCATTTCTTCTACTCTAAATTGTGAGGATTAGAATTAATACATGTGAGGAGTCTAGCATAATAGAGGACCCATGATGACACTTAATAAATGTTGGTTATTATTCACATTATTACATGTTAACTACTAAAACCAGTTTTAGGATTTTTCTTTCAGAACTGTCAGTTTCAAGCTGGGTTGCCAGTAATTTCTTTATTATCCTACCTTCCCTTTGTTGGTACTAAGGATCTTTTCACCTGGCAAAATTTGCTACTATTCTGAGACTGTGATTCCCTGGAGGGTGAGGACAAGGGCTACTTTCTTTGAATCTCCAGAGCACCTAAAATATTGCCTAGCACCTAGTAGCTGCTCAATAAATTTGCTAGATTAAGATGAGTTGAATAATGAAGTGAAAAAGAATCCCAGAGGAAGGGCACCAAGCAGTCTGGAGAATGGGAAAGTTGTATAGGAACAAATCGGAAATTGTTCTGCTGTTCTGTTATCTTCATAACCTCTAGGGAGAACAAAAACCAACACACATCACATTCCTTGTCTCATCTTTTCCTCTGCTATCAGGCAGAGGGTTTGAATAAAATAAATAATATTTAGTTGGAGTTTTACTCCAAGGGATCCTTCTTGATTAAGTGGTGAGGAATTATTTAAAATTCTAATTAATCATGATAAGCTTTTGCTGTTGGGCTCAGTGCAGTAAGGTGCAGGTATTTTGAGAAAATGAAACTGCAGGGGTTCTGAGCTGTGTGTAAGAAAAAAATATCCCCCAACCCTCCAAATTGAAGGTGAATTTCTGATCAGGGAAGCCCAGGCTGGGATCAACCCTTACAGGCTAACACACAGAGAAGGATTTACCATGGAGCTAAGGAAGCTTAAGCCTTGTGCCCCTCACTTGCAGAAGCCCTTCCAAGGCCCAGGTAGGGGATCTCAGGGTATGTTCATTTGGGCATCTTATTCTGGTAAAAATTTCGGTAGTAAGATATTTTTGTACTTTTTTCCTTAAAGGGGGCTTCCCAAATTGTATAAGCTTCAAACCAACAAAAGTTGGATTCTCCCTACTAACATGTCTTCTTGGAAAGGTCTAAGGTGGGTGGAAGAAGGAGCCCAGTGTTGATAACAAGAGTGATGCTGAAGATGATAATGTGGGTACAAGAACAGAAAGAGCTGCACACAGCATGGAGAACTTGCTGGAAAATTGTTTTGGATCAAAATGGACAGAAAAGACCTGGTATATGAGTCTAAAAGAAATTTTTCAGGGGCAGAAGGCACACATTTACATCACATTTACCTCAGGGGCAGTTTTAACCCAGGGTCATGGAATGGCTTCAGGGGCTCCATGTGCACCCTCAAATTGTAGGCAAATTGCATGCATATATGCATTTTCTTTTTCTGGGAACAGAAATTCCATTCACAAAGATAGGGCGCTCTGAAGTTGCCATGATAGAAAATGGATTCTGCAGCAATATACTATTTGGGGGAGTAGAACATACAACAGTAGGAGGAAATAAAATTTATAACTAGAAACAGTGTGTGGAACTATCTCAATTTTCTCTTTACTGTCTCTTGTTTGGGTCCCTGTCATGAGACAGATGCAGTAACAGAGGCTGAGGCAACCTCCATCTTGGTGATGGTGGTGGGGGCAGTGGTGCTGGAACCAACTTGGGGGTCAGGAGAGAGGAAGCTTAGAGAAGCCTCTTAGGCTGCCCCCACTTGAGTGTCAACAGGCTCACACATGGTCCAATTCAGCTCACCAGGGAGACCAGAGAAGGGCCAGGAACAAAGAGAAAGGTGTCCCCTGAGGATCTTTTGTTGTGGAAGGAGCTGATTGAGGATTCCAGCCAAATCTTCTGCATGTCATCATTTCCTCCAATGAATAAAAGCCAGAAGAAGGAATTGAAGGGATGGGCTGAGAGAAGGATTTAAAAAAAAATGGATTCACAGTGACAAGAGTATGCCTACTGTATAGAGATTTATCTTAACTAGAAGTTGGGGCCCAAGAGGAAAGAACTCCACTTCTTCAGAAACCAAGATGGGGATAAAATCCTTACTTATTATCCTATCAGGAACAGGAGTAGGATTGAACTGAGACATGGTGGATGACATTAGAACTAGCCCAGGAACTATGCCAAAGCTGAAATCACAAGATAAATGCCAGACTGTGAAATGGGTTGGAAAGAGGGATCCCTGGACTCCAAGGAAGGAAGCAGGGAGTCCATTGTTAATGGGGTCAGGAAGTGGCATTGGAGCTGAATCAGGACTGCAGCCAGGAACCAAGCCCTTGCCTTTACTTTCCACCTATACTCCCACTCAAGCCAGGTGCAACCACCTCTCTGCCTGCACCTGTAAGGCCAAGGCTGACTGGGGCCAAGTCTGGGCCCTACCCAAGCTGGAAACCTGTGAGGTGCTTCCTGCCTAGGGCAAGCATTTGGCTCAGAATTGAGTTCTCCTTGCTGTTTTGCCCTTGTCTATACCTGGAGAGCTTGCTCAGCTATTTGGCCCCCTGGTGCTTGGACTCCTGCCTGGTCTTAGGATTTCCTAGCCAACACTTGGCTTTTGCCATCTAAGCCTCTTGCACTCTCCCTGTAATACTTAATAGTCCATCTTACATTGCCATTGGTAAATATCCCAGCACCCCATTTCAGGAGATTGTATCAAGCTTGGGTTTAACTTCTAAACAAGATGGTAGAGGGCATGTCTTAACTGTCAGGCTGCATTGTGAATTTAGAGTTTGGCTGTGGAAGATCTGCTTCCCTACTTTATAATGTATACAGGTGTGCAGAGGACTTCAAAGCTATGGTTTTAGAAGGAAGTTATTGAGAATTACCTCTAGGGAAAGGAAGGAAGGAAGGAAGAAAGGAAGGAAGGAAGGGAGGGAGGGAGGGATCCCACAGGACAGATGCTGCTAGAAGTAAACGAAACCCTTCTTGAGCAATTGCCTTTGCATTAATTTTAAAATTCCAAAATCTTTGCTTCTCTTGAACTCTTCTTGCTCTCACTCCCAATAGCATGGGGACTTCCCTATTCCACAGCATGACTTCAGATTTGAAAACCTCTATTCATTTCTGAAAGTGATTACAATAGTCAGAAAGTTTACTCATGGGAATTCTGGCATTACATTAGGCTGTGAGTAGGAAACATGCACAGCTCTATTTTTCAGCCCAGTGCACTACGCATTCTCAGACATTGCTTCTTGCTATTGTACTAACAACCAACTGTAATTTTATAATGGAGAACATAAAATGTGGGCACTCTAGCATTTGCTTCTCTTCTATAACAGCAATTAAATTAGTGAGCATAGTATCCTTTTTTTTATGAGATGGTGACACTCCCCAAATGACTAATGTTCAATAAGGTATACACTTGGAGTTCACATTTTTCAATAATATTGGGGCTTGATTTTTGTTATCATAAGGGGAAAAATTCCTCCTTCCAAATGTCAATATTTAAGTCCTACCAAAAGCTGAAGGGGATTTATGCATTTAGTCTAAAGCATATTTTACTTCTTGGTATTTTCAGTGATTTGTGGCCAATGAATCATGAAAATGAAATCTTAAAACCCCAAGAAACCACCAGAAACCAAGCTAGGCATTTAGCATATTTCACAGTAATTATTCCCACCCCTCTTTAAATCAAAAATGTTTGTTTTCCCCAATTTGTTTGCTTTTTTCATTTATTGACATTTTGGGAACCTCCAGATTAAGTTGCCCATTCCTCTGAGCATAGAATAACTGAAATTGGAGCTTGGGAAGTCCTATATAGTTCAGTCAATTTCACTCTTCCTCAGAAAATAGGAAAGATGGTAAATTTTCCCATTTCTTACTTTTTTGCCCAGGAAAGCCTATTTCTACTAGATTGTTTCATAGCTGTAATATGTAGTACTTAACAAAATTAAAACTTTTAACTCAACTTTCCACTTAAAGCACCTATCAAGTTTAGTCATTTGTTTTCCAGGCAACAACTGTAATTCGATTTGTTTAAGCACTTGTCATGTTACCTTTTAGCTTGCCACTTGGCTAAGCTACAGATGCCCTATTATTTTCCCCCATTTCATTTTAGCAATTCTTTACTTATTCTTGGCTAGTTATTCCTAATTTCTTTTAATTTCATGGGGCTTCTTTCCTTAATGTTGCATAGTTTCTCATGGCAGAGGCTCTTAATTTCCCGTGTTCATTCTCCCTTTGTTCTTTTTGGTAATACAACCCACTTCTATTTCTAGCAAAATAGTTAGCTCCACCCACTTCTTCTTCCTAAGAAATAGAAATTACATTTCCCAGTGTCCTTTGCAGTTGGTCATGACCATGTGGTTAAGTTCTTGCTAATGGAATGTGAGCAGAAGTGATGAGAGCAACTTTTATTCACTTCCATATGAGAACATTGCTTACCCTGCACTTCCTCCCTTTCTTCTTCCCAGCAGGCTAGACTTTGGACGTGGTGTTGGTGAGCCTGCTGTAACCATGCAGATGAAAGCAACACCCCCCCCCCCACCACCAGGAGCTTTAAAATAGAAAATCATGGGTGCCTGGACTATCTTAGGGGTGCAGAACCACCCACCTGCTCAGAACCACCTGCCTTTTTCTGCACTGTTACAAGAGAGAGAAATACACTCTCTCTTATTCAAACCATTGTATTTTGGGTGCCTATTGTCATAGCAGCATAACTGATCTCCTACTATTGCATTTCTGTAATGAAAGGGTGGATGCTACTAATGTAATCTATGTTGGTCAGATATTACTTGCAGTGTAGTATACCTATCTGTGAATCCCATTTTAAGAGACATAAAGACAAACAAGAGGTTTTCAGATGCAAGCATTCAGAATAGCAAGGGATTCATAGTTGAGGGACCTGGAAGATCAATCTCAGAGTAGGAGTGCTATTTTCATATGCGTGTAGAACTGGTATGTGAAAGAATAACTAGCCTTGTTCTGTGTGATCTTAGTGGATAGAAGTAGGACCCAAATGAGAAAACAGATCTTGCTAACCATGAGGAAGATTCCTGCTGTCAGCTATGCATAGCAATGAAAAAGCCACCTCTGGAATGATTCAGGCCCTTGTCCATGGAGATGTCATCACAGAGCCCGGATAACTATTTTTGCCAGTTTGCTAAAGCTGCCATTATACAAAATACAAGAAATGGATTGGCTTTTACAAAGGAGATTT
Source organism: Choloepus didactylus (assembly GCF_015220235.1). Lineage (NCBI taxonomy): Eukaryota > Metazoa > Chordata > Mammalia > Pilosa > Megalonychidae > Choloepus > Choloepus didactylus. The sequence goes on along the minus strand of NC_051309.1, from coordinate 41,111,439 downwards.
ATTAGGTTGCAAATTTACTGTTCTAAGGCCATAATGGTGTCCAAAGTAAGGCATCAACAAGAGGATACCTTCACTGAAGGAAGACCAATGGAGTCCGGAACACCTCTGTCAGCTGGGAAGGCACATGGCTCGTATCTGCTGGTCCTTTGCTCCTTGGTTGCATTTCAAAATGGCTTTCTCCAAAATGTTTCTGGGATTCTCTCTCTCTTAGCTTCTCTCAGCTCTCTGCTTGGTTGTCCTGGGGCATTTCTCTCCATGCATCTGGGTATCCTCTCTTAGCTTCTCCGGGGCAAACTCTGGGCTTCATCTCTTAGCTTAGCATCTCCAAACGTCCTTCCATCTGCATCTACAAGCAACTTCAATCATCTGGGTCTGTGTGGGCTCTCAGCTCTCTTAAGGATTCCAGTGATCTAATTAAGACCCACCCAGAATGGGTAGGGTCACACCCTCATGGAAATGATCTAATCAAAATGTCTCACCTACAGTTGGGTGAGTCACACCTTCACGGAAACAACCTAATAAAAAAAATCCCACCCTTATCAAAAGATTAATAAGTCTGCCCCCACAAGATTGCATTAAAGACCATGGATTTCTGAGGGACATAATAGATCCAAACTGGGACACTATTTGACTGGCATTTGATAATGATTGTGTGTCTTACACATCTATCACATACATTGTCCCTAATTCTTGGAACAATGCTAAAAGACAAATATCTTTATCTCAATTTGATAGAAAAGTAATCTATCAGGTAAGTTAAAACTTGCTTAAAGTCACAGAGCTAGTTATTAGCAAAGTCTATGATCTTTCAACCAATCACCATAAAGGTTGTGCTAGTTTGAATGTATTATGTCCCCCAAAATGCCATTATCTTTGATGTAATCTTCTGTGGGCAGATGTATCAGTGTTGATTAGACTGTAATTCTTTGAGTGTTTTCGTGGAGATGCACCCCACCCAACTGTGGGTGATGACTCTGATTGGATAATTTCCATGGAAGTGTTATCCCACCCATTCAGGGTGGGTCTAAATTAAATTACTGGAGCCATATAAATGAGCTGACAAACAGAAGGAACTCAGTGCAGCTGAGAGTGACATTTTGAAGAGGAGCTACAGCCAAGAGGGACCTTTGAAGAAAGCACAGGAGCTGCAGATTAGAGACAGTTTGAAGACGGCCGTTGAAAGCAGACTCTTGCTCCAGAGAAGCTAAGAGAGGACAAATACCCCAAGTGCAACTAAGAGTGACATTTTTGAGGAACTGCAGCCTAGAAAGGAACATCCTGGGAGAAAGCCATTTTGAAACCAGAGCTTTCGAGCAGACACCAGCCACGTGCCTTCCCAGCTAACAGAGGTTTTCTGGACAGCATTGGCCATCCTCCAGTGAAGGTACCTGATTGCTGATGTGTTACCTTGGACACTTTATGGCCTTAAGACTGTAACTGTGTAACCAAATAAACCCCCTTTAAAAAAGCCAATCCATTTCTGGTGTTTTGCATTCTGGCAGCATTAGCAAACTAGAACAAGATTGATAAGCAAAATGGCTCAAAAAGCTCCCCCCAAATCTGAAATTGTATGAGTTGCCTGTCTTTCCCAATTCTTTGCTTGAATTCTGAGGCATCAGAGCCATAGACATTGGTTGCCTAATTCCCTAAATTTTAATTCAGTTGCAAACTTACTTTAGGCCTTAATTTGTGTAGCAGAGATTGCCAGCTGATCAATCCATTTCCTCTTCTTTCTTGGCAGACAATAAGAATACATTCTCCAGTGTCTATTGCAATGGAATGAGCAGAAATGATGTGGGTCACTACCAGACCTGGCCGATAGAAACCTTCCATATTTTTTTCCCTTCTGCTGCTGGATGTCGACACATGGAATGACCATGAAAGTTGAGTGTTGAAGATGGAAGACCCTCTCCTTCAAACTTGACCCCTAAAAAAATGTGTTGTGCAGAGCCCCCTGGCAACCTGAAAGTGCTCTGGACAGTGTGTGTGAGTGAGCAGTAAGCTTTTACTGTGTTTGAGCCATGTGCCGGTTTGAATGTATTGTGTCCCCCAAATGCCATTGTCTTTGTAGTCTTGTGGGGCAGAAGTTTTGGTGCTGGTTGGATTTGCTTGGAGTGTGCCCCACCCAGCTGTGTTTTGATGAGGTGTTCCCATGGAGGCATGGCCCCGCCCATTCGGGGTGGGCCTTGATCGGTGGAGCTATATAAATGAGCTGACTCAAAGAAGAAACTGAGTGCAGCTGGGAGTGATGTTTTGAAGAGGAGCAAGCTTGCTAGAGAGGAATGTCCTGGGAGAAAGCCGTTTTGAGGCCGGAGCTTTGGAGCAGACGCCGGCTGCCTTCCCAGCTAACAGAGGTTTTCTGGGTGCCATTGGCCATCCTCCGGTGAAGGTGCCCGGTTGCTGATGTGTCGCCTTGGACACTTTATGGCCTTGAGACTGTAACTGTGTAGCGAAATAAACCCCTGTTTTATAAAAGCCAATCCTTCTCTGGTGTTTTGCATTCTGAAGCATTAGCAAACTAGAACAAGCCATTTTATCATTTAGGGTCTATTGGTAATAGCAATAACCTATCCTATCTAATGCTCTATTTCCAGCTTCTAAATATCAAGAATTGTCTAACTCTGGGTCAAATGACTATGTACAGGGTTACCTTACTCATAGACAAGTCTATTAGATAAACTTTTTGAAGCTGCCAAGATTCAACCATTTTTGATTGGAAAAAAGAACTTTAATAGGTCTAACCTAAAATAATAGAAGATGACCTGCTTTCTTCTGCCTCTCACTTTCTGACCTCAGCACTACCCTGCCAAATTGATAAAGGGGGATCAACTCCTTATACAACAATGTCAGAGAAGTTGCAAAATACAGACTCCCCCTGAGTAAGGTAGGGCCAAAGGGTTAGCAAATGTTGACCCATGATCCAGCCCACTGACTTGAGCTGTTTAAATCTTTCAGCATGTGTAGTTTTTTAGTTATTTTAAAAATTGGGAAATTTCTCATGGAAAAAACCTAAATTTGTGGATTACCTTTACAAATCTGACAATTTAGAAACACTCATTCAAAATCAGGTGGCCCATAGACCCACCCCTTCCTTTATATCCCTAACACTGACATGCCTGTCAAAGGTCAGATATCTTTGTGAGGGAGCTTTTTTATTACTTGGCCCTACAGACCATTTGTGTTTGCGATCCCTTGTATCAGCAAAGTGAAATCAATGACTAATAAAGAGTACTATCCAGTCCTTACCTGAGCAGGTTTGAGGGGTTAGAATTCTCTTGGAAGGTAGTGAACCCTTCAGGGCAGTTAGCAGGGGGAGCCAGGAAGAGGTTCTCTGATTATCAGGTCCTGGTCCTCCTTGTGGGAACATAAATGGAGGATATCAAAATTTATTCTCTTTAGTGCCCAACTTTCTTTCTGTAACACAAATATGAGACACGAAGTGAAGCTTTGTAAGAGAGAAGGATTTTTGTTTGGATTTCAAATGAAAGCTCATAAAATGTGTTGACTGGTTTATTTTGACTCTGTCAGAGAATTAAGCAATTTCATTCCTTGTCTCCAAATCCTCAAACATGCTGAGCTACTGTTGTCACCATCAACCACTTGAATGTTGTGCATGTCCAGGTGATCACCCATCAGATGATAACCAGCAGAGTAGAGAAGCCCAGGAGCTAGGGCAGAAGCAGGTATAGAAGGCCTTTACCTCTCCCATCCAAAGGTGGACAGCCTCGAAGCTGGGTACCGGGGCTCTGACTCAGTCAGGAGAGGATACTTCAGAAGGTGCAGTGTTTATTATTAAAGTGCTGGAATATGCCAAGAGTTGGGTTTTCTAGACATGTGCATGACTTTTCATACAAAGGTTTCCTTCTCTGAAGTCTGATAATTAATGAGTACAAAATGGATCACCAACCTCTCAGAGAATTTTCTGTTCTCGTGTTATGATTTGGGCAAGGGAGGGGAATAAAGTAGCACAGCCAACATGACTGCTGGTTTAGATGTTTTATGTCCCCCAGGATGCATGTTCATTGATGCAGTCTTGTAGGGGCAGACGTATTAGTGTTAACTAGATTGGAACCTATTGATTGTTTCCATGGAGATGTGGCTCAGTCAACTGTTGGCAAGAACTTTGACTGGAGGTGTTACCCCACCCATTCAGGGTGGGTCTGAATTAAATCACTGGAGCCATATAAAAGAGCTGACAAATAGAAGGAACTCAGAGCAGCTGTGGGTGATATTTTGGAGAGCAACTGAGAGAGACATTTTGGAGATGGCCATTGAAAGCAGACTTACACTAGCCCAGAGTTTGATCTGGAGAAGTTAAGAGACGACAAAACACACCAAAAGCAGCATTTTGAAGAATGCACAGGAACTGAGAGAGGAGCTGGAACATAATCTGGGATCAGCAGGTGATAGCCACGTGCCTTCCCAGCTGACAGAGGTGTCCGGACACCATTGGCCTTCCTTTGGTGAAGGTATACTTGTGTTGATGCCTTAATTTGGGCATTTTCATGGCCTTCAGACTGTAACTTTGTAACCAAATAAACCCCTTTTATAAAAGGCAATCTATCTCTGGTGTGTTGCATTCTGGCAGCATTAGCAAACTAGAACAGTATTTTTAAAGGAAAATAATAAATTAAGTAAAAATATAGGGGACTTCCATTTCCAATCAAGATGAAAAAAACAGGAACTAGATTTACCCTCTCTTCTGAAATCACTAAAAATCCAAAAATATATACATCTGAAAGAAGAGTATTCAAGATGTTGGACATCAGGCAATGAAGGATAGTGACATCTGATAAACAAAAAACAAATTAGGTGAGCCCTATGACTTCCTGAGTTTACCACCTAGAGAAAGTTTCTAGGTTATGACTCAGGGATGGGGAACCTAGCTTGAGTCAAGTAGTTTCACTGAGTTGCAGAGACACAACTGAGACTCCAGGAAAGCCACAGTGGCTGGAGTTCACGGGGCAGTACTGGAGAGGAAAGAGCTACAGAGAGAGAGAGAGAGCACTCCAGAGAACTCTGGGAATCCACAGAGGGTACTGAGCAGTGCATGCATGTGAGAAATGACCAAAGGCTGGGGAAAGAAGCACCTGTAAAGATTAAAGGGAACAATGTCTGGTGTTCACACAGGGCCAGGGAAGGGCCTGTTCCCAACAGCAACAGTGCAAAATCTCATAACTCAGGAGATATTGGTTAGAATAATAGGAGGGGTTTTGCCTCAGGAATGGAGAAAAATTAACCCTAGAAGAAATACTGCTCTTGTCCTAACTAAGAAAGACAAGTAAAGATCAAACAGTTTCCATGCAATTTAGTTACTTCCCAGGACAAAGCTCAAGAATCCCCACGGAAATAGAAAAATATGCAGCACCTGATAAGGTAAAATTTGTATTGTCTGATCACCAATAAAAAATTAACAAGTATGTAAAGTAGCAGAAAAATACAACCATTAATGGAGAGAAAAATCAATAAATTTAAATCATGATTATGACTGTATTGCATATATTCAAGAAGCTAGAGGAAAGATTAAAAATGTTAATTAGAGACACGGAAAATATAATAGAAACCTAGATTGAACTTCTAGAGACAAAAATAACAATGTCTTAAATGAAAAATACACTGGATGGGATTAATGGCAAATTAGATGCAATGTAAGAAAAAATCAGTAAACTTGAAAAGAGAAATAGAAACTATCCAAAATTAAATTCAGAGACAAAGATGACTGGATAAAGGAAATTGAGCACCGCATAATTGGGACAACTTCAAGAGGTTATTAGATATATAATTGGTGTCTGTTTTGGTTTGTTAAAGCTGCCAGGATACAATATACCAGAAATGAGTTGGCTTTTAGCAATGGGTATTTATTAAGTTACAAGTTACAGCTCTAAGGGCTGTGAAAATGTCCAAATTTTTATGGCATCAACAAGAGGATAATTTGTCTGAAGGAAAGCTGCTGGCATCCAGGGTTCCACTGTCAGATAGCGAGGCATTTGGCCAGTGTCTGCTAGGCCTTCACTCCAGCATTTCATTGCTTTCAGCTTCTGATTCCAGTGGCTTTCTCTCTGATCATCTGTGGGTTCTCTCTTAGCATCTCTGGGGTATTTCTCTCTAAGATCTTTCCAAATGTCTCTGCCTTTTATCCTCTCATAAAGGACTCCAGTAAAGGATTAAGACACAGCTTGAATGGGCTGAGTCACATCTCAACTGAAACAACCTAATCAGAAGGTCCCACCCACAATAAGTCTGTACCCACCAGAAAGGATTAAAAGAACATGTCCTTTTCTGGGGTTCATAACAGCTCCAAACCAGCACAGTGTCCCTGAAAGGAATGGGGACCAAAAAAGTCTGAAGAAATTAATGGCCAAAAATTTTTCAAATTTATTCAAGACTATAAAAGCACAGATCCATAAAATGCAATGAACCCCAAGCACAGCAATATAAATAAAACTACATCAACACCTATTATAATTAAATTGCTCAAAACCACTAATAGAAAATCTTAAAACCAGAAGAAAAAAGATACATTAAGAAGAGAGGAGGTCAGACTCTAAGATGGCGGCATAGAGAGGAGTGGAAGCTAGTTAGTCCCCCTGGAACAACTAATAAACTATCAGGAACAATGAGTAAATAATCCAGAATAACTCATCATACACCAAATAAACCATCCACTCCTCATACACCAACCTGAATTGGGAGGAATGCCCAAGATAGCAGCATAAAATCTGTAAGTAAAAACTGCAGATCCAAGCAGGGAGCCCCCTCCCTCCATGACCTGAGCTGCAAAGCTCATGGTACTAGAGAGCAGCTCTTTCTGAGCAAGTAAGTACAGCTCAGCTGAACTCCAACTGGGGTTTTAATTAACAAACATGGACTGCTCGATACAAGCTATGAATCTCCAACAAGAATACAGAGGCTTTGGGTGGTGACTGACCTTGGAGAGCCAGAGGGTGGCCATGGACTGGCCCTGAAGGGGGCTTTCTGTCCCTGTTTTGGCTCAGTGGAGAAAGCCTCAGCCATTTTCAGTTCCCAGTGCTCTGACCCAGACAAGGGTGGAGATAGCAGAGGCAGAGAGAGACGACTGAAATGCTAATGACCTCTCCACATGGGGTCTATCTTCCCTAAGAGGAAAGAGGTGGGGCCCAGCTCTACTACCTACCTTCCATTCAGAACCAGAACCCAGAGCCTGGGGAAAAACAGCCACAGGCCACACCTCCTTACACCAGTCTGGAGTTACAGGCTGACAGGCGCCACCTGCTGGGCAGAAAATCATAGTGACCTGAGGCCTCACAGGGTGTGCCAGTTTTCTAAGACACACTCTCGTGGAAACAGGATTCTGAATATTTCTTCCTTCTGGGACCGGAGCCCATTTTGGTCTGAGAAAACCTGATTGGGGTAACCAAGGAAACCATTCCTAGACAACAGGAAACTACAACCTACACTAAGAAAAATGAAGTTATGGCCTAGTCAAAGGAACAAACTTACACTTCAACTGAGATACAGGAACTCAAACAACTAATACTAAATCAGTTCAAAAAGTTTAGGGAAGATATGGCAAAAGAGATGAACCATAAAATGAAAACACTGGGCATACATAAGTTAGAAACTGAAAGTTTGAAAAACCAACTGGCAGAATTTATGGAAATGAAAGGCACAACACAAGAGATGAAAGACGTAATGGAAACATACAACAGCAGATCTCAAGAGGCAGAAGAAAACACTCAGGATATGGAGAACAAGGTACCTGAAAGCCTACACACAAAAGAACAGATAGAGACAAGAATGGAAAAAGATGAGCAATGTCTCTGGGAACTTAAGGACAAAATGAAAAGTAGGAATGTACATGTCATTGGTGTCCCAGAAGGAGAAGAGAAGGGAAAAGGGGCAGAAGCAATAATAGAGGAAATAATCTACGAAAATTTCTCATCTCTTATGAAAGACATAAAATTACAGATCCAAGAAGCATAGCATACCCCAAACAGAATAGATCTGAATAGGCCTACACTAAGAAATTCAATAATCAGATTATCAAATGCCAAAGATAAAGAGAGAATCCTGAAAGCAGTAAGAGAAAAGCAATCCATCACATACAAAGGAAGCTTGATAAGACTATGTGTGAATTTCCCAATAGAAACCATGGAGGCAAGAAGGAAGTGGTGTGATATATTTAAGATACTGAAAGAGAAAAACCACCAACCAAGAATCTTGTATCTCACAAAACTATCCTTCAAATATGAGGGAGAGCTTAAAATATTCTCTGACAAACAGACAATGACAGAGTTTGTAAAAAAGATACCTGCTCTACAGGAAACACCAAAGGAAGCACTGCAGACAGAAAGGAAAAGACAGGAATGGGAGGTTTGGAAAACAATTTTGGGAGATAGGAGCACAGCAATGTAGGTACACTGAACAAAGATGACTGTGAATATGGTTGAAAGAGGAAAGTTAGGACCATGTAGGACACCAGAACAAAAGATGAAAGATAAAGACTGGGACTGTGTAACTCAGGGAAACCTAGGGTGCTCAGCGATTATAATAAAAGTTACAAATATGTTTTTACATGAGGTAGAACAAATGAATGTTAACATTGCAAGGTGTTAAAAATAGGGTGGGATTGGGGGAAAACAATCAATACAAACTAGAGACTATAATTAACAGAAACATTGTATTATGCTTCCTTTAATATAATAAAGGCAATATACCAAAGCTAAATGCACATGGGGGGAATAGGGGAAGTGTATGGGACTCCTGGCATTGGTGATATTGTCTGACTCTTTATTCTACTTTAGGGTAATGCTATCGTTCCTTTTGTTGCTTTATAGCTGTCATGTTTTTGTTTGTTTGTTTTTTTCTCTCCCTATCTCTTTCTCTTTTCTTTTTCTTTTGTCTCTCTGCCTTCTTTGACTCTTCCTCCTTCTTTGTGGAAGAAATGGAGATGTCCTTATATAGATAGTGGTGATAGTGCTGAATACATAAACACGTGACTATACAGGGACCCACTGATTATTTACTTAGGACAGAATGTATGGTGTCAGAACAAAATTGTCTTAAAAAAATGGGTTGATGAAGAACAGAGGAAAGGAGATAAGGACAATAGATTTCTCACAGGAAGCAATGCAATTGAGAAAATAGTGCAGAAATATCTTTGAAGTACTAAATAGCAAAACAAAACAACCAGTCTCCAAACTGTCAATGTAGAATTATACACCAAGTGAAAATATCTTTCAAAAGCAAAGGCAAAATAAAGACTTTTTCATATATACAAAACCCGAAAGAATTCCTCACCAGCAGATTCTTTATATAAGAAAAGTAAAGGAAGACCTTTAGGCAGAAGGAAAATTACACTAGATGAAATTCTGGAACTACATAAAGGAATGAAAACAATGGAAATGGAAATAACATGTAAGCATAAGATTTTTTTTTATTTAAATCTCTTTAAAAGATAATTAACTGTTTAAACAAAAGTAACAGTATGTTACTTTTGGGGTTTATAACCTATATTGAAGTAAAATGTATGACAACAGTAACATAAAGGCTGGGAAGGGAAATATGCAAGTATCCTATTATAAAGTTCTTATATGTTGAATAATATAATATCACCTGAAGGTAGAGTATTATAATTTAAACATCTATGCTATAAACTTTAAGAAACCAATAAAATGACAAGATGAAAAGTTGAAGCTGATAAGACAAAAAAAGAGACAATATGGAATCGAAAAAAGTTCAATCCACAGCAAGGCAGAAAATGGGAAAAAATAACAAAGAACAGTTGGGACAAGTCGAAAACAAAAAGCAAGAAGGTAGGTTTAAACTCAGCCATATGAATAATCACCCTAATTCAAAGTCAGATATTGTAAGATTGGATAAAAAAAGCAAGGCAAAACTATATGTAACAAAAAGAAACCTATTTTTAATGTAAAGATACGATAGGTTAAAAATAAAATAATAAAAATGTACCATGTTAATACAAATCAAAAGGAAGCTGGATTGGCTACATCAATGTCACATAAATTAAATTTTGGAGCAGAGACTATTACCAAGGACAAAGAAGGTCATTTCATAATGAGAAAGGGGTCTCCTAATCAAGAGGATGTAACAGTCCTAAACTGTATGTTTCCAACAACAGAACTTCAAAATATATAAAGACAAAACTATTTGAACTGCAAGGAGAAATAGATAAATCCACAATTAAAATTGTTGTTTCAACACCACTCGCTCAATAATGAATAGATTAAGTGGATAGAAAATCAGCAAGGATAAAATAAACTTGAACAATGCTATTGTAGTGGTTTGGAACTGTATGTACCCCAGAAAATCATGTTCTTAAAGCTAACTCATTCCTGTGGGTGCAGACCCATTGTGAGTAGGACCTTTTGATGAGGTTATTTCAGATAATGTATAGCCCAGGGTGGATCTTAAAAACCTTTTACCAGAGTCGTCTATAAGAGAATGAAATTCAGCAAAGAGAAAGCCACAGAAGCAAGAAGCTGAAGGCATATGAAACCTGGAAGAGGAGGGAGAGACCAGCAGATGCTGATGTGTGTGTTGCCATGTGGCAAAGGAGTCAAGGATTGCTGGCAGCTGGTCTTTGGGAAGACAGCATTACTTGATGATGCCTCAATTTGGACATTTTTCTCAGCCTCAAAGTTGTAAGCCACTAAGTTCCCATTGTTAAAAGCCAACCAATTGCATGGTATCTGCTTTGAGCAGCTTAGCAAACTAAAACAATTATCAAGTAACCTGCATAATTGATACTAATAGAACACTCCAGTCAACAAAAGCACAATATATAATTTTTTCTTCAAGTACATATGGAACATTTATCAAGATAGACTGGCTTCTGGGTAACCAAAAAAAAAAAAAAAAAAAGTTTCAATAAATTTAAAGGATTTGTTCCAGTTTGCTAATCTTCACTGGAGAAAGGCCTTTGGCATCCAGAAAACCTCTGTTAGCTGGGAAGACACGTGGCTGGTGTCTGCTTGCTCCCAGATTGCATTTCAAAATGGCATTCTCCATAGCATCAGCTTTCAATGGCTGTCTTCAAAATGTCTCTCTCAGCTGCTGCAGCAAACTCCTTCTCTCTGAGCTCTTATATAGGGCTCTAGTAAACTAATCAAGGCCTACACTGAATGGGTGGGGCCACACCTCCGTGGAAATTATCTAATCAGAGTTATCACCTACAGTTGGGTGGGTTCATCTCCAGGGAAACACTCCATCAAAGGATTCCAACCTAATCAACATTAATATTTCTGCCCTCACAAGATTGCATCAAAGAACATGGCATTTTTGGGTACATAATAAAGATTCAAGTCATACAAAGGCTTTCAAGTCATACAAAGGATTCAAGTCATACAAAGGATTTCATTGACCAAAATGGAATAAAATTAGAAACTGATAACAGGAATGTATCTGGAAAATCTGCAGTATACAATATCAATAGATAAATAAGTATATCTATATCTCTATAGAAAATCAATTATGTTTCTATACACTATCAATAAGCACTTGGAAATGGGGATAAAATAATATCATTTATAATGGTAAATAAAATAAGAATTATTTAGAGATAACTTTGACAAAATATATGCATGATCTGTATACTGAAAACTATAAAACACTGCTGAGAGAAATTTTAAAAGACTTAAATAAATGGAGAGCTATACCATATTAATGGATTGCTAATATGGATGCATAGTATTAAGATGTCCCTTTCCCTGAATTTGATCTTCAGATTCAATGAAGTTCCTATCAAAATCTTAGCAAGCTTTTTGTAGCTATTTATAAGTTGATTCTAAAATTTATAAGGAATGCCAAAAGAACTAGAACACCCAAACAGACAGAGTATTTGCATTACCTGATTTCAAGGTAAACTGGGTGAAACTGGGGTCAAGCCAGGAAAATAAAGCACTAGAACAGAATAGAGGGTCCACAAAAGGACCCACATATATCTATATCTGTGCCAGTTTGGATGTATTGTGTCTCTCAAAAAGCCATATTCTTTAATGCAATCTTGTGGGGGCAGATGTATTAGTGTTGATTAGGTTGGTATCTTTAGATTAGGTCACTTCCATGGAGATGTGACCCATCCAATTGTGGGTGATAACTCTGATTAGATTATTTCCATGGAGGTGCAGCACCACCCATTCTGAGTGGGCCTTGATTGGTGCCCTATAAGAGCTCAGACAGAAGGAACTCAGGGCTGCTGCAGCCAAGAGAGACATTTTGGAGACGGCCATTGAAAGAAGACTTTTGCTGACAGTTTGCTCTGGAGAAGCTAAGAGAGGACAAACACCCCAAGAGCAACATTTTGAAGAATGCACAGGAGCTGAGAGAGGAGCTGGAACACAACCTGGGATCAGCAGATGCCAGCCACATGCCTTGCCAGCTAACAGAGGTTTTCCGTACGCCATTGGCCTTCCTTCGGTGAAGGTATACTCATGTTGATACCTTAATTGAGACATTTTCATGGCCTTCAGACTGTAAATTTGTGACCAAATAAACCCCCATTATAAAAGCCAATCCATTTCTAGTATTTTGCATGATGGCAGCATTAGCAAACCAGAACATATGCCCAATTGATTTTAGACAAATGTAGAAAATAAATTTAATGGAGAAATAGTAAGCAGTCTTTTCCAGAAAGGGTGCTGAAAATTCTGGGTATGCATAAGCAAAAAAATAAACTTGATCCATATCTCATACCATATAAAAAAATTAACTCAAAATGTATTATAAACCTAAATGTAAAACCTAAAATTAGAAACCTCCCATAAGAAAATAAAGGAGAAAACCTTTGGGGCCTGGGTTAGTTAAAGATTTCTAGGCAACAATATTACAAATGTAATCCATAAAAGAAAAGAGTGATAGATTGAGCTTCTACCATGATTAAGAACATCTCTAGAAAGGCATTATTAAGAGAACGAGGAGACAAGTAATAAACTGGGAGAAAAATGTTTGCAAATCTCGTATCTGACAAAGAGCTTGTATCCAGAATATACAAAGAACTCTCAAAACCCAATAATAGGAGTACCAACATCCCAATGAAAAATTGAGCAAAATATTTAGATGGACTCTTCACTAAAGAAGATGTAGGGATGATAAATTCATGAAAATATGCTCAACATCTTTGTTCATTAGGAAAATGCAAATTGAAATTATAATGAGGTACTAGTCTACTCTTATTAGAATGATTAAAATTAAAAGACTGATCATAACAAGTGTTTCAGTTTTTTTAAAACAAATACCATACAATAGGTTGGCTTAACAGCAGGAATTTATTGGCTCACAGTTTCAGAGGCTTGCTTCCTCTCAAGATAAGTATCTTCTGGCTGCCCCTCAATCATTGCAGCTACTTGGCTTTTCTATCACATGGCAATGCACGTAGCAGCATCTTCTTTTTCTTCTGAGTTCCATTGACTTCCAGCTTCTGGCTGCTCCATGAGGCTTATCTCTTCATCTGAATTGCACTCTTCTTATAAAGGATTTCAGTATTTCAGATAAAAACCCAACCTGATTTAGTTGGGTGACACCTTAATGCAAGTAATATCTTGAACAGATCTTATTTACAGTGGGTCCACGCTCATGGGGATAGATTAAGACTAAGAACATGTTTTTCTGAGGTACATATTTCCAAACCACCACAGCCCACACTCTGGATCCCATAAAGACATGTTCTTCCCACCTGCAAAATGCATTCATTCCATCACAGCATCCCAAAAATTTAAGTCATTTTAGAACAATGCTAAATCCAAAGTCTCATCAAAATCAGTTATGCGGTCCATCCTGGGGAAAAAGTCCTCTGTCTGATGGATTTGTGAAACCTAGAAAACAAATTGTCTGCTTCTAATATATAATGGCAAGATAGGCATAGGATAAACAGTCCCATTCCCACAGGGAGAAATTAGAAGGAAACCAAGAGTCACAGGTCCCAAACAATTCCAAAACCCTGCAAGTCCTACTCCATTAGATTTCAAGGTCTGAGAGTCATGAATAGATTAATGTTTTGTTCTCTAAGGCTAATAGAGCAGCAGCCCCATCCATTCCAAGCTTTTGTACAGTAGTCATGCTCTCCCCAAACACTGGGGTGTAGGCTTCATTCATTTTTGAGCATGGGGATAGTGGCTGGGCTGTCCGTGAACACTGAGGCACAGGTCTCCTCATCTCTGAGTCTTGGGGTGGCAGCATTCTCCCTGAACAATGGGGTGCAAAGTCTGCTCTGTGTAAGTGTAGGGGTGGACCCACCTTTCCACACCTGTGAATGGGCCTGATTTCTTGGCCCAAGGAGATCTTTTTCATCCAGACCTTTGCTTCTATGATTCTTTCTTTGAAGTCACTCTTCCTTCAATTTATCCCTTCTCTGTCTCTTTCAGTCCAGTCTGGCAGTGGTTCTGCTTATATAAATTTGCAAAAATATTAATGACTTTCCATACAGTTCAAGAAGGTCCAACTATCAGACAATAAAACTCTCTACAGATCCTGGATAACTGAATTTCTGATCCTGACTTCCTCTGAGATATTGGACTAGATCCATGTTCAACTACACCCTCTTTAGCAAAGTATTGCTCTGTTAAACCCTCATATGGAACCCTGTTTTCTGGAGACTCATTTCCTGAAAGTTCAGGGAGGTACCTGATAGAACCACTTCTGGCCCTAGTCTCAGAGCACCTTATCTGGATAGGCTGACAATTTTCAAAATCATTAGTGGATGGTTCCTTTGTGCTTAAGAGTTTAATTCTTAGCTTATCCCTTTTCTCTTACATTTTACTATGAGCTGCAAGGAGAAGCCAGGCTGCACCTTCCACACTTAGCTAGGAAATCTCCTCAGCTAAATATTCAAGTTCACTACTTACAAGTTCCACTTTCAGTCCAGCATCAGAACACAATTTTCTCAAGCTATCTGTCACTTTATAACAGGGATCACCTTTCCTCCTGTTTCCAATAACACATTTATAATTTCCTTCTAAGGCTTCATCAGAAGTACCTTTTGTGTCCATATTTCTACCAACAGTCTCTTGAAAGCAGTCTAGACTTTTTCTATCAAGTGCCTCACAATCCTTCCAGTCTCTCCCCGTTACCCAATCCCAAAGCCATTTCATCATTTTTAGATTTTTGTCAAAGAAGCACTCACCTTGTGGTACCAACAATGGTTTTAGTTTCCTGGTTACTAAAAAAATTCCATGTAGTGGATTGGTTTAACAGCAGGAATTTATTTGTTCACCATTTCAGAGGATAGCGTTTTGCTTCCTCCTAGGGTCAATATCTTCTGGCTACCCAGCAATCTCTGGGGCTCCTTGGCTTTTCTGTCATATAGCAATGCACATGGTGACATCTTCTTTCTCTTCTGGGTTTTGTTGACTTTTAGCTTCTGGCTGCTCTCCAAGGCTTCTCTCTTTATCTGAGTTTCACTCTGCTTATCAAGGATTTAATCTGGATTAAAGCCCAACTTGATTCAGCTGGGTCACATCTTAACTGAAGTAGCATCTTGAAGAGGTCTTACTTACAATGGGTCCACACCCATAGGAATGGATTAAGATTAAGAACATGTTTTCCTGTGATACATAACTCCTTGTTGGCAAGGATATGGAGCACCTGAAACTCTCATACACTGCTGGTAGGAATGAATCATGGTTCAACCAATTTGAAAAGCAGTTTGGTAGTTTTTAAAAAAGTTAAATACATACCTACCCTATGATCTAGCCATTCCACTGATAGATACCCAAGAGAAATGAAAGCATACCTTCATACAAAGACTGGTACTAAGATGTTCATAGCAGTTTTATTGTAATAGCTAAAAATTGGAAATATTTCAAATGTCAATTAACAGGCTAATGAGTAATAAAGAAATTGTGGTGTATCCATACTTTTTAGTCCTTAAAAGAAAGATGTTACTGTTACATGCTGCAGGACACTGATTACGTGCTTCAACTTGGCGGGCCTGGGCTGGGGGACCGGATCCACCCCTGGGGAGGGTAGTGGGCACGGGCGACAGCGCCCTCTACAGCCCCCCGGGCCTGGGAAAGTGAGGCCGGAGGCAGGCCCCATTTCCTCACCCAAAATACCAATGTTAGGGGAGGCTTGCCGGAGGGAACCGCCTTTTCCCCACCCCCTTATCTTGCCCGGACACTCCCCGTTGCCAGCGCAACTCCCGCCACCACCAGTGCGCATACACTGTTGCCAGACACCGTTGCCAGAGCAACTCCCGCCCCTTTTCAAACTACCTCCGCGCCCTCTTAGAACCAATCCTAACCTCCGCACCCTCTCAGAACCAATCCTAGCCTTTATCCCCTCAGCATTGGCTTGTAACAACCCCCGCCCTCTATGCCAGCCTATATAACCTGTGCTCACCCCTGAATAAAAAGCCTTTTGTTCTACCCCTACTGGAGGAAGAGTGTCTTGTCTTTCCCTTCTCGCCGCCCTCCACACCTTGCACGCCACCGCCGGGGACCTGGCCAAGTCCCCCGCCTCGCCCTCGCCTCCGGGAAAGAGCCCCCGCCGCCGGTACCCTCTGAGCAATGCCGAGAGCCGAGGGTTCAGCAACCGGCCGCCCCCCCCCCGAAGCAGTAGACGCGACCGCAACATGCAACATAACATCATGGATGGATCTCAAAATAATTATGTTAAGTGAATGAAGCCAGCATCATCCATCCTAAAAAAGCATATAATGAATGAGTCCATTTACATAAAATTTTAGAAAATTTAAACTGATCAGTAGTGATAAAAGTAGAACAGTAGTTGCCTGTAGATGGAGGTCAGGGAGGACCTGGAGGGAGAGATTACAAAGGACTACAAAGAAACCTTTTGGGGTGATTAATATGTTCACTATCTTAATTGTGGTGATGTTTTCATGAGTGTATACACATGTCAGAACTGTTCACATTGTACAATTTAAACATGTGCCATTTGTTGTATGTAAATTATACCTCAATGAAGTTATTCAGAAAATAAGACTATAGCTGGATATGGTAAAAATTATGAAAACTGAATGACTAAATTTCAGAAACACAGCTTGACTTGTCCTATATTTGTCTGTTCTCTAAATCCCTTCCTTCCTTTCTTAATCTCTTTGTCCCTTTTTCTTTCTTTTTCCTACATTAGAATAAGTGATTACAGTTTGGGACCACAGCATATAAGATGTCTCTGGCTTCAACATAAGAAAGGACTTTCTGACAGTTTTTCTTCTCTAAAGATGAAACGGAATAAGCTGTTATATGAATAAGGAGATACCCATCTCAGGAATTCTCCAGCATAGTCTAGATAAACACTTGACAAGGATGTATAGTATCAGATGAGATGCTGGCCCAAATAAGTGACTTTCAAACTTGTTTTTTAACAATTAAACTCTTTCTACAAGCAAATGAGATCTTATGTGGAAAACAAATATTTAAAGAAGAAACACAAGGTGGTTCTTTGAAAAAAGTTGTAGGCTCAAAGTCCTGCCTACTTGGCCCCATCTTTTACCTACTGTTGTGAAACAAGGGTTGCATGAATACTGTTCGAAAATCACTTGAGTTAATGACCTTTGTTTTTAACAACTCTGAAATTCTGACCTTTTAGTTATAGCGGGAGGAGGAGAGGGTCATGGATGAGAAGTTCTTATCCAAACCATCTTAGTTAGAGCAGAGTTCTGAGGTGAAGGTCTGACCACATCTTAGTCATCTGAGAAAAGGTTGACAAATTTACACTGGGAAAGGCAGTGACATTCTTTTCCAAATGAATCTCAAAATTCAAACATCAATAATCTTTCACTCAGGGGGAATAAAATGCAGCTACTACTAATCCAGTTGTACTAGGCCTTTTCCCTCTTCCCTTTTTGAGAAGGGGTTTCAAATAATGGTTTAGTTTAGTACGAGTTTGGTCAATTCTGTCTCTTTCCCTTTAGACTATTGTATCCTTTTTTTTTTTTTTTTTTAATCAGTTCTCCTTTTAAGGCCTTCAACTGATAGGATGAGATTTCTTCTTATTACTGAGGGCAATCGTTGTTGATTGCAGATGTAATCAGTCATAGACACTATCAACTGACCAATGATTTAAATCCTCAAAATAGCCTCATAGTAACAATCAGGCTAGTGCTTGCTCACACAACTAGAATTTATAACCTAGCCAAAATTGACACATAACTTTAACCTTCACAGTCCATCCTTTGTCAGCTTGGTGCCCATACACATCTCCTTAAACCATGCTTAATCTCTAAATAAAAACAGAAACAGTCACGCATTCACCTAAAATAACTTAACTGTCCTGCCTGCAATTGAACATATACTAACACCTTCCCCAGAAGAGGATGCAAGTCCTTGGGTAATATTCACTCTTAAACTTGACATCATCTAACCTAAATATGATGACATAAAGTTAACACAACTTATGTTACATAATAAGGGGCTAAAATAGGGAAGAAAACAAATATATTTGCTTCATGTATATATATAAACCATTCATAACAAAACAAGGAAGAAATATGAACACTATAATCCTAATTTCTGCAATTAGTCACATGGATGTGGCTCATACTAATAAATACATTCTTCAACTACCTATTTCAATTCCCATTACCTCAGCAAGCATCACAGCTGGACATGTGGTTCTTTGCCTGGTGGGGTAACTCAGACCTTCATTCCTGAGGGTCCTGAGTCATTAGCAGTCCTGCCTAGATTGAATTGTTTCAGTTTTCCAATGACTTTAATCACAGGAGCCCTAAAGTGTCTCTTGTATTTCAGGAAAACCCTTTTTTACCTTCATTGTGTAGCAGCAGTTCTATTTCCCCATGATAATTAGGATCAATCACCCCAGCCAGTACAGTTATTCCTTATTTGTCTGTTGATTCTGAGGTACAAGGAGTGCCACCCAAAATGTCTGGGTGGCAGTCTCAATTTCAGTATTTCAATAGAATTATTGATGTGTCTCCTGGTGGAAGCATTCCTCTTTGGAACCAAGACCTGCAGACTAACAAAATTTAAGGTCATGGGGACAGGAAGCAAAAAGTTTTCTAGTGGATCTCTAGGGATAATAGTGAATGATGCCGTTCCCATTTCTACACCTTGATTCCTGGGCCTGTAAATCCTGGCTATGGGAGAAACAGCATCATGGAATGGACCCTGACTTAGAGCATATACAATCTTCTGGAGAATATTGCCCCAGCCCTGCTGTAATTGAGTCTTCAAAAGGCCATTCCACCCTCCTATCAATCCAGCTGCTTCAGGAAGATGGGAAACATGGTAAGATAAGTGAACTCCATGGACGTGAATCTATTCCCATACTCCATTTCCTGTGAAGTGAGTTCCTTAATCAGAAGCAATGTTGTGTGGAATAGCATGACTGTGGAGAAGGCATTCTATAAGTCCATGTATGATAATTTTAGCAGAAGCATTGCATGCAGGGAAGAAAAATCCATATCCAGAGTATGTATCTATTCCAGTAAGAAATAAAGTTGCCCCTTCCGTGATGGAAATGGTTCAATGTAATCAATCATTAGGCAGCAGACTAATCACCTTGGAGAATAGTGCCATACTGGGGACTGAGTGCTGATCTCTGATTCTGGCAGACTGGGCACTCTGCAATGGCTATACCTGGTTGGCTTTTTAGTGGAAGTTCATGTTACTGAGCCCATGAAAATTTCCATCCCTACACCATGGCCATTTTGTTCATGAGCCCATTGGGCAATGCTAGAAGTGGTGGAGGACAGAGTCCAACTGGTATCCACAGAACTGGTCATCCTATCCACATGATTGTTAAAATCTTCCTCTGCTGAGGATACCCTGTGGTGGGCATTCACATATCACACAAATATATTCATGTTTTTGGCCCTCATACCTCTTTGACACCAGTTTTCCAGTCATGTTATTTCCAAGTTCATGACCATCCAGCCAAACCATTGGCCAAAGCCCATGATTCAGTGTACAAATGCATTTCCAGCTAGTTCTCCTTCAAAGCAAAATGAACAACCAGGACCACAGCTTGAAGTTCTGCACACTTGGAAGATTTCACTTCACCATGTCCTTCAGGGATGTCACAGAAATGGGCTGTAGCTGTCCACTTTTGGGTGGTACCTGTACATTATGCAGAGCTGTCTGTAAACCAGGCTTGAGTTTCCCATCCAAAGTCAACTGATCATAGGGAACTCCCCATGAGGTCATGTCAGTGGGCAAGGAAAGAGAAGGTGAAATGGCAGTAATTGAGACCATAGGCATTTTGACTACTTCCTCATGTAAATTACTTGTGACTTCAGGGGCTTAATGGACCCTGATCTCATACATACCACTTCCATTTGATGATGGAGTGCTGCTGTGTACACCCAAATTTATAGTTTGGTGGGTCAGACAACGCCCACTTCATGATGGGCAACTCAGGTCTCATGTTAACTTGGTGGTCCATGTTTAAGCATTCGGTCTCTACTAAGGCCAAGTTGCAGGCCAAAGCTATTTCTCAAAAGGAAAGTAGTTACCTGAAGAGAATGGCAGGGCTTGACTCCAATATCCTGAGTGTTTGTGCTGTGATTCTCCTAGGAGCCTGGCAAAGGCTCCAAACAGCATCTCTATCTGCCATTGAAACTTTCAGCGTGATTAGATCTCTGCATTATATAGCCTAAGCAGCAAAGCAGCTTGCACAACAGCCTGGACCTGCTACAGAGCTTCCTCTTGTTTCAGTCCTCATTCAAAATGAACAGCATTTTTAGTCATTTGGTAAATGGGCCAGAGAAGCACACCCAAATGAGGAATATGCTGCCTCCAGTATCCCAGAGAGGCCAACTAGATGTAGTGCCTCATTGTTGGTTGTAGGAGGGGCCACATGCAACAGCTTATCTTTCAACTTAGTACGGATACCTTGACATGCCTACTGGACATCTAGAAATTTCACTGAGGTGGGAGGACCCTGAATTTTGGTTGGATTTATATACCACACTCTGACACACAAATTCCCTACCAATAAGTCTGCTCTTTCTTGCCTGCTCAGTCCAATCAGCATAATATCATCAATAAATGGACCAGTGTGATGTCTTGTGGAGGTGAAAGGCAATCAAAGTCCTTGAGGACTAGATTATGACATACAGCTGGAGAGTTGATATACCCCTGAGGTAGGACAGTGAAGGTGTATTGTTGGCCTTTCCAGCTGAAAGCAAACTGTTTCTGGTGGTATTTACTAACAAGTACTGAGAAAAAAGCATTTTCCAGGTGAATAGCTGCATAGACCAGGTACCAGGGGATGTTTCAATTTGCTTAGGCAATGATGCCACAAGTGGAACAATCAAAGGCACCACTTGGTTAAATTTCTGATAATCCACTGTCATCCTCCAAGAACCATCTGTTTTTGGCACAGGCCAAATAGGAGAATTGAAAAGAGATGTGGTGGGAATCATCACCTATGCATCCTTCAAATCCTTAATGGTGGCACTAATCTCTGCAATCCCTCAAGGAATGTGGCGTTTGATTTACTATTTTGCTAGGCAGGGCAGCTCTAATGATTTCTATCTGGCCTTTCCTACCACAGGTCATGGAAACAATGTTGGGATTCTGCCATTTGCTGTGTATGTTTATTCCAATTATGCATAAGAGCTGGGGAAATAACCACAGAATGGGTTCAGTGGACCCACTGTGAGAGGGACCTGAGCTAAAACTCCACTGATCACCTGATATCCATAAACCCCTACTCTGACTGGTGGAGCACAGTGATGTATTGGGACTCCTGGAATTAATGTCAGTTCTAAGCCAGTGTCTAAAAATTGCCAAAATGTTTGATCATTTCTTTTTCTTCAACGCACAGTCACCTTGGTAAAAGACCATAGGTCCCTTTGAGGGAAGGCTGGGAGGAAAATTAACTGTTTAATTTGGCAGTGGATCTTGGTCTTTCATCAAGGGGACATTGCTTTCCCTTCATTCAAGTGTTCAGGGTCTGTAAATTGTCTCAAGTCTGGGAATTGATTGAAGGGCTATGTCTTAAGTCTGGGAATTGATTGATGGACAATTTAAGTTAGACTTTTGTTCACCTGACCTAAAACTCTTCTGTTTGTATAGTAGACTGTCCATCTATTTCACTTCTAGGTACCCCCATGATCAACTAGCCAATGCCACAGGTTTCTATGAGTCAGATTATTCTGATTACTGCTTTGACTCTGCTGTCCATTGTGGTAGCCATGCCCACCTTGCCTTTGGTGAGTAAGTGCTGCCACTTGGCTCCTGCCAA
Source organism: Choloepus didactylus (assembly GCF_015220235.1). Classification (NCBI taxonomy): domain Eukaryota; kingdom Metazoa; phylum Chordata; class Mammalia; order Pilosa; family Megalonychidae; genus Choloepus; species Choloepus didactylus. The sequence continues at coordinate 41,089,275 of NC_051309.1, read as the reverse complement.
CTTGGGATCCAATTGTCCTCACTGTGTTTAAAGACCCATAGTTCAGTGGCAGCAGTTCCCACAGTACTTTCTGACCTACAAAGAAGAGCAACCACAGACCCCTCCAGGGATGATGGTGCTGCTGTCACTAATTTATTTCCTCAAAGTCCTTGTGAGAATCCTCTGGACATTCCTGGGATGGGTGAGGAGATCTTACATGATAAATCCACTCTAACATTCTTTCTAAGCCTTTGAATTCCCTCATCTATATTATAACAGGGCAGTTCTGGAATTTCAGCTTCAGACAATGTAGGCCACCTTTTGCTCCATGCTTCAGCCAATCACACAAACAAACTATAAGAACCTTTTCTAACCCCTCAAGCTACAACATTAAAGCCAGAATATATGCTAAGTGAGCCTATATCAATAAATTCAGCCAGATCCAACTTTATGTTCCTTCTACCATTATCCCACACACTTAATATCCATTCCCAGGCATATTCCTCTGCTTTCTGTCTATATAAATTGAGAAAATTTTTCAGTTTTTTTGGAATTTAGCATACCTCCCCATGTGTCACATTTTGTACCTTACCTTTTGGGGCTGTTGGGATTTTAGCTTAATTACGGGTTAGTTGCTCTTGGGGTGTTTGTCCTCTCTTAGATTCTCTGGAGCAAAAGTCTGCTTTTAAAGGCTGTCTTCAAACTGTCTCTCATCTACAGCTCCTCTCTCAGCTCCTGTGCTTTCTTCAAAGTGTCCCTCTTGTTTGTAGCAAACTCGCTCCTTCTGTCTGAGCCTATACAGTGCTCTAGTAAACTAATCAAGGCCCACGCTAGATGGGCAGGGCCATACTTCCACGGGAATTATCCAATCAGAGTTATCACCCACAGATGGGTGGGTTGCATCTCCATGGAAACACTCAATTAAAGAATTACAACCTAATCAACACTACTATGTCTACCGACACAAGATTGCATCAAAGATAATGGCATTTTGGGGGACATAACACATTCAAACTAGCACATTCCACCTCCTGGACCCCAAAATTACATGATCCTTCTACATACTAATACATTCATCCCATCACAATATCACAAAAATCATTTCAGTAACAATAGGTTACCCCCTCCATGGTGCTGTCTTTGAAGAAATTTTTCCTTCAATTTGTTCCTTGTCTGTCTCCTCCAGTCCAGACTGGCAGTGGCTCCATCTATAAAGAACCCATCAGAATCAGTTACACGCATGGTCTGTCCTAAGGTGTAATTCCATCTAGCTGTGGACTGTGAAACTTAGAACAAGTTATGTACTGTCAATATACAAAGGAGGGACAGTCATAGGATAAACATTCCCATTGCTATAAGGAGAAACTGAAAAGAAAACAGGGTTAACAGGACCAAAACAGTTCCTAAACCCCGCAGGGCAAACTCCATTAGATTTCAAAGTCTGAGAGTCATTTAGAGAATGACGTTTTATCCTTGGGGCTTGAGAGAGCAGGAGTCTAACCCTTTCCAAAGGCTTTCATGGCAGCCCTTTTCTCTCCAAATGCTGGGGTGAGTGCTCCAACATATCCACACACTGGAGAGACCACCTTCTTCTTGGTCCCACCCTCCTCAAACATCAGGGTTCCACCCAGACTCTGCTTTTCTGGGGCAAAGGCTTTACCATCTCTGAACAGTGGGGTGGTGGCCAGGCTCTTGCCAATAACCTAGGAATGTGCTCCACCCTCTCTGAGGCCTGGGATGACAGCACTCTTCCTGAACACCGAGGTGAAAGGCCCGCCCTCAACCTCTGGGGCAAACTCACCCTTTCCATGCACGTGGGCTGCTCCACTCTCCCAGCCTGAGACCTCTTGATTCCAGACCTCCCCCTCCATGGTGCTGTCTTTGAAGAAATTTTTCCTTCAATTTGTTCCTTGTCTGTCTCCTCCAGTCCAGACTGGCAGTGGCTCCATCTATAAAGATCTCACAAAAAATCTGTTGGCTTCACATGAAGCACACAGGGATCAAAGCCATCAGGAAATAGGACTTTCCACAAATCCTTTCTGGATAACTCCATCTCCACTCCTGGCTTGTACTGAAATGGTGGCTGGGTTCCATGTTTGGTTAAATCCTCACATTGGGCTGTAACTTCTGGGGCATCACCTCCTGGAAGCCCAGAATTTTCTAAACCATCAGTTTCTGGTTTCTTTGAACCCAAAAGTTCAGTTCTAAGTTTGTCTCTCTCCTTTCACATTTTACTGTAAGCTGCAAGGAGAAGTCATGCTATATCCACAACTTTTAGCTTCGAAATCTCATCAGCCAAGTATCCCAGCTTGTCATTCTCAAATTCTTCCTTCCATCCAACACCAGGACTCAATTTTGCCAAATTGTCTGCCACTTTAAAAATAAGGATCGCCTTTCTTCCAGTTTGCAACAACACTTTCATCATTTCTGCTCAAGGCCTCATCAAAAGTATCTTTAGAGTCCATAGTTCTTCTGCAAACAGTCTCTTCAAAGCAGTTTAGGCCTTTTCTATCAAGCTCCACACAATTCTTTCAGAATCTTCCCTTATCCATTTAAAAACCCATTCTAACATGTTTGGTATTTGCAAACACAGTAGCACCCCACTCCTGGTACCAAAATCTGTTCCAGTTTGCCAATGCTACCAGAATGCAAAACACCAGAAATGGATTGGCTTTTATAAAAGGGGGTTTATTTGGTTACACGGTTACAGTCTTAAGGCCATAAAGTGTCCAAGGTAACACATCAACAATTGGGTACCCTCACTGGCGGATGGTCAATGGTGTCTGGAAAACCTGTGTTAGCTGGGGAGGCACATGGCTGGCATCTGCTCCAAAGTTCTGGTTTCAAAATGGCTTTCTCCCAAGACATCCCTCCCTAGGCTTCAGCTCCTTAAAAATATCACTCTTAATTGCTCTTGAGGCATTTGTCCTCTCTTAGCTTCTCCAGAGCAAAAGTCTGCTTTCAAAGGCTGTCTTCAAACTGTCTCTCATCTGCAGCTCCTCTCTCAGCTCCTGTGCTTTCTTCAAAGTCTCCCTCTTGGTTGTAGCAAGCTTGCTCCTTCTGTCTGAGCCTATACAGTGCTCTAGTAAACTAATCAAGGCTCACGCCAGATGGGCAGGGCCACATCTCCATGGGAATTATCCAATCAGAGTTATCACCCACAGATGGGTGGGTTGCATCTCCATGGAAACACTCAATCAAAGAATTACAACCTAATCAACACTAATATGTCTACCGACACAAGATTGCATCAAAGATAATAGCATTTTGGGGGACATAATACACTCAAACTGGCACAAGAGGGGTGTTAAGGGTGGATCATGAGCAGAATTAGCAATATCTTGCAAGTCAACTCTCTCAGGGTTATCACATTACAGTTTCATCTGGTGAAATAGGAGGTCTGAGGTAAATTTCCTCAGGTTAGACAGTTATAGGTTTATCAGGCACAACAGGGTTAATCTCTTCAGGTGGAAGTGGGATGGCTGATTCCTCAGGACAGACTCTTACAGGTTTATCTGGCAAACAGGACTCAGTGAAATCTAGGGTTTCAATGTCCCTACTGTCACCATTATCAACCTTTAAGTCCCAATTCGAATTCTCATGATCATTCCTTCCCACTCAATGCCCTCACTTTAACAGCAGACACCCTTCAAGTTTGGGAATTAAATTTGTGTTGGATTTCAGCTCTTGGCAACATGAGACTCTTAGTCTGGTTTTCAGAAATCTCAAGTCGGCAGCTATAAAAAATTGAAGGTTCTTTCAGGACATATAGAAACTTTCATGTCCTTGGTCCTTGAACATGCTTCAGCTGGGCATTTGAAGCATTGAGCTCATCCCTTTCTTTAGTAGCTGTATCCACCATATTTAGGAACAGCTAGATAATATCATACTTTTAACTCCACAAAGCTCTGTTAAAGTATCAAATACACTGCTACCCAAAGCCTTGCCCCTAGTTAGCATTTGAGTAGCAATACCCAATGTTGGTATTTTGCACATCTCTATTAGTTCATGCCATGGACTATTAGTGTCATTTTGATCATAGAAATAGCATCAATAGTGGCTTTTAATCTAATTAGATTACAGAAACAATTCTAAAAACATCAAAACTTTCTCAGAAATCTCATCCTTAAGATTCTGTTTCTTAAGAACAGCTCTAATACCAAAATCTGTGTTAGTCAAGATTCTCTGCTGAAACAGAATTGACAGGAGATATGCATGTATATGAATATAATGAGACATTATATGAATTGGCTCATGTGACTGTGGGGATTGACAAGTGAGAATTCCCTAGGGCAGAGTGCATGTTGGGAACTCTGATGAAGATTTCAATGACTCTCCCAGGAGAGGCTGGCTGGCTGAATTAGAGATAGAATTCTTTCTTTCTGCTAAAATCATCTGTTCTCCCTTTATGGCCTTCAACTGATTGGATGAGACTCCTCTCATTGTAGAAGGGAATCTCTTTTATTGATTGAAGATATAATCAGCCATAGATGCTAACAACTAATGATTTCAACTAATGATTTAAATCCATTAAATACCCTGACTGTGACAAGTAGGGCAGTGCTTGCTTGATCAAACAACTAGACACCATAACCTAACCAAGTTGACACCTGAAATTAACAATCACAATCCTGTATTTTTTTTTTCTACCTTTAACCCTGAGCACACCAATTTTGATTGCCCACACTTACATTCTCTTTGGGGGGAAGAGGGGAGCTGTTTTTTAAATATTAATGAGAATGATAAAAGTAATCATAGTGTGCATTTTTGAGCACTTGCTAAATGCCAAGCACCACAATAAATATTTTAAATGTATTAATTTCATTTGATTTTCTCAACAATCCTATGAAGTCTGAACAAAATACCTTATGAGGCATTACTCGTTTACAGGAAAGGAAAGTGAGGCTTAGTGATATAAAATGACTTGCCCCAGGTCTTCCAGCCAGTAGGTGTAGTCACAATTACAACTCAGGCCTTCTGATTCTAAAGTTCATGCACTGCAGCTCCTGGCTTTACTGCATTAGCCAGGATTGGCAATTTTTTTTTTTTTTTTTGGCCCTAATAATATGAACATTCCTTAGCACTAGCTCATCTAGGATCCGACTTGCCCCAAACCCTTTCCTCCTGCTGTGGAGCTCCTGGGAAACTGCTTGGTATCTGCCTTGGAGTGAGACACACTTGACCACTCTGTAAACTTGGGCATGATTCTTGACTTGCTAAGCCCCAGTTTCTTGGTCAACAACAAGAGATTAAATTCCTTTACCAGCTTGTTGTGAAGATCAAATGTGAGTGTGTAAAGTCTCTACCTCACTGCCTGCACACGGTATACACTCATTAAATGGAAATGCCCTCCCTTCCCCATTATGCTCTAATATGGTTTGAAACACCAGTTCACTACAGTTGGATCTTGGACACGCCCTCTTCTGAGTCTTTCTGTGCATAGAATGAGTCTTTCTGTGCACCATCTCCCCAGGAAACTCACAGTGCCCTGCCTTTCATTCTTTTCACTATTAAGACCTATGCACAGGACTTTTTCTGCCTGGGTGTACCTTCAAATTTTTTCCAGTTTGGCACTATTTCTTCAGGATCATGCTAAGAAACTAGCTAATATGATCATAAATAAAGACAAGTAGGTCATTCAAGTTCTATAAACTTATATCAGCCAGGATTCTTCAGAGAAACAGCTCCAACAGGATATATGTATATATAGTATATTACACATTACATCTATGTGTTGAGATTTATTATAAGGAATTGGTTCATTTGATTTTGGGGGCTGGTAAATCCAAATCCCATAGGCCAGGCTAGAGGCTGGAAATTCCAATAACAGTGATGTTGAAATCTTGAGTCTGAATTCTTTAGACTGGAAACTTGGGAAGGAGTAGAGAGTGTAATCTTGAGGCAGAATTCTTTCTGGTCCCTGGAACCCTCAGTTCTCACTCTTAAAACCTCCAATTGACCATTCGAAGATATCCACATAGCTGATGGTAATTTCCTTCACATAAAACAACCAATTGTAGATGCTAATGCCAACTACGAAATGCATCCTTGTGACAACTAGGCCAGTGTTTGGCCAAACAACCAGACAACATAAGCTAGTCAAGTTAATATGTAATATTAACCATTACAGTTTGTCTTTGTCTGATGGTCATGGAGGGCCAACCACCAAATATCAGGCACTTTCATAGAAATCATTTCGCATTCTTAACCTGTAAACTGTACTTGTTCCCCAATACACACAAACATACACACATACACACAGCATCCTAGGAAGAGTACTCTCAGAAGCAGCAAGGCATTTTGAAGTATACTTCAAGCAACAATTATAATAACAAATATGATGTCAATGCAGCCATTACTCTAGACCCCAGCGACTCTTCTATTCTTTAAATCGATTCCTGTTTGTCTCTGTTCTTCCCTGAGTCTACTCCTGCTCATGCCATGGATTCTGTTAATTCTGCCCCTATGTTTATTATGCCTTGGGGTTTTTTTGTTGTTATTTTTTTTTTTCTTCTTTACCTAATATTCATAAGACCTCAAGGGAGAGGCTGTATTTAGGTTGGTCATCATCTAACATGGAATACCCCTGCTGGTCAAATTTCTCAGGCCAGAGTATCTCCTTCACCACAAGACTTCCATGTCTAACCTACTGCTGGTTGCCTTTGGTTGAGGGACCAATACCGGCTTCAATCTGGGGTATTAGGGAGACAGGATCCCATGATACCAACACAGTCACTTATTTAGAAGGAGCCTATTAGCTGGTTTCCTAGGAAGGGGGTGTAGGCAGGAAGGGAGTAGACTCTGAGGATCCCTCTGGGGCTCACAGAGGCCCACAGCGCATCATCTCACCCCCTTTTCCTGGTATCCTGCTCCAGAGTATTTGTGATCCATTTTAAAGAAAAAACAGATTTCCCAACTCTAAGAATTGAATTTTACAAAACTGGATGGAGCATAGCGGATGAAATAATTTAATTAAAACATAAAACCAAATCATTAAAGAGTACAGTGTGTGCAGAGAGGATAATTTGATAATCTGCAGGTAAAAATAAAGCTATAGGAAGAAAGAAATCCACAGTCTGAGAACCCGCTCCACCTGCCTTTTTTTCTTTCTGTCCTTTAAACAACGTTTTACATAAAGTGTGGACTTCTGTAGTTGAGCTTAAACAAAGAGTAAAAGGAACAGAAAATCAATAGGAATCACGTCTTGATGCAAGCTTCTCTAAAATAGTCCTAGAATCCATAAGGGACTCATTCTGTATTGGATTTCTGAAAGTTGGCAGAAAGGACTAGAGCTTGTAACTGGGTGATTGATGCCTGCCATCAGCAGCAAGTCTATTCCTTTTCCTTCCTTGAAGGCTTGGACAAATTTTGTCTCATTCAACAAGCACTCAATCATATTCATGAACTCAAGACTTCAAATGGGGCATGATTATAACTTTAATAGTTATTCCAGGTAGAAAGGATTCACAAGATGTGGGATCTTGGCAGCAGTTTAATTACTTTAGGGCAATGATGCAAATCTCAATGAGGCGCCAATTTAGGTATTGCTGGCTATTACGTGCAATAATTAATATGTTTAATGTGCTGCTTTACAAGCTCTTTTATTCCCTCTTTGTACTAATATTTGGAACTTGTCTTCTGAAACTGTTGTTTGGTCCAAGTTTCCTTATACCCTCATATTCGTTTGTAGGACAGAATGTATCCCTGATGGCATAGGTAACTTTATTTATTAATAAAGCAGAGGAGAGACCATCTTGCTTTCTCCATCCTCTTTCTCCTGTCTCCTTCCTTCCTTGCTTGTTTATTGTTTGTTTTTGTTGCCCTTCCCACCTTGTGTGGTTTTAGTGCTCTTCAGAATGAATTAAAGTTTCTGAAGATTGATGCAAAAACTTCAGCCAATCATAATAGCTTATATTTGTTGATTGTTTACTGTGTGCTGGGAATTGCTGTGTTTTTATGTGTCTTTTTTCATTTTGTCACAGTAACTGTATGATTCTCATTTTACAGATAAAAATACCAAAGTGTGTAAGGACCAAGAACCTTACCTAAGGAAGTATACTTAATAAGTGATAACACGTGTGGTCTGTGGCTCCACAGTAGGGCCTCAACTGAAACTTGGTAGGTGTGAAAAGAATGTCTCTCTCTTAAAATAACAGTCATTCCTACCCCAAATATATGCTGAGGGTTTATGACGTGTCAGGATCACACTGCAGGCTCAGAGCACAAGTAAAAACTAGACATCGGTCCTGCCTATCTAGGTCATCATGTCCTTCTGGAGGTAGTTCTAACAGCGTGTGATGCTTGCTATGGTGGGAAATCACAGACAATGGTAATGTGGTTGGTCTGATGAGGGACTGGTTGTGTACCTGAAAAATCCCAGTTAATTCCAGCCACTGGATTACACCCTTCAAAAGTATGAAGAAAAGCCAAGGGGTAGAATGTAGACGTTCCAGGCTGCTACACTCACTATCATCAAATGCTCATCATCACCGACTACTCTACATACTGTGGCCAAATGACAACTGTTTGGGTTCTAGAATCTTATAGATCTGGGTTTGAATCTTTACTGAGTCTCTTCTTAGCTGTATGACCCTGGGCAATTTTCTCAAACTCTCTGAATTTCTGTTTCTTCATCTGTAAAAATGGATGATAACGGATCTTATCTCATCTCGTTGTTGGAGCAGAGGCCTACAGATTTTTTTCTTAAAGGGCCAGATAGTCACTATTTTCATCTTTGCAGCCATATGGTTTCTGTTACAACTACTGAACTTTGCCCTGTAGCTCAAAAGCAGCTATAGACAATATGTAAACAAACAGATGTGGCCATGTTCCAGTAAAACCTTATTTACAAAACAGGTGGGCTGGATTTGGGCTGCAGGTCATAGTTTGTTGACCCCTGGCTTAGAGCATTAAATGAAGAGCATTTTAAAAAAGATTAAAAAAAAAAAAAGCTTATAAAGTTCCCTGATATAGCATAGGTGCTCAATAATTGCTCGTTTTCTTTCTTACAATTTATTCTGTTGGGCTGATGGGTCACAAAGATTCATACAAATCCTATACCACTCTCTTAAAGCACCCACAGGCCAGCTGGGGTAACAGGACAGGAAAATATAGAGAGCCATGCAATTTTTTTGTGAGCCTATCTTGAAGGGAACAGGGCAAAACAATAAAGGGTATAGGAACTGAGAGAAGGGAGAGAAGGAACGACTACCCCAAGACCACATGGTTAAAACAACTTAGTAAGGAAAGAAGGACTTCCAGGTAGGCAATCCAAAGAAGGGGGACTGCTCCAAGTATTTTCTGATGTTGAGTGGAACTACTTGTCTGGAGAGAAGGGTGCACATAGGAGAAGAGTGAATGGAAGCCAAGTTTAGTGGAGGGGTGGAGGACAGAATGTTGGGCTCAGAAGTTTTCATCTTATTCTGTGGGTATCAATGCTCTATTGAGGGTTTTGGAGAGAATATAGTAGGCACTTTCTCTGGGTTGAGTAGTGTCCCCCCAAAATTCATACCCACAGGGAACCTCAGAATATGACCTATTTGGAAATAAGACCTTCTCATGTGTAATTAGTTATGGATCTTGAGATGAAATCCTCCTGGATTTTAAGTGAGCCCTAAATTCAATGACTGGTGTCTGTCTAAGAATAGGAAAGCATACAGAGAGACACACACAGGAGGCCATGTGAAGATGGAAACAGAGATTGGAGTTGGGCCATCACAAGCCAAGGCTTGCCTAGGGCCAATAGAAGCTGGAAAAGGCAAGGAGGGATCCTCCCCTAGAGCCTTCAGAGGGAGCATGGCTCTGATCGCACCTTGGTTTTCAACGTCTAGCCTCCAGAACAGTGGGGGAATACGTTTCTGTTGTTTTAAGTCACCCAGGTTGTGGTACTTTGTTATGGAAGCCCTGGGAAACTAACAACTCCTGCAGTATTTAAGCTCTGTTGCACAGACCTAATAAAGAGTGACCCCATTTGATTTCAATTAATGGAAGGCATGGAAGTGGGTCACCAATACTAAATGCTAAAACAACTCTAAGACATTCTCAGCCCTTTCTAGATGTGTTCAATTCAATCATTAGTTAGCAAAGCTGCTTTCAGATATAGACCCAAATTTATTGCTTTGTTAAATAAATATAGTTTTATGCCAATTTTTTTACAATTCTCAATAGATCCTAAGTTGATCTATTTCTCCTATCTTGCACCTGCCTCACTTTTCTTGTTCCTGCTGCAGGTAAAGGAATTCCCTTTGATGAGGAAGAGAAGTGTCCCATGGGGCAAGAGACAAGAGAAATGGATCCTTCTAGAATAGAGTTGTTATATTGCCTGTAAGTGAATTCAGAAAAGTGTACCCAGAAGCATTATAACCTGGCCTTGCCAGACACCAACTCCTTTTTAAATCAATGAGCTGTGGAGAAAGGGGTTACCATTCAAAACCATTTTCAAAGGTTTCTTCATTTTCCTCTTTCCATATACCTATTTCTTGAAGCTGATCAAACACATAGTAGTTATGCCATTACAAGGTCGAGCAGAACATTCTTTCTAAGGAATATTAAACAGTGAAGAAGTCATAGGATTTTTATAGCTGGAGTTAGAGTTTGCAAAGCTGAACTTCTAATTTTTAAAAAGAGAAAACTCAGGCCCAGAGAAGTTGAGTGATTAATTCAAGATGATGCAGCAAGTAAGCTGCAGAATCAGAACTAGAATCAAAAGTCCTGGCTCTTGTCCATTACTTCAAGTTCCTCTTTGTAAGAGATTCCCTTTGGCCATGACTTGATTCTCTTTCCATTATGAGAATTTGTAAAGGAGCATTTAAACCACAACTACCAGAAATGCTAACATGGAGGACTTATGCTCAGAATGCATCCACCATGCCCAGCTCCTGACAACACTTTCTAAAAGTTGGATGATTTCAGAAAGCCCTGTTATGAACCTGGTCACCTTAGGGGGGAAGCAGAAATCCTAAGAGGGCAAAGCATAATCCCTTTAATTGAGAATGGTAAGGGGACTGGAGTCAGCCCTGAAAGCTTGATATTTAAAGCAATTGTCTTTAGACATAATGCCCTTAGTTTGATCAAAGGGTCGGGCCACACAATCCTAGAGAACAGGAAGGCTGATGGTGGGGGGAGGGGCCCTTTGAGCTGGAATCTGGATGCTTTGGCGAGCGGGGTAGCTGGCTGTGCAGGGAGGGGCAGAGGCCCAGTTTGTCTGCCACATTCCTGCCTTTGCTGGCTGTTAGTCCCGACATCAAGCACGTCCCTTCCAAAGAAATCAGACAGATCCCTGCTCTCTCCCCACCCTCAGTCTCCTATCAGTTTTCTTCGGTACATTAAAATAATAATAATTATTCCCCAGCTCCATAGGCTTTTCTTAAATTTTTATTCTTGTTTAATTCTGCACTCGGAAAAGGTAAGCACCCCAATTTAACTCTTTGGGTTTTTCTCTCAGCACGTGGTTTCCTAAACAAATATTTCATCTATAGTTGGGGTCAAATTCTTGACCTTGTTGTTTCAGGTGCCTGATAATTCTGGGCTAACGATTGGGCTGGACAAGCACACAGATCACCCCTGCCCCCATCATCCGCTCAGCTCCCCCTTGCCTCCTGTCCCCCAAGAGCTTACCCTGTGCCCATTTTTGTCCTGGCCTCCTCCCCATTAATTGCCTTCCTGCTACAACATTTCCTTATCAAAGTACTTGCTCTGAAGGCTTCCACTACAAATTCCTGCCCCTGGTGCCCTTGGCCCCATTCATTATTTAATTTTTCTTTCAATCCCCTGCCAGTCAGGCAATGTCTGTACACTGATTGTTTTCATTTTTGAAAGTCTCCAAAGATTGCAGCCTTGTAGATAAGCTTAAGAAAATAATAAAAGATCTCTGACACACACACACACACACACACACACACACACACACAGGAGTTAGAAAAATGTGCTTTGGACCCACCCACATTCTAGGAAGCACAATGATGAAAGGGCTTTACTCACTGCCCCTTGACCCAGTAGCACTACCACCACTAATGCCTGCTTTCCTGCTTTGCAAGTTGTTGGGAGGGATATTTGTTTTCTTCCAGTCAGTCAAACAGGTACATAGAAGCTTCTAGAAGCTTCTCAGTATTGTGCTAAGTTGGCTGAAGGGATTTTGGGGAGTGGATCTAGTTGAGGAGATCACATTATCATAGAATAAGCCAACGCCATATAGCAGTAGCTAATGTGAGGCTAGCCATGCTGTAAAACATTCAGAATCATCAGGAAAGGGGAGACAGGGGCTTCTAGGGACTAGTGAGAATTAAATACAGGGAGGTTCTCCCTCTTTTATTACCCCCTAAACTTCAGAAAACTCAACACTGATTTTTCAAGATGGCATTAGCAGTAAATGGACAATGAAATTAATTAGATAGCAATTTCTGGACAGGAAGGGGCTCTTTTGTCCCTATGTGGGTTTCTCAGGCACTTAATTCTCATCTGGTGACAAGCAGTAAATATTTAGCATGTGCTTATTGGGAACCTATTACCTGTCAGGCATTGTACCAGGCCTGTGGCTATGTCGAGATTCTAGATGATCTCAGCAATGCAAACTGGCAATGAGAAAACCTTGAGGAGGGAACCCTAGGACAATCTCCTCTCTAGGACCTAATGGCTGTGTTGTAATGAGACTTTCTCCATTTGATTACTAGTCTGAACCCTAAAGTGTTTGGTGGTACCATATGAAATTGCCTTTTTGTATAGGTCAAGAAACAATGAACTGAATGCAATGTGGTATCCTGGATCGGATCCTGGAATGGAAAAAGGACATTACTGGAAAAAAAAAAACTGGTGAAATCCAAGTGAAGTAGTTAGTAATTGTGCCGGTTTGGATGTATTATGGCCCCCAAAATGCCATTACGTTTGATGCAATCTTGTGGGGCCAGATATATTTGTGTTGGTTATGTTGGAACCTTTGGATTAGATTGTTTCCATGGAGAAGTGACCCGCCCAACTGTAGGTGATAATTCTGATTAGATAATTTCCGTGGAGGTGTGGCCCCACCCATTCAGTGTGGGCCTTGATTAGTTTACTAGAGCACTATATAAGAGCTCAGAGAGAAGGAGCTTGCTGCAGCAGCTGAGATGACATTTTGAAGATGGTTGTTGAAAGCCGAGTTTTGCTGATGCTTTGGAGGTACTAGCCCAGAGTTTGCCCCAAGAAGCTGACACAGACACATTTTGGAGAATGCCATTATGAAACACAACCCAGGAGCAAGCAGACGCCAGCCAAGTGTCTTCCCAACTAACAGAGGTTTTCCGGATGCCAATGGCCTTTCTCCAGTGAAGGTACCCTACTGTTGATGCCTTACTTTGGAAACTTTATGGCCTTAAAAGTGTACTCTTGTAACCAGATAAACCCCCTTTATAAAAGCCAATCCATTTCTGGTGTTTTGCAAAATGGCTGCATTAGCAAACCAGTACATGCTAGTTTCTTAGTTTTGCCAAATGTACCACGGAAGCATAAAATGTTAGCATTAGGGGAGCTGGGTGAAAGAGCTATAGGAATGCTCTGTACTATCTTTGCAACTTTTCTATAAATCTGAAATAATTCTGAAAAAAAGAGTTTATTTTTCTTTTTTATTTCAATATTGGCAATTTTATATGGTTTAACCTAAGAGGTAAAGCCCCAAGACTTTGCGTATAAAGGTGGCTGATGTAACTTTTTTCTTTTAAATTCATTCTTATTGAGATATATTCACATAGCATGCTGTCACACAAAGCGTACATTCAGTTGTTCACAATACCATTATATAGTTGTGCGTTCATCACCAAAATTAATTTTTGAACATTTTCATTGCCACACACACAAAAATAATAAGAATAAAAATTAAAATGAAAAAGAACAATTAAAGTAAAAAAGAACACCGGGTGCCTTTTTTTTTTTTTTTTTTTTTACCCCATTTTTCTACTCATTCATCCATACACTGAACAAAGGGGAGTGTGGTCCATATGGCTCTCCCAATCACATTGTCACCCCTCATAAGTGTGGAGAGCCGTCTCCCGGGACGGGCATAGCGCATGCGCTGTAAACCTGCTCCAAAGACCCCCGCCCATCGAATGAGCCAAGATGGCGCCCATATCCTGCTTCCGCTTATGACGTGCACACTCACTATTCCTATCTGCCAATTGAGTGCATATGCGCGGCGCTAGATCATTGGTTATGAGTAGAGTACTTAAGAGTTTGCCCAAGCGAACCTCGGGGAGACAGCCCACTAGGAGCCGTACCTGACGGCCACATCGAGGCTGCTCTCCCGCGAGGCACTCTGCCCCGCGTGGAAACCTGTAACAGAGAATGCTTATCTAGCTTCAGTAAAAGACTTGCTCTCGCAACCGCCGTGTGGCTCGAGTCGTGACTTCCAGCCAGGTCAGTTTGCGTGGTCTGCATCTCTCTCTCTCTCTCATCCCTTGTTTCTCCCCTCGCCGGCCGGGGAACAGGGGTCGAGCGGGGCGGCGCCGGACAAGTGGTGGCCCGTACGGGGCACGCTCCTCCTCCTGCCTCGCTCTCGATGGTCCCTCTGTGAGGAGAGCAGCGCTGCGCGTCGAGCTTACGGCGGACTTCCCGCGCCTGATCAACGCGAGAAGGTGAGTGCGTCTTATTACATGATAGTTAGGGCCCGTGGGTTTTCAGGTGACCCCGGGGGACTCGGAAGAGCTCTCCGAGTGACTGAAGTATAGTGCCGACTGCAATCATGGGGCAGTCCGGAAGTTCACCTCTCTTAGCTCCCTTAAAGAACCTTTTGAAACAACGGGGTATCTCAGTCAGGAAAAGCTCCCTTCAGCGTTTTCTTGATGATGTTGATACTTTTGCCCCTTGGTTTGCCTGCACCGGCAGCCTTAGCCTACCCTCTTGGATGAAGCTCGGTCGCGACATAGACCGAGCGCGCCAGACGGGCGTGTGTATGGACCCGATTCTAGTACCCATATGGGAGACCGTCCGTGCGGTCCTTGAACTAGAATCGGCTGCCGGCCTAAGCCCGTCCTCTGCCTTGCAAGAAGCACGGTGCGCGCTCCAAGAAACCCAGTCAGTTTCGTCAGCGGACGGCTCCTATAAGGGCAAACCGCCGGAGTCCAGTGACTCTGACTCAGAGTCAGATAGCGATACTGACGAGGAGGCGGAAGCATCCCCGCTAATTGAGTGGGAGGAGCCTCCCGCCACACCCGTGCGGCCTTCCGCCCCGCCAATGTCTACCGCTGCACCCCCAGGGACACCCCAGCTCCTAACTGACGCCTTGGGCGGTCCCACCAAAGGACCTCGCCGAGAGCTCCCTCTAGTGGCCATGCCCAGTAAATGTAATTATCCTTTGCTGCCAGACCCGGAAACCCCGATGGGCCGGTCAGGGGAGGGGCAACCTTTGCCGTACCCCCCGCCCGAGTACAAAGGCCCTGACCCGGTGCTCAGCTGGGCCAGAGGCTCTGTTTGTGTTTTTCCCCAGGAACCAGGACGTCAACCAGTGTGGGTTCCGGAAAGACTGGTGAGAACCGTGACATCACCTGAAGAAGCCAAGGAACAGCTGTCAGAAACGCCAACGAATATACAACCTGAACCATTAGACCAAGCCTCCGACCCTGCTGATGATGGCGACGACCGACAAGACGATAATAGTAGGACTGACCACCCCGCGGTTGCCCAAAAAGAGGATCGGTAACTCTGTTCTTTGCTCTCCTATAGCAATCCTTCTAATCTGCCTTTTTCTTTTTTTAGTGGAACTGTGGTAGCGCAGGAGAGTGGTCTTTGGGGCCTGTGGCATCATCCCCCGACCCTGGCCCCATTCTCTGCTGGGTCTCCCGCCTCTCCTGTGTTTTTCACTCGTACCCTGTCTCTAGGTCTCCACCACCTGCCTTCTGACAGAAATATTTCCTCCACAAGCTTCAACGAGTCCTTCCCCCTCACCAATGACACACTGATCCTCTCTTTTGCTAACCTCTCTGTCAAGGTTGTCAACACCACAGTTGCGGCGAATGCTACTTGTGAAACTGGTAATGGCGAGTTAAGTAAGGGAGTCTTGCTTGAATTTCTTAACGTTACAGGGAAGAGCCGCCAGTCTTGTGAAGGGATCTTGAGTAAAAATGAGACTCAAAGGTGCCTTTCCTTCCGGGGTTTGCTCCTACAGTCTGCAACCGTTCCAAAGACCCGGATGCCTCGCCGCCCCGCTATCCTAGTGTATCGCCCAAGTTATGTCTGGCTCCCCGTCAAGGCAACCGACTGGGTTGGCCCTGTTTCTCAAGTTGTTTCACTTAACAATATCCCCTTCTCTAAGTCTAGGCGTCCAAGAGGCATACCTTACCCGAGACGTGCTACGCCGCCACAATCAGATGCTGAACTTAAATTTCCAGGCCATTCAGAAACTCCTAGCGGAGATAGATGAACTTGGACTAGAAATAGATGGACTCTGGAGAGTTCTCCAGCAGACGTGTGATACCCGATGGTTATTCGGGAGGCTTTGTGTCACCCCGGTTAGGGTGAACTTGACAGAGGAGCAGCAAGATGTCGCCGAGTGGCTCAAGGACACTTATCTCCCCAACTTCACCAATCTCTCCGACCAAGTGAAATCCGACCTTCAGGGACTTGAGAACATTAGGAAATTGAAGCCTGTTAGTTTCGACCTTTCCACACTGGGCGAGACTGTAAAAAATCTGTGGGACCAAGTCACCTCTTGGTTCTCTTGGCCCAATTTGACTAATTGGATTCTCTTGATGGTGGGACCATTGGTGGGATTAGTCATTGTTAAATCTTTGCTAGAACGCCTGTTTCAAGCGCGGCAGTACCGTGTTACCACTATGATGGCTATGTCCTCCACCTTTGATACCCCCAACAGCGACCATTCTGATGGCCATACCCCATCCTGGCCGCCTCGGGCGGGGCACTCGGGAGCGAGGTTTGTAGCTAAGCGCGCAGCTGTGTCCCGGGTATAACGGGCGACGCCAGCAGTCATAATTTTTGTCTCAGGTAGGTCCCTAAGGCAGAGTCATAGTTGTGGCCAGACTTGACTCTAGCCAATGCACAGGGACGCCTAGTGACGCCTCCGACTCTGGTTAATGCTATCCCTGCCCCCGCCTTTGTCCCCCAGTTGCAAGGCAAAGCACTGCAGGGAGAGTCATGTTGTTTCCAGCTCACGGACTCTCCTGTCTCCATATGAGGTGAGCATTCTGGTCGGTGCTAGAGGCTCCGCCGCTAAATGGCTGAGACCTAGTCCAGACTCCCCAAAGCACCGGAACAAATTGTGAGCCATCTGGGTTCACGGGAGCACACTCATCACTGGGGACACTGGGTCGATATAAATAATAAAGGGGGAGATGTGGAGAGCCGTCTCCCGGGACGGGCATAGCGCATGCGCTGTAAACCTGCTCCAAAGTCCCCCCGCCCATCGAATGAGCCAAGATGGCGCCCATATCCTGCTTCCGCTTATGACGTGCACACTCACTATTCCTATCTGCCAATTGAGTGCATATGCGCGGCGCTAGATCATTGGTTATGAGTAGAGTACTTAAGAGTTTGCCCAAGCGAACCTCGGGGAGACAGCCCACTAGGAGCCATACCTGACGGCCACATCGAGGCTGCTCTCCCGCGAGGCACTCTGCCCCGCGTGGAAACCTGTAACAGAGAATGCTTATCTAGCTTCAGTAAAAGACTTGCTCTCGCAACCGCCGTGTGGCTCGAGTCGTGACTTCCAGCCAGGTCAGTTTGCGTGGTCTGCATCTCTCTCTCTCTCTCATCCCTTGTTTCTCCCCTCGCCGGCCGGGGAACAGGGGTCGAGCGGGGCGGCGCCGGACACATAAGCTACATTTTTATACAATTGTCTTCAAGATTCATGGGTTCTGGGTTGTAGTTTGATAATTTCAGGTATTTACTGCTAGCTATTCCAATTCATTAGAACTTAAAAAGGGTTGTCTATATTGTGCGTAAGAGTGCCCACCAGAGTGACCTCTCAGCTCCTTTTGGAATCTCTCTGCCACTGAAGCTTATTTCATTTCCTTTCGCATCCCCCTTTTGGTCAAGAAGATGTTCTCCATCCCATGATGCCGGGTCTAGATTCCTCCCCGGGAGTCATATTCCACGTTGCCAGGGAGATTCACTCCCTTGGGTGTCAGATCCCACGTAGTGGGGAGGGCAGTGAGTTCACCTGCCAAGTTGGCTTAGCTAGAGAGAGAGGGCCACATCTGAGCAACAAAGAGGCATTTGGGAGGAGACTCTTAAGCACAATTATAGGGAGGCCTAGCCTCTCCTTTGCAGCAACAGTCTTGCCAAGGGTAAATCCTGTGGTAGAGGGCTCAGCCCATTAAACCACCAGTCCCTTATGTTGGTGAGCACATTAGCAACCATCAAGGTGGGGAAACCCAACACCCCTGAATTCTCCACCAGCTCCTCAAGGGGGGTCTGCATTTTTCTTTTTATTGTTTTCTTTTTTTAATTAACTTTTTTAAAAATTAACTATATAAAAAAACATACAGTATAAAAACATTTCAAACAAACATAACATAACAAGGGAGTAAGAAAAAGTAAGAAAAAGACAACTAACCTAAAATAACTACTTTACTTCCAACATGTTCCTACTCTATCCCAAGAAAATAACCTAATATAGCAACATTTCTGTGAACTTGTTCCTACCATACCCATCAGAAATTAACAAACCATAATCATTCCTGGGCATTCCCAGAATGTTAAATTTACTCACAATAGCTCATCTGTTCTTATTGGGTTATCATTCCCTCTCCATTAATTGGTCTCTATTGCTAGTTCCCTTAAGTTCTACATTATAAACCATTTATATTACATTTTTCAATATTCACATTAGTGGTAGCATATATTTCTCTTTTTGTGCCTGGCTTATTTCACTCAGCATTATGTCTTCAAGTTTCATCCATGTTGTCATATGTTTCACGACGTCGTTCCTTCTTACTGCCGCATAGTACTTCATCATTTGTATATACCACATTTTATTTATCTACTCATCTGTTGAAGGACATTTGGGTTGTTCCCATCTCTTGGCAATTGTCAATAATGCTGCTATGAACATTGGCGTGCAGATATCTGTTCATGTCACTGCTTTCCAATCTTCCGGGCATATACCAAGAAGTGCAGTTGCTGGGTCGAATGGTAACTCTATATCTAGTTTTCTAAGGAACTGCCAGACTGACTTCCAGAGTGGCTGAACCATTATACAGTCCCACCAACAATGAATAAGAGTTCCAGTTTCTCCACAACCTCTCCAGCATTTGTTGTTTCCTGTTTGTTTAATAGCAGCCATTCTAATTGGTGTGAGATGGTATCTCATTGTGGTCTTAATTTGCATCTCTCTAATAGCTAGCGAAGCTGAATAATTTTTCATGTGTTTCTTGGCCATTTGTATATCCTCTTCAGAGAACTGTCTTTTCATATCTTTTGCCCATTTTATAATTGGGCTGTCTGTACTATTATCATTGAGTTGTAGGATTTCTTTGTATATGTGAGATATCAGTTTTTTGTCAGATACATGGTTTCCAAAAATTTTTTCCCATTGAGTTGGCTGCCTCTTCACCTTTCTGACAAATTCCTTTGAGGTACAGAAACTTCTAAGCTTGAGGAGTTCCTGTTTATCTATTTTTTCTTTTGTTGCTTGTGCTTTGGGTGTAAGGTCAAGGAAGTGGCCGCCTAATAAAAGGTCTTGAAGATGTTTCCCTATATTATCTTATAGGAGTTTTATGGTACTGTCTTTTATATTGAGATCCACTTTGAGTTAATTTTTGTGTAGGGGTCTTTTTTCATTCTTTTGGATATGGTTGTCCAACTACCTTATCCCCATTTGTTGAAAAGACTGTTATGTCCCAGTTCAGCGGTTTTGGGGGCCTTATCAAAGATCAGTCGGCCATAGATCTGGTGGTCTATCTCCAAATTCTCAATTCGATTCCATTGATCAATATGTGTATGTTTGTGCCAGTACCATGCTGTTTTGACTACTGTGGCTTTATAGTAAGCTTCAAAGTCAGGGAGTGTAAGTCCTCCCACTTCATTTTCTTTTTTAGAGTGTTTTTAGCAATTCGAGGCATCTTCCCTTTCCAAATAAATTTGATAACTAGCTTTTCCAAGTCTGCAAAGTAGGTTGTTGGAATTTTGATTGGGATTGCATTGAATCTGTAGATGAGTTTGGGTAGAATTGACGTCTTAATGACATTTAGCCTTCCTATCCATGAACATGGAATATTTTTCCATCTTTTAAGGTCCCCTTCTATTTCTTTTAGTAGAGTTATGTAGTTTTCTTTGTATAGGTCTTTTACATCTTTGGTCAAGTCTATTTCTAGGTACTTGATTTTTTTAGTTGCTATTGAAAATGGTATCTTTTTCTTGAGTGTCTCTTCAGTTTGTTCATTTCTAGCATATAGAAACATTACTGACTTATGTGCATTAATCTTGTATCCCGTTACTTTGTTAAATTTGTTTATTAGCTCTAGTAGCTGTATCCTCGATTTCTCAGGGTTTTCCAGATATAAGATCATATCATCTGCAAATAATGACAATTTTACTTCTTCCTTTCCAATTTGGATGCCTTTTATTTCTTTGTCTTGCTGGATTGCCCTGGCTAGCACTTCTAGCACAATGTTGAATAACAGTGGTGACAGGGGCATCCTTGTCTCATTCCTGATCTTAGAGGGAAGGCTTTCAGTCTCTCACCATTGAGTACTATGCTGGCTGTGAGTTTTTCATGTATGCTCTTTATCATACTGAGGAAGTTTCCTTCAATTCCTACCTTTTGAGGTGTTTTTATCAAAAAGGGATGTTGGATTTTGTGGAATGCTTTTTCAGCATCTATTGAGATGATCATTTGATTTTTCTCTTTTGATTTGTTAATGTGTTGTAATACACTGATTTTCTTATGTTGAACCATCCTTACATGCCTGGAATGAAACCCACTTGGTCATGGTGTATGATTTTTTTAATGTGCCTTTGGATTTGATTTGCAAGTATTTTGTTGAGAATTTTTGCATCCATATTCATTAGGGAGATTGGCCAGTAGTTTTCCTTTTTTGTAGCATCTTTGCCTGGTTTAGGTATTACATTGATGTTAGCTTCATAAAATGTGATAAGTAGTGTTCCATTTTCTTCAATGTTTTGAAAGAGTTTAAATAAGATTGGTGTCAGTTCTTTTTGGAAAGTTTGGTAGAATTCCCCTGTGGAGCCATCTGGCCCTGGGCATTTATTTGTGTGAAGAATTTTGATGAGTGATTGGATCTCTTTGCTTGTGATTGGTTGGTTGAGGTCTTCTATTTCTTCTCTGGTCAGTCTAGGTTGTTCATATATTTCCAGGAAATTGCCCATTTCCTCTACATTATCCAGTTTGTTGGCATACAGTTGTTCATAGTATCCTCTTATAATTTTTAAAATTTCTTCAGGATCCACAGTAATGTCACCTTGCTCATTCATTATTTTGTTTATATGGGTCTTCTCTCTTTTTGATTTTGTCAGTCTAGCTAGGGGCTTGTCAATCTTGTTGATCTTAAAGAACCAACTTTTGGTGTTATTTATTCTCTCTATTGTTTTTTTGTTCTCTATGTCATTTATTTCTGCTTTAATCCTTGTTATTTCTTTTCTCCTACTTGGTTTAGGATTAGTTTGCTGTTCATTTTCTAGCTTCTTCAGTTTCTCTATTAGTTCTTTGATTTTTAGCTCTTTCTTCCTTTTTGATGTATGCATTTAGTGCTATAAATTTCCCCCTCAGCACTGCTTTTGCTGCATCCCTAGGTTTTGATATGTTGTATTCTCATTTTCATTTGTCTCTATATATTTAGCAATTTCTCTTGCTATTTCTTCTTTAACCCACTGATTGTTTAGGAGTGTGTTGTTTAACCTCCAGGTATTTGTGAATTTTCTAAGACTCTGATGGTTATTGGCTTCTAATTGCATTCCATTGTGGTCAGAGAATGTGCTTTGAATAATTTCAATTTTTTTAAATTTATTGAGGCTTGTTTTATGTCCCAGCATATGATCTATTCTGGAGAAAGTTCCATGAGCACTAGAGAAGAATGTGTATCCTGGTGATCTGGGATGTAATGTTCTATATATGTCTGTTAAATCAAATTCATTTATCCAATTGTTTAGGTTTTCAATTTCCTTATGAGTCTTCTGTCTGGGTGATCTATCTATAGGAGAGAGTGATGTGTTGAAGTCTCCCACAATTATTGTGGAAACACCAATTG
Organism: Choloepus didactylus; assembly: GCF_015220235.1. Classification (NCBI taxonomy): domain Eukaryota; kingdom Metazoa; phylum Chordata; class Mammalia; order Pilosa; family Megalonychidae; genus Choloepus; species Choloepus didactylus. The sequence goes on along the minus strand of NC_051309.1, from coordinate 41,067,109 downwards.
CTTCCCTTAGTTTTGCCAGTGTTTCTCTCATGTAGTTTATGGCACCTTGATTGGGTGCATAAACATTTATGATTGTTATTTCTTCTTGTTGAATTGCCCCTTTTATTAGTATGTAGTGGCCTTCTTTGTCTCTCATAACATCCTTGCATTTAAAGTCTATTTTATCTGAGATTAATATTGCTATTCCTGCGTTCTTTTGGCTGTAGCTTGCATGAAATATTTTTTTCCATACTTTCACTTTCAATTTCTTTGTGTCCCTGTGTCTAAGATGAGTCTCTTGTATACAACATGTTGATCGTTCATTTTTTTTTTATCCATTCTGCCAATCTGTATCTTTTAATTGGGGAGTTTAATCCATTTACATTCAATGTTATTACTGTGAAGGCATTTCTTGAATCAGCCATCCTGTTCTTTGGTTTATGTTTGTCAGATATATTTTTTCCCTCTCTCTTTTAATGTGCTTTAATATACCCATAATGAATCTCTTTAGTACTGAACCTTTCTCCATCTCTCTCTCTCTCATTTCTTTGTTGTTCTGTCCATAGGGCTCCCTTTAGTATCTCCAGTAGGGCAGGTCTCTTGTTAGCAAATTCTCTCAGCATTTGTTTGTCTGTGAAAAATTTAAGCTCTCCCTCAAATTTGAAGGAGAGCTTTGCTGGATAAAGAATTCTTGGTTGGCAATTTTTCTCACTCAGAATTTTAAATATGTCATGCCACTGCTTTGTTGCCTCCATGGTGGCTGCTTAGTAGTCACTACTTAGTCTTCTGCTGTTTCCTTTGTATGTGGTGAATTGCTTTTCTCTTGCTGCTTTCAAAACTTTTCTCCTTCTCTTCAGTATTTGACAACCTTATCAGAATATGTCCCAGAGTGGGTTTATTTGGATTTATTCTATTTGGAGTTCACTGGGCATTTATCATTTGTGTATTTATGTTGTTTAGAAGATTTGGGAAGTTTTCCCCAACAATTTCTTTGAATACTCTTCCTATACCTTTACCCTTCTCTTCCCCTTATGGAACACCAGTGAGTCTTATATTTGGATGTTTTATATTATCTATCATATTCCTGAGGTCCATTTTAATTTTTTCAATTTTTTCCCCATTCTTTCTTTCATTCTTCCATTTCCCATTCTGTCATCTTTGAGGTCACTGATTCACTGTTCAGCTTCCTCTAGTGTTGTACTATGAGTACCCAGAATCTTTTTAATTTGGTCGACAGTTTCTTTTATTTCCATAAGATCATCTATTTTTTTATTTACTCTTGCAATTTCTTCTTTATGCTCTTCTAGGGTCTTCTTCATATCCTTTATATCCTGTGCCATGCTCTTGTTATTTGTCTTTAGTTCTTTGATTAATTGCTCCAAGTACTGTGTCTCCTCTGATGTTTTGATTTGGGTGTTTGGGTTTGGGTTATCCATATCATCTGGTTTTTCATAGGCTTTAAAATTTTATGTTGTTGTTGGCCTCTTGGCATTTGCTTAACTTGATAGGGATCTTTGAGGATATGTTGGCTGATTCAAACACTTATCTCCAATTTGTCAGATCTACAGCTTCGTGGAGGACCCTTTCTCTAACTAATCAGCAGGTGGCAGCCACGAGCTACCTATTCCCCTCAAGCCAGTTCTCCTTAATTTTGTCTTTGTGATGAGTTGGGGTGTGAGTCTTGTGGGGTCCAATTGGTGCACCACGTTTGCATGTGTATAGTTGGTGCTTCCCACCTGGAATGTGGGGCATGTGTCTGGGTGGTTAGGGAAGGAGGGTGGCCTTAATAATCAAATCTCCCAGGTGTTCCTGGAGATTTAAAGCTTTTGCAATAGTCTAATCCTTCAGTTCAGTCTCGCCACAGTTTGTCTCTGCCACTGACCCACAAGTCCTTGGTATTGGTGTATGGTCCTCTGGACTTGCGAGTGGGTCACTCTTCCAAGCTGTGCCCTTCTAGGGCCTCTGCTGAGGGAAGACTGTGCTATGTCACAGGTGAGCACCGTCCCCCAAGGGAAGTTCTGGGCTGCAGGGCTGTGTAGTGGTGTTCCCAGTCTGCTGAAAGGATGGCTGAATGGGGCATGTTAATTTCCCCCTTTTCACACAGCTCTGCCTTCTTAGCTCTGGGACAATTAGCTGTGGGTGCACAAAAGGCTATTGTCCACACCCTATGTTGTGGTGTGTGCACATGTTGTTAGAAACACTTCCTGTCATACTAGGTTGTTTGGGGCAGCTCTGGGCTATGGCACTGCTGCTGGGCAGCAGCGTTCCCAGCCCTCTGGGAAGATGGCTGTAAGCAGACACCCCTTTTTCTTGGGGAATTGTGGTGTTTAGTGAATTTTCTGAGCCACTAGACTTATTGCTTTGTCTCTCAGAGCTATCTTAGCTCTGCTCTTGCCTAGGCCCAAGTTGCAAGTCTTTGAGGCTTTCTGTAATGGGTTTCTTAATTGTTTTAGAAAAAGAGAAAAAGATTTAAAAAAAAAAGAAGAAGAAGAAGGACCCTCCTTGCAGATCTAATGGGCTATTGAAATGCTAAGAGACAAGGAGATTAGGGCCATTAAGGAACAATGAAGAAAGCAGAGGATTCAGCTCTTCAGACCAGGGACCTCACCCTCTGGATTTGCATATGAGCCTGATTCTGTCTGAGCACTGTGCCCTTCTCCGCTTTATGTTCAGCAGAACTCCAAAAAGTCTCTGTTTTTATTTTTGGGTTTTTTTGCTTGTTTGTTTGTTTGTTTTTTGCTGTTTTTGCTAGCCCTATCTCCTCCCTGCTGGGTTGACTGCTCTCGGATTCTCTGTGTCTGGTCTCAGTCTATTTATGTTTGGAGTTTCAGTCAGCAGCCTGAGTTTTCAATCAGAGCTGCAACTGCAGTTCTCCCTCCTCATTCCCAGCACAGATAGCCCCTCTTCCCACAGAACTGAGCCTGGAAGGGAGGGGTATGGCTCCCCTGGCCACGAGAACTTACAGATTTTGCTGATCTTAGCTGTTCCACGTAATCGTGAGTGTTGTATGAATTATGCTCAAAGCCAAATTGCTTTGCAGTGTCTAGTCCACGCAGTTCCTGGCTTTCTACCTATTATCCTGGATGAGTAACTAAAACCTACACCTCACCACTCTGCCATCTTGCCCCGCCTCCCCTCTGATGTAAATTTTTAATCCAAACTGTTGTTTGGATTTATGTTTGAAATTTAGCTGTGTTTTAGCTGTATGTATATAAATGATTAATAGACTGTATGTAACTGGGAAGCCCTGCCCTTGGGTAAGAGAAAAGTAACTGAGCTAGTCTTCAAAGCAAGAGAGCTCAATGGCCATTACAAAGGGACAGTCTTGAGCTGAGACCTCCTAATGAGGTCCCTCCTCTGACTGGACAAGGATAAATCCAGTTTCTTGAGGACTCTGTGTTGTCAGAATGACTGACTTCCTCTGCCCTTCTTGGCAATCAAGGTACACCCAACATGTCCTCCTTCCAGAAGAAATGATGACTTTCAACTCCCTTCTTCAGCTGAGGAGCCTTCCTTTCCTCCTCACTGGTCAAAAGATGGAAACAACCCAAGTGTCCATCAACAGAGGAATGGATAACTAAAATGTGGTATATACGTACAATCGAATATTATTCATCTTAAAAAGGAATGAAGTCCTGAAGCATGCAACAACATGAAAGGAAAAAAGGATTTTGCTGTATTAATTTTGGGAGAGCCTGGATTCTCATTTAGAGGAAAAAGAAACTGCTTACAGTCTACCCCTGGAACTAGAATATTTGTCCTTAATCAGACCAATACTACATGAATGACTTGTTTTGTCTATCTGGTAAAGGTTGAAAATTTTAAAAAATAATTTGCCACACTTTTAAATTGGAAAGTTTCACAAAAATATCTGGATATCTGGCATCTCTAGAACAATGAGAAACTCAAGCAATAGAGACCTACATTCCTACAAAGAGAAGATTAGTTGGAGCTGAGTAGCTGCTGTGCCCTTTCAAGGGGCCATGTACTCCCATTTTCCCAGAGTCCCCACACTCTCCTCCCCATTCATTTAGGTTACTTGCCCAAGCACTTGAAGCATTCGAGTTTACAATCCTTGGTCTAAATCAGTGTTTTTCAACTACAGATCATGACCCTTTTGTGAGTCATGAAATCAATGTAGTGAGTTGTAACTGGCAATTGGAGAAGGAGGAAGAGAAGGAAAAAAGAGAAGAAAGAAAAGGAGGAATAAAAAGCATCAAAATACATCACATATTGTAAGAGTTAGTATTATTTTATAAAATTTTTGTTTCAATTGTGTGTCTGTATGCCTGGGTACTGGGTTACAATATAAAATATATTTCTTCCTGTGAGTTGCAATAAAATAAGTTCAAAAGCCAAGACTAATGAAAATTTCAACAAACCTAACATTTCTGTTAAATATTTAGTTTGCCACACTTGCTTACTGAGTTTGTGGGTTTTTCTTTAAATTAACTGAGGGAGAGTATCTATTATATAACTATAACCACAGAGTTCATGCAAACATGGCAACATGAAAGCTCATGAACGCCCATGGAATATCAGTAATAAAGAATTAAAGCATCTAATTGAAATGACAGAAGAGATAAAGTTTCTTGGTGTTTCTTAGACCTATAATCCACCGAATTTCCTGGTTGTATGGTGACCCTGTGATAAATTAGATCATATTAAATAATAACTGAATTTATTTACATAGGATATTTAGTACAGCTAACATTCTAGACTAGATCAGCATTGTCCAATAGAACTTTCTGTGATGATGAAAACATTTTATACCTGCACTGTCCAATATGGTGGCTGCTAACTAAATGTGGCTCTTGAGTACGTGAAATGTAGCCAGTGTGACTGAGGATCTGAATGTTTAATTTTATTAATTTTAAGGAATTTAAATTTAAGTAACCATATATGGGCAGTGCCTACCATATTGGACAACATAGCTCTAGACCCTAGAACTAGCATCTTGAAAGAAGGATGGCTCTATTTCTTTCTTGTTTTCCACACTAGACTGTTCTGTGTCCTGAAAGAATCATCTTATTCAGGTACTGCTCAGAAAAGGGTGAGGGGGACCAATGTGAAGCCCACTGAGCACAGTTTAGTTTGTCTGGTCCAGATTATTGCTAGAGACAAATGACCCAACTTTTAAATACAGAAACGGTAAGTTCTCATACCCATTGATTTTTGGTTTTTCAAATTAAAAATTGCTTGAGGTGGATTATGTACATTTTAAACTCTGTGGATTACAAACAATTATTATAATTTAATAATTTTAGCAGTAACCATTATGGATTGAATTGAGTCCCCCAAGAAGACATGTCCAAGTCCTAAACCCCAATCCTGTGAATGTGACACTATTTGTAACCAGGATCTTTGAAGATGCTAATTAAGATGAGGCCAAAATGGGTTAGGGTGGTCCTAATCCAATATGGCTGGTGTCCTTATAAGGAGAGGACATTTGGACACAGAAGGAGAAACAGAGAGAGCGAGATGGACTTCTGACAGAGACAGAGATTGAATTGTGCTGCCACGAGCCAAGGAACATCATGACTGCTGGCCACACCCTAGAACCCAGGGGAGAGGCATGGATGGATTCTCCCCTTTAAGAAGGAGCATGGCCCTGCCAACACCTTGATTTCAGACTTCTAGCCTCCCGAACCAGGAGACAGTAAATTTTCTGTTGTTTAAGCCAACTAGTCTGTGGTACTTTGTCACAGTACTATTAATTACATTCACAATACTGTGCTACAATCACTACCATCCATCACCAAAACTTTTCCATCAACCCAAATGGAAACTTTGTAAAATTTAAGCATAAACTCCCTATTCCCTACCCCAACCCCTGGTCCTGGTAACCTATATTCTAATTTCTGACTCTATGAATTTGCTTATTCTAATTATTTCATATCAGTGAGATCATACAGTATTTGTCCTTCTACACCTGGCTTAATTCACTCAACATGATGTCTTCAAAGTTCATCCATGTTATCGCATGTTTGAGAATTTCATTCTTTTTTATGGCTGAATAATATTCCTTTTGTGTCTGTGTGTGTGTATACATATATATATATATTTATATATATATATTTATATATATATATATATTTATATATATATCACATTTTATTTATCCATTTATTGGTTGATGAACATTTGGGCTGCTTCCATCTTTTGGCAATTGTAAATAATGCTGCTATGAACATTGGTGTGCAAATATCTGAGTCCCGGTTTCAATTCTTCTGTGTATATACCTAGAAAAGGGATTGCAGGTGTTCCGGTTTGCTAATGCTGCCATTATGCAAAACACCAGAAATGGATAGGCTTTTATAAAAGGGGGATTATTTGGTTACACAGTTACAGTCTTAAGGCCATAATGTGTTCATCAACAAAGAATACCTTCACTGGAGAAAGGCCATTGGTGTCCAGAAAACCTCTGTTAGCTGGGAAGGCATGTGGCTGGTGTCTGCTTGTTTCCAGGTTGTGTTTCAAAATGGCATTCTCCAAAATGTCAGTGTCCACTTTCAGCGACCGTCTTCAAAACGTCTCTCTAAGCTGCTCTGAGTTCCTTCTGTTTGTCAACTCTTTTACATGGCTCCAGTGATTTAATTAAGACCCACCCTGAATGGGTATGGTAATACCTCCATGTAAATTATCCAATCAAAGGTCTTGCCCACAGTTAATTGAGTCACGTCTCCATGGAAACACTCAATCAATAGATATCAACCTAATCAATACTAATACATCTGCCCCCACAAAATTGAATTATAGAACAAGTCATTTTGGGGGACATAATACATCCAACCCAGTACACTGGGTTATATGGAAATTCTATACTTGACTTTCTGAGGTATCACCAAACTGTCTTCCACAGTGGTTGCACCATTTTACATTCACACCAACAATGAAAAAGTGTTCCTATTTCTCCACATCCTCTCCAACCCTTGTAAATTTCCATTTTTTAAAAAAATAGTAGCCATTCTAGTGAAATGATACCTTATTGTGGTTTTGATTTGCATTTCCCTAAAGCTGGTGATGTTGAGCATCTTTTCCTGTGCTTTTTGGCCATTTGTACTTCTACTCGGAAGAAATGTCTTTTCAAGTCTTTTGCCCTTTTTTTTTGTATTCAAAATACAACTTTATTTTTGTCTTTCACTACTGATATTTCTTCTCTTTCTTCAACTCAGCATCTGCAGGGTCCTCCTTCTCCAGTCTATAGCCCCTCCAGAATTTCAAACAATTCAGAATTGTCCTTTTTTGTTGTTGAATCTCTAGGGAGAAGTTTTCAGTAGATGCTTATGTTGCCATGTTGATGATGTAACCCAGCACCAATAACATTTTAATGTAATTATTTGTTTATTGTTTCTTTATATAGTTTGTCATTCTATCATGACCTCTTCTGAAGTAAGAGTGCACCTTGTTTGGTGTTCCCAGGGCCAAACCCAGTGCTTGTCATGATCAGGGTGTAATGAATTGAAGCCAGAAATCAAGAGAATTCTTTTCACATTTCCCAGGAATCGCTGAATTAAAAGTGGCCATAGAAGAGGCTTCAAGCTCAAATTTTAGGCAGCTCCTTCTACTCCTTCATAGTCACCCATCCAGTCTAAAAGCCCGTTTTTTTCCCCAGATTTCACAGCCAGAACTGTTTGCTTTCACCAGCCTTTGTGATTCTGATACTCTGCAGAACCTACATTAGGAAGAGGGTGAGCCGCACATGGGGTAAGTGCTGTGATAAGAAGAGAAGCAGGTACCGAAAGAGGAGGCAGGTGCAAAAATAGAACTGCAGATGCCAGCAAAGGGGTAGAAAGAAAAATACAAGGAGAAATGGCAAAAATAAAGAGAGCCATGCAAAGAGATTAGAAGGAAGGAGGAAGGAAGCCATCTGGGATTTGAAGGGTCCCAAGAGGAAAGGTGGGGGAAAAAGAGAAAAAGTGAGATGAGTAGTGGGTCTAAGATAAACTTCTGGCATCTCCACAGCTGAAGCTGGGCACTGAGCTGAACTCAATGGCTACAGTCACACACTTTTCACATGCCGAGTCCCCCACACCCCATCTTTGCCTTTGCTGTCCCCTCCTCCTGGACTGCTGTTCCCACATCCCCACATGGGGCCTGCTTCTCACAATTTATGTCTTAGCCCAAACATTGCCATCTCAGAAAGCCCCCACCCCACCTCTTCTGGGTTGCTAAAGCTGCTGTTATGCAAAATACCAAGAGTGGATTGGCTTTTATAAAGGGGATTTATTAGGTTACAAATTCGCAGTTCTAAAGTCATAAAAGTGTCCAGACTAAGGCATCAACAAGAGGATACTGTTCTAGTTTGCTAATGCTGCTGGAATGCAAAACACCAGAAATGGATTGGCTTTTACAAAAGGGGGTTTATTTGGTTACACAGTTACAGTCTTAAGGCCATAAAGTGTCCAAGGTAACACATCAGCAATCTGATACCTTCACTGGAAGTGGTGTCCACAAAACCTCTGTTAGCTGGGAAGGCACATGGCTAGCCTCTGTTCCAAAGTTCTGGGTTCAAATGGCCTTCTATCAGGACATTCCTCTCTAGGCTGCAGTTCCACAAAAATCTCACTCTTAGTTGCTCTTAGGGCATTTTTCCTGTCTTTGCTTCTCTGGAGCAAAAGTCTGCTTTCAACGACCATCTTCAAATGTCTCTCACCTGCAACTACTCTCTTAGCTTCCATGCATTATTCAAAGTGTCCCTCTTGGCTGTAGCTCCTCTTCAAAATGTCACTCTCAGCTGCACTGGGTTCCTTCTGTTTGTCAGCTCATTTATATGGCTCCAGTCATTTAATTTAGACCCACCCTGAATGGGTGGGGTAACACCTCTATGGAAATTATCCAATTAGAGTCATCACCCACAGTTGGGTGGGGCACATGTCCATGCAAACAACCTAATCCAAACATTCCAACTTAATCCCCACTAATATGTCTGCCCCACAAGATTGCATCAAAGAATATGGCTTTTTCTGGGGACATAATACATTCAAACCAGCACAGATACCTTCACTGAAGAAAGGCCGATGGCATCCAGAACAGCCTTGTCACAGTGCGATGCATTTCTTCAGCTCTCCAGATGATTAACAGAACTACACTTAATGGGCCCCTCCCCTGGTTTTTACTTTTACTACTTTCAATTAACTTTTGCACATCCAATCATTCATTTCTCTAGGCTTTATCCAGAGATTTTTTTTAAAGCAAACTTTGCCCATGTGGCTTTTAATTGCTCCTCCTACAATTGCGTTTGGTCCATTGATAATTTGCGGGGAGGGGGTGGGGGTTAACTTAGTTCTCTCTTGCAGGAGTTGACATTGGGTGGTCTCTCCACCGTGTCTGGCCTTCAGGTATCACCGACAGCTCTGTGTTATGTTTTTCTCACAGTTCATTTTTCCATCTTAGCTTAGGGACTGAGATATTATTCCTTGTTCTTTTTTTAAGAGGGCTTTTTATTCTCCATGGGGGGATGGCGTTTAAGCATTGTTGCTGTGGGAATCAAAATCTGTACATAGATGAGGGAATAGGACAGAGAGTTACGTGGGTTCTTATCATCTTATTTTAAGATTTATTCCTGTTTCCCCTGCCCTGAGGCTGCAGGACAGAAGAATTGATATATTTTAATCCTCACTTGACAATGAATTTAACAAGTATTTACACCATGCTTACCACATATGCAATAGGCTGTGCTAGGTGCTTTCAAAATATTAACTAATTTAATCCCTGGAACAACCTTATGAGAATGGTGCTATGGTTCTCTCTGTTTGTTCATGAGGAAATGGTGGCACAGAGAAGTAGATGACTTGTTCCAACTCACATTTCTGGTGAGCAAGGGAGCAGGATTCAAATCCAGGCAGTCAGGTCCCATATCCAAGCTGCTAACTTCTACTTTAGGAAAAATATTACCTGAATTTCTTGTTTTACAACTTCTCCAATGGATCAGCTCAGTGTTTCCAGGACAATTTTGTGTCTGTTCATGTCAGACTTAAGTGATTTTTTCAAAGTACTTTACAAAAAATATTTTATCTCACAGCAAATGCAAAGTCCTAATAAACCTGCCCAGGTATTTGATTTGCATCTTTCTCTCTTTTAGGCAAAAGGGATAGGCTGAGTTCATCTGCTCTATAGAATAAAACAAAACATAGGCATTCTCTTTACTCTCTAGACTAAAGGCAAAAAATGACAATTTTTAAGGTTCTAAAAATGTCAGGAATTGTATTCAGGTGATCTGGACAGCAGGACTGAGGAGGTTGTCTGGTGGGTCCTGATAAGGGTCAACTGTAATAGGAACAGATGACTCTACTTTCCTTGGACATGATGGTGCATTTCTGAGATGAAGTCAAAGAAGAATTCCAAAGAGAGAGGTCAGAGTCTACGGAACAAAAAATGGCAGTTGTTCCAACCTCATGGGATGAAAGAGGGCTCTGAGTTGCAAACAGCTAATGACGGTGATGGTGACAGTGTTCTCCTGGCATGAGGGAAGCAACAGGGTACAGGAGAAAGCCAGGTGAGGAGAGTGGCTCTAGAGTGGCAAGCCAGATACCCGTTGGCCAAGACTGAGCCACACATGTATTGGCTTTGATTGGTCTGGTGTTTTAAAAAGTAAGAAGTTTATATAAAAATTTGGATTTCCACTTTCTCTAGAAAAATCAGAAGATCTGGCACCTCTGAGCCTGCGCTCACGCCTGGCCACAATCAACTGGAGCCTACTAGCTGCCCCCGGGGATAGCGCAAGCTCATTTGGCTCATTAAATTTAAGTGAAATGAAAAATTCAGCTCCTTAGTTATAGCAGACATATTTCAAGTGTTCAGTAGCCACCTGTGGCTAGTATCTGTCATATTGGACAGCACAGAAATATACTATTTCCATCATGGCAGAAAGTTTTATTAGATAGCATTGCTTTTAGACCTCTGTGCCCACCTGTTTCTGACTCTGAACGGCCATGCTTCTTTTCTGTTAACTGTCTCAACCTTCATGTATTACTATTTGCAACTCCCATAAACACTATCCTATTTTAAGGTGGACCAAAAGCTCTGTGACTAAATTTTGGAAATTGAAACCTATTTCAACTGACCACAGACTCACCGAAGTATCTTGAACTGAGTACTTGTGTGTGTATGTGCGTATGCGTTTTCTTTGCAACATTAAGGGGTGATCAGGGAATTACAGAGATTGTGTATATGTAAATGGTGCTTATAAAGTTATTAAAAGAAGAGTGGGTTTCAGTTAGAGTTTTCCACTATGGGAAAAAGCTATAGGAAAATAAACCTTTATTTCTTGCAATCTACAGCTACGCGTACCCAAAGGGGTAGGTGGGACAGAGATAATAAGACCAAATTGAATGAGTGCAACCAACAGTAAAGCAACTTTCCAAATAAACTTTCATATACGACCTCCAGAATAACTTTCCAGATTAAGAATTAATATCCTGTAAGGATATACATGGATAGAGTAACCTCTAACTCTGCCCATATATCATACAACACAAGGGAGAAGAAACAGTGTCTGGGATTATTTGATCAATGCAGGAAGTCATGTGAGGTTGGTTAGATCTGAGAAAATCACTTGGCTTGAATTGTCTGACTATTCCAGATTAATCATACAGGTATAACTACTCATATCATTTGCGTCAGCACAGTCATTAAATATCTATCTTTGAGGTCAGTAAAACATCTTCCTCTCTCTCATCTTTTAACTTACAAGAGCATAATGCAGTTCCCAGGGGACCTAATGGAGGAATTGCTCTTGTAGCTATTGCATGTTAACAAATTTGAGATCCATGTTGTATTTTAGTAAATTTTCAACGTTATTTCTTCTGTCTTGGTGAACTTGCCTTGCTTTAAACTCCTTTGCTGTAGAAATGCATGGGAAACATGAGAGGATCCTGAAAGAATTCCTTTGGCAGTGAGAAAATTTCGTTTTTCAACCTGCATTTGTTCATTGTCATCGCTACCTTCATTTTTCCATGTTCACATATGAAAAGAATTATTCCTCATTTCAGGAAGTTGGTTTTGAAAAAGCCAGTTTGGCTTCAAAGGATCCAGCCTCCCTAATAGGGTCAGACAAGCCCGGGAAACAGCTGGCCCAGCGCCCAGGTCTGGGGATAGCCTGATGCCTCTTGAAACTTGCCCTGGAGTCCTGGAAATAGAGACTGTGGCCCATCTGGCAGGAAAGTATAAATGTCTGTTCTTAAGAGCTGGGAATTGGCTAAAAACTGGACAAGTGAAGTCCTGTGGGCAAGTATTGGCCTTTCCCGTAGTCAAGACCAAACTCATGTCTTACAGAAGAGGTAGAGTGGGTGAAAGGGTACGGGACAGGGGTCAGGGCAGCTGCCTTCTTGTCCCAAATGTGTGAATTTAAGAAGTCTTTTAGCATCTGTGATTTCTGTTTACTCACGTGCATGGAGGATGTCAACTGGATTAATCTCCCTTTTGATAATTATAAAAATCTCATGTCCTTTTTTTGGACATTGGTATTACATCACGGTAACTGCAAAATCAATCTTTATCCTAAAGCATCAGTGGAACAGGATCAATGTTACGCCTTGTTGAATAAAACAGAAAACATTCACATTTGCATACACAATAGCATTAAGTCTACTAAGGAGCGCTACTTCAGTGGTTCTCAGATGTCATTTGTGGAGCGTATTTAAAATGCAGTTTCCTGGATCCCTCCTCAAGATATTCTGCTTTAGCCTGTCTGGAAAGGTGCTGGGAATCTGCATTTACAAGCATGCCAGGTGATTCTGTGTGCACAGGTGATATTTTGTGAAATCTGGCCTTGGCTCTAAGTCTCAATAGAGCAGCAACCATGTCTGTCTTATTCAGCATAGTCCTCTAGTGCACCCAGAGCTACAGGATGCTTGATAAATATGTGTGGACAGACTGAGCACTTACACATCTATGCCGGTTTGATTGTATTATGTCCCCCAGAAAAAGCCATATTCTTTGATGAAATCTTGTGGGGCAGACATTTTAGTGCTGATTAGAATATAATTCTTCGAGTGTTTGCATGGAAATGCACCCCACCCAACTGTAGGTGATAACTCTGATGAAATATTTCCATGGAGGCATGGCCCCACCCATTCAGGTTGGGCCTTGATCAGTGGAACCATATAAATGAGCTGACAAACAGAAGGAACTCAGTGCAGCTGAGAGTGACATTTTGAAGAGGAGCTACAGCCAGGACACTTTGAAGAAAGCACAGGAGCTGCAGATGAGAGACAGTTTGAGGATGGCTGTTGAAAGCAGACTCTTGCTCTGGAGAAGCTAAGAGAGGACAAAAGCCCCAAGAGCAACTAAGAGTGACATTTTTGAGGAACTGCAGCCTAGAGAGGAACATCCTGGGAGAAAGCCATTTTGAAACCAGAACTTTGGAGCAGATGCCAGCCATGTGCCTTCCCAGCTAACAGAGGTTTTCCGGACACCATGGGCCATCCTTCAGTGAAGGAAGTGTTACCCTGGACACTTATTGGCCTTAAGACTGTGACTGTGTGACCAAATAAACCCCCTTTATAAAAGCCAATCCATTTCTGGTGTTTTGCATTCTGGCAGCATTAGCAAACTAGAACAACATCTAACAATCAGCTCATGTCATTAAGAACATTGCTCGTGCACCTTGGTAATTTTAGGCTCCCTCAAATTCTTTCTTGTAGCTTCCAAGAAAGAATTTGTCAAGCTTTCTTTCCGTAGCAATTATTTTTATCCAATTTGTTCACAGTTCTATGTCCAGCAGCAAGAACAGTGCCTGGTACGTTGTAACTAATCAATAAATATTTGTTTAAAGAACAGATGGAATCTGTATTACACTATGATTAGAATTACTTTCCATTTTCCAATTATGAAATTATATTATCTGAAATGCCTGGTGCCTAGGGAGGCCAAATGTGGTACCCACCTCCAGTCAACCCCTGTAGAGATTCTGAACTGTGTCCTCCAAGTTTCCCCAGCTCAAAGTTAAAGGTGGATAAGAGGTTGGAGAGAAGCATGTCCCCGAGTGATGGCTCAGCCTTCTTTCTTTGAAAGGGCATAGCATGAGAACAAGGCACCACCCCCCATGCCCATCAGCACCACCACCATAGCCATACCTGACCACACACTATGAAATTTCTTCTGTGAGGAAATCAGGTTAACAACAATCAAAAACTCTCTGAGACAGGACCCCACCTGCACCCCTGGCATAATTCATAGGCCCTCTGTTGCTGCTCCTTTATTTTAGCGCCCCACTTTCTATTGTCAATACCTGCCGACCTGTCTGCCTCCTCCTTTCCACCACTGCAGGGAAGCAATTATGGCTTCCTCCTCTGTATTCCCAGCACCAAGCCCAGGGTGAAGGACTGAATGGATGAGGAAAGCCACAGTGGGAGCAAGGTGACAACTGAAGGAAGAAGGGGGATGTGCCACTTTCCCCCAGCCAACTCCTCTTCTTCCTTCAGTCTTAAAGGACATTCCTTCAGAGGGATCTTCTCTGCCCCTGAACTAAATTTTTCCAGTCCTATTATTCTCCTACAGCACTCCATTCTTTCCCATCACAGCACATCACAATCAGAAATCATAGCCTTATTGGTGTATCTATCAGGGTTCTCCAGAGAAACAGAACCAACAGGATATATGCACATACTTACTAAGAGATTTATTTTAAGGAATTGGATAAGAAGATTCTGGGGACTGGCAAGTCCGAATTCCATAGAGCAGGAAATTTCCTGGAAGAATGATGTCTTGAGTTCAAAATCTATAGAGGAGGCCAGCAAACTGGAAACTTAGAGAGTATAGACCTGAGGCAGAATTTCTTCTTTCTCTGGAATCCTCAGTTCTTTGCTTCTAAGGCCTCCAGCTGATTGGATGAGGCCCACCCATAATATCAAAGGTAATGTCCTTTACTAAAAGTCAACTGATTTTAGATGTTAATCACATCTACAATATACCTTCACAGCAACATCTAGACCAGGGTTTGATCAAACAACTGGACTCCACAACCTAGCCAAGTTGACACATAAAATTAACTATGACATTGGTCTCCCTGCTTGTTTTGTGCCTCCCAAATTAGACTGTAAACTCTAGGAGGACCACGTCTGTTCTGTGATCCATACAGAATCTCAAAAAATGCTTGGAAGTGCTCAATACATACTTGCTGAATGAATGAATGAATGAATCAATGAATGAGGCACTAAGCCTAGTAATTTTCATAGTCTATTAGTGTAGATACTTGTGCTGAAGTCTCACCTCACTTTAGTCACCCTTTCCCCCACCTCTGATTTCCCCATCTCCTACCTGCTTGTTTGCACATCAGTGAGGGAGCTCCCAAACCAGGTCAGGTTGACAGCTCTGATTGGTTATTCCTTGGGGACAGCTGCCAGTGGATGCAAATAATATGTCTGTGGGTTGACATAGGGTCTTCAAAAATGAGACCATAACCCTATAGAGAAAGAGATGATTTTACCTGATAATTCAATTTTTAAGAGATAAATAATAATCATAATAGCCCTCACATTTTGGGCATTTACTCTGTGCCAAGCACTTTACATACATAATGACATCCCGTCTTTATGGAGCACATACTCTGTGCCAAGCATTTAAAATGTATTACTTCACTTAAGCCTTACAAAACTCAAGGTATGTTCTATTACTGTCTTCACTCTACAGATAACACTGAGCTCAGGTAAGTTGGGTCTTTTGCCCAAGGTCATATAAACAGTAATTTGTCAAGTAGGATCCTCTCTCTGACCAGTCTTACCCCAATACCCATGATGTGATCTCTACTTCCCACTCCCAAATCAGCTCTGAGGAGGAGGAAGGGATGCACTCAATCCCAAGTGAAAACAATGAGCAATTCTCCCTTTTGCAGGCACAAGGAAGCCATGGCAGTTAGGGAGGGAAAGAGTAAAGAAAGAATGTAGTAATACATTGTGTCAGGCACATGTTACCCTTACAAGCAGAAATGATTACCTTCCTCTTATAGAGGAGAAAAGAAAGACCAGGAGGGTTGAGTGGCTTACCCCAGTGGGCCCAGGGAGGGAGGAGACGTTCTAAGGAGCAGATCCAGGGTCTACCTTAATGTGAATTCCTCTCCCTAACTCAGTTCTTGGTCTCCTCAGGGACAATACTGTGGCTGAAACTGATCAGGCCCTTGCATCCTTGCCTTCTCAGAAGCACCCTGCGGCAGTGTGGTCAGTAGTTAACTTTCCTTAGCAAAGTGACTGAAACATACTACAATTTTGACTCTGTCCTTATTCTGGAGTAAATTCTTTGTTGTAGCTCAAGGAAAGTCACTAGTATCAAAAAATGTCCCAGAATATACAGTGTTAAATGGTTTCGTTTACCTGAGACCATGTTGGTGAGACATGTACTTAGAAGGAACAAATGATATTTGTTTTGCTAGGACATATAAGCATTAAAGTATGGAAACTTTACCCACCCTACCTTCTTCCCTCCCTCATTTCCTTCCTTCTTTCCTTCTTCCTCTTTCCTTCCTTCCTTCATCCTTCCTTTTTTCTCTTCTAAAGATAACACTAAAAGTTAGACCTAGTTTGCAGATTCTTTCTTAACTTGAACTATCTTGATCTATTGAAAGTAACCATTATGAAATTTTTGATGCACCCATGTAGTAATAATTTTTTTTACATTTTTTATTATGAAATATAACATACATACAGAAAGGTGATAATTTTCAAAGTATGATTTAACAAGTAGTTAGCAAATTTCAAAGAATGTTATGGGTTACAGTTCCACCATTTCAGTTCTTTCCTTACTGTATTGTATGCCATATATACAGAAAGGTGATACCATTCAAAGTATGATTTAACAAGTAGTTAGAGAGCAAATTTCAAAGAATGTTATGCATTACAGTTCCACAGTTTCAGTTATTTCCTTATTGTGAATTATAACATATATACAGAAAGGTGATAACTTTCAAAGTACAATTTAACGAGTAGCTATAGAGCAAATTTCAAAGAATGTCATGGGTTACAGTTCTACCATTTCATTTCTTTCCTTCTAGCTATTCTAATACCCTAGCATCTAAAAGAATATTTATATAAAGATTCAATATTTGTAATCCTTTCTTAAATCCTATCTCATCTGTTGTCACCCCTTCCTCTCGTTTAATCACTTTCTTGAACTTCAAGGATGTCTAGGCAGTGACCACCCTAACTTGCTCATGTTGAAAAGGGGTGTCGACATTATGAGGAAGGGGCCTGCATCTGGTTGATGTTCTTGAAGAGGCTGTTGCCTCTGGGTTTGGGGACTTATCTGGCATGGGAACACTCTAGAGGATTTAAGTTTCTGAAAAAATAAACTTAGTGAAAATTTTTATAGAGTGAAATTTTTATAGAGTCTCAGATAGAAACCTAGGTATTTAGGGACTACTGTGGATTAGGGCTTGGCATACTGTGGGAATTGGGAATATCTAGCTGGAGCTTACATAAGAGTTACATAAGAGTAACCTCCAGGATAACCTCTTGACTCTCTAATAGAAATTTTGACAAGTGCTTTTGTTGAACATAAATCTAGATGCATTTATTTCTTACCTGGAAATTTGACCTGGTATTTAAGACGGAGTTCTGAATGGGTCCCAGAAGTATTCCAAAGAGTTCCTTCTCAATAATTTAACTTTTCATGTTTCCTCAGGAAGTCCAGTTCTTACATTGGTTATCTTAACCTTCTGCACGAATACTTCTCTGTGGTTTCAGAGGGAGCTCAAACTGTGGGAGAGAAGCAGCAGGAAAAGCAGACCACCCAGGAAGAAATAAAGATGTCTGCTAATCTTCAGATTTCCCTTCCCATTTTGTCCACAACTCTTCCCTCTGTCCTTTCTACCAGGCCAGTTTCTTCACAGCTGCTTCACCTAAAGGACAGGTAATCAGTTGATAAGCTTCTGTCTTATAGGCTTAATCTGGGATCAAGGGATCACCTGACTCTTAATTAGCAGCTAGCAAGGGAGGTAAAAAGAGAACCAAAAATTAATGTCTATTTTTCGAAACATTTACACCCCAGTTCACATGAATACTAACCACAGCATGCACAAAATCATAGCACATCATGTATGAGAAAAGATGTGAGTAATATCCTATTTACATAATTCTGGCATGCTGTAATTTCCATGATGAAATGAGGCTGTGAAATTAAAAGTGCCATGTTATGTAAGGAAGTTCTAAGCCTGGACTAAAACTGAAGATATATTCTACAGTTTTTAAAAAGGGATAGAAATACGGTGGAAATATGAAACATTCTCTTGAAATTTATTAACAGTTTATGTGATAGAGTAAGAAAAGAAGCCCAAAATTTGCATGATCACTAAGAGAAAAAAGTCTTTAAAGACATTACTATATTCCCTGCTCCTAGAACAGTGCCTAGCACATAGTAAGGACTTAGTACATATTTACTGAATGAATATGTTGAGTATAAATTTGGGAAGAAGGCAGGAAGTAAGAGCCAGACTTACTGACACTCCAGAGGAAAGATCATTTGGGGAGCTGAAGAGGAAATGATAATTGCCATTAAAAGGTAAGGTGGTATTCTAAAATTGATCATGGTGAAGAACACACAACAGTGAGAAGACATTGTGAACCATTGATTGCATACTTTGGATGGATTGTATGGTGTGTGAATATATCTCAATGAAATTGCATTAAAAAAAAAAGGTAAGGTGGGCTTTTAAAAATCAAAATGAGGAGTGGATAAAGACATCGTTGAGGGCCAAGAATAGGGATTAGGAGAAACATAAGAAGTAAAGGCAAATGCAGTAGAGGGAGAGCTAAGTGATAGTACATTTCTTGAATTTGGAACTTGAGTTTTCAGAGATGATTCTCATGCATTGATTCATTGGATTCCCATGGCAGGTTATCATTATCAGGTGAGGAATGAGTATAAAGTATGCATTTCATACTAGGTTACATACATTTTTAGGCCCTAAACTCTCTGATTGGAGATTGGACTAAATGACCTTTAAGTTCCCTTCCAACTCTCAGATTCTATGATTTTAAGTATCTTGTCCAATGCAATAGTTACTGTAGATGGGGAAAGCCTAAGACTTACATCAGAGCCCTGGATTTGAGTCTGGGTGGCAGCTTCTTTGTCATCAGTAACATCAGGTTTCTCATCTGTAAAAGTGGGATAATGATTCTTAACTTCCCAGTGAGGGATGCAATGACATATTATATATGAATGCATTTTTACCAATTTAGGGCATTATTTATTAGACTTTATTTGGAATTATATTTATTTGGAATTAAATACAATTCATGATATTTCATGATAACTGGTAATATGTAGTGAGGACACTAATCCCTACCTCACTGGATGACTGAAAATATAAAATACATGTAAAGCATTTGGTGGGAAGAATAGGCAAAGCCTAATTCTCCACCCAAAACCCAAATCTCACATTAGGGTATTTAGGTATCCTCAAAGGTCTCTGGCTTCATCCTTCTTGTACGTCATGGATCTACAATTTTTCTTTATACTATGTGGCCCAGCAATATGTGTTTTGTCTTGTTTTTAATTTTGCAAGAATAGTTAAAACAAACAAACAAAAAAGCTTTTCCTTTACCATCTGAGAGTAAGTTGCCAACATAATGCCTCATCACCTTCAATACTTGAGTGTGATTTTCCTACATAGGAAGACATTCTCTTACATAATCAGAATGATACAACCATAAAAATCAGAAAATTAACACTGACACATCATTACCATCTAATCCTCAGAATTCACTCTTTCACCAATTATCTCATTAATGTGCTTTATAGCAAAAGCATCCAGCCCAGGTTGACACATTAAATTTAGCTGTCATTTCTCTTTAGTCTCCTTCAATTTGGAAAAATCCCCAAGTTTTTCCTTGACTTTTATGACCTTAATACTTTTAAACAGGTGCTGGCAAAATAGATATTGACCCTTCCAGCTTGGTCACCCCTTTTTGGAAATAAAATTTTACTATAACCCAGTCACCCTCATTCATTCCCTTATTGTCTATAGCTACTATTATATTACAACAGCAGAGTGGTTATAACTCAGGTTGTATGATTGTGGCAGAGACTGTATGGGCTAAAATATTCACTATTAGGCCTATTATAGAAAATGTTTGCCGACCACCCTCCTAGAAGTACAATAAGACAAGAAAAATAAATGAAAGACATACATATTGGAAAGGAAAAAGTAAGACTAGTTTTAATTAATTTATTTTATTGCTTACACAGAAACATCCTAAGGAATCTATAAAATAATGGTTAGAACTAATAAATGAATTTAACAAAGTTGAAGGAATTTAACAAAGTAGCCAGTATACAAAAATCAATTATATTTCTATATATTGACCACAAAAAGTTGGAAAATGATACTTTCAAAAATGCATTAATAAAAGCATCAGAAAACATAAAATACTTAGAAATAAATTAAAGATGTGCAGTACCCCTATACTGAAAACTAAAAAACATTACTGAGAGAACTTAAAGAAGATCTAAATGAATAGAGAAAGATACAATGTTCACGTATTAGAAAACTCAAAATTGGTACTGTGTCAATTTTCCCCAATTGATTATAGATTCAATGCTATCCTAATGAAAATCCCAGCAGGATGTCTTTAGAATTTGATAAGCTGATTCTAAAACTTAGATGATGATGCAAAGGATCTAGAATAGCTAAAACTATCTCGAAAAAGAAAAACCAGGTTAGATGACTCATACCGCATGAATTCAAGACTCTGGTGACTAGCTTACCAAATGGCCCAGAGTGAGCTCCACTTCCTGGTTTTCACATCCTTGTGTAGTCCCCTGCCACACTGCCCCAGGGCTGGTCTGTGTGACCAATAGGATACAGCAGGAATGATGGTATGTTGCTTCTGAGATTAGGTTATAGAAGACATTATGTTACTCATCGTGGTTTCTCTTTCTCTCATTACTTCTTCTGGGGAAAACCAGATGCTATGTCATCAACAGCCCTACAGAGAGACCTACATTTTGAGGAGCTAAAGCCCCTGGTCTACAGCCGGCAAGAAACTGAGGACTCTGCAACAGCTACATTAGTGAGCTTGGAATCCAACCCTCCTGCCCCCTCAAACCTTCCGGTAACTGCATCCTTGGCAACAGCTTGACTGCTAACTCATGAGAGTTCCTGAGATAGAAGCAACCAGCTTAGCTGCTCCCAGATTCCTGACCCTCAAATTGGTGTGAAATAATAAATGTTTGCTGTTTTCAGTTGCTAAAATTTGGGATAATTTGTTATTTGACAATAGGTTGTGAATATACAGATTTACTTTTAACTCTAGCAATCAAGACAGTGTGATAGCAATGTGAGGACTGACAGGTAGCTCACCGGAACACAACAGAGTCCAGAAATAAGCCCACACATATAGAGTCAATCCATTTTTGAAAAAGGTACCAATATAATTCAACAAAGAGTGCTGGAACCTCATGAATCTTGATCCCTTTGTCACACTATACACCAGAAGTAATTCAAGATAGAATTTAGAGAGCATCTTGGGGTAGGTAAATATTTCTTAGAATGCATACTAGAGGAACCAATCATAAAAGAAAATAAAATGGATATATTGGACGTCATCAAAATTAAAAATTTATGTCCATCAAAAAACACCATTAAGAAAATGAAAAACCAAGCTACAGAATGGGAGAAATTATTTTCAGCATATTTATTTAACAAAGGGCTTGTATCTAAGATATATAAAGAATTCCAACAACTTAACAGTAAAAGAGGTAAAACAATATGTTCAAAACTGGCAAAAGACACTTCACAAAGAAGATATACATTATTTTCAAAAAGCATGTGAAAAAGTTCTCAATATCTTGACTCATCAGGGATATGCAAATTAAAGCCACAATCAGATATCACTTCACATTGATCAAAATGGCTCAAAGCAAAAAGCCATAATACCAAGTGTGGGTGAGCATGTGGAACAGCTGAAACTTTCATACATTGTCAGTGGGAGTGTAAAATGTTACAACACTTGGGCAAAAGTTATGGCAGTTTCTTATAAAACTAATCATATACCTCAACTATGATCCATCAATTCTAGGTATTATCCAAAAGAGGTAAAAATATGTCTATAAAAAGACTTCCACAAGAATGTTTATAACGACATTATCATAACATCAATCAGCAATTGAATAGATAAACAAATTGCAGTATATTCATACAAGGAAACGCAACTCAGCAGGAAAAAGCAACACACTACTGATACATGCAACAAAATAAATGACTCTCAGAAACATTATGTTGCACCAAAGAAGCCAGACACAGAAGAGTACTTACAGTAAAATTCCATTAGATGAAGAGCTACAGGCAAAACCAAGCTACAGTGATAGAAATTGGAACAGTAATTGCCTGTAGATGAGGAGTGATTGATGAAAGGGGACTAGAGAAAACTTTCTAGGGGATAATAATGTTCTGTATATTGACATGGATGTTTACATGTGACAAAAACTCATCCAACTGTACACTTAAAAACTGAGCATTTTATTGCAGGTAAATTACACTCTAACAGAAAAAATGAATTCAAATGTTCTTAAGACAGGGCATGCACTTTCTAGTTCCTGGCTGTTTATAGAACTGCAAATCTGCTAGTAGCTTTACACCAGTCCCGACAGAGATCTAGAAATCAGGGAGTTAGGTGTGGAGAGATTCTTAGAGGGGAAGGAGAGAGTAGAGAAGAGAGCCACTCAAATGTCAAAGAAACAAATGGAAGAGAAACTTAGATAATCACTTGGCATTGGGACTTACACAGCCTTGGACTGTTTGCCTTCTCCTATATGTCTTCTTTTTAAGATGAGATTTCAAACACTTCAAAGATGGTGATGTGTCTCATAGGCCTTTGCATTTCCCGAAGCTCTTAGTACTATCTTATGCAGACAGATAGGATTTGGTAAATATTTATAGAAAGGGAAAGAGAGAGAGGGCACAACATGATGTAGAATATTTTCCACTGGGTCCTTCCTGGAATGTCTTACATGTCTTCCCTGGAATGGCTGACTGCAAATTGCATGAGAGCTGAGACTGTTCTATATTCCCCAGCACCTAGCACAGTGTCTGGCACATGGAATAATAATTATCCATTGATTATTCATTGAAGTGTACACTAGAGGAGAAAATATGTTCTCCTCGAAAAGTCCTATTGCCTCCACCCCCAGCTCCTAGCAGTGGAAATCTTTAAAAATGCTTCTTGTTGTTTTATAGCCATTTGCATTTAAATTGGGCGTGTCACTATCACATTTTATTAGCTATTCCTCATACCAGCGCTGTGAGGTTAGCGCTGTTATCTGCGTTTTACAGGCGAGGGCACTGAGAGGTGAAGCAACTTGCCCAGGATCGCACAATGAACTGCTGGAAGAGGTGGGAGCTGGTGAACAGCTTCCACCTTTGCAGCTTGCATGGCCACTGGTTCACAGAGCATGGTGACTTTGAACACGATAATGAAATGTAGGATTTTTGTACTGGGCTTTGAAAATCATTTTAAAGACATTAATTCCAGAAGAGAATTGAGTTAGGCTTGCAATCCTTTGGTGTGATTATTTTCCATGAGGAGATTTTTTTTTAAGTATTTGACTGGGCCTAGATCCTGGGGCCTTGAAGTGCCTCATCCTCTCCAGAGACTAAGCACCATTATTTCCTACTCACCTACATTACCTTTCAGAAGTCCCTCTCCCTTCTGCAACCTTTAGTGTCCTGTAGAGCTCACCATCGAGCATAGCCCTTAAGCAATATTTTAATTGGAGTAAGATAATTTTATAAAGTTGGAAGTGATTTAGAGCTTATCTAATTCAGAAAGATTTAATCTGGTGAGTGACCTCCCTGAAATTGTACGTAAAACTGTAGGTGCAAATGCATATGGCATTTTTTTCCCGGAAAAGGTCAAGCTTTCAGTTTTCCTTAAAAGTGAGTACGACCCTAACAGATTGGGAAATTGCAGCTTAGTGAATTTAAGGTAACAGTCCTGGATCCAGAATTTCAGTTCTCCAATAAGGCAGCAGGCCTCTGACTATTATCTTGGTTCCTGGAACATGCATTTAATTTGGGTAATTATATCCACAGATGCTTTAATTCCTTCACTTCATGCTACAGAATGGGTTTCCCCCAAATGGTGTCCTTCATTAAGAGAAAAAAACACCAGTCTGGCCTTTCCTCATCTGAATAAATTGGCACACCCCTGGAGGACATTAGGGTGAAAGGGGTCCATGCTTTTCTGACCCTTTTGCCTTAATAATAGAAGGGAGCATCACTAGGTCCCAGAATTCCCCATTCTGATAACTCTGCCCAAATGTGATTAACAATGCCACTATTACATCACCTGCTAACTCTCTATGTGAAAGTGGGTGATTCAATTAAGACAAGTAGTTCTCAACCTTGGCTTCACTTGAGACTCACCCCTAGGGAGTGTTTAAAAAATTCCATGCCCATACCCAGGACGCACCCCAGACCAATTAAATCCCAATCTCGGTGGGAAGGACTCAGTCAAGAGTACTTTTTTAAAGCTTCCCAAAGGATTCCAATGTGCAGCCAAAGTTGAGAACCACTAATGGAAGTAAGAGGAAAAAACTGCATATTTATTAGGCACTTCTTACGTACCAGGTGTTTTACATGCATTAGCTCATTTGCTCCCCATTAACTCAGAGAGGCTGTATAACTGTTCTAAAAGCACACAGCTGGAAAGTGGTGACGTTAAGCTTTAAACCCAGGTCAAAATGATTCCTGAGACATGCTTTCATCACAGTAATACATGGTGTCTTAAAGCACATTTTCTTATCTGTAAAACACAGAGTTAGTGAGGATTAAATG
This sequence comes from Choloepus didactylus, assembly GCF_015220235.1. Taxonomy (NCBI): domain Eukaryota; kingdom Metazoa; phylum Chordata; class Mammalia; order Pilosa; family Megalonychidae; genus Choloepus; species Choloepus didactylus. The sequence goes on along the minus strand of NC_051309.1, from coordinate 41,042,361 downwards.
AGGTGACATCTGTAAGCACCTAGAGCATAATAGGTGGGCCTGAATAATCTCTGGGTCTGCATTTCTCAGCCAAATCATTTATCTAGAATGTTCCTCCTGGCCCATGCTATAACATGACACCAAGACCTTAAAGCAAGGAGACTGTTAATAGACCAGGGACTTCACGTTCACCCCAGCAGCTAAACAGTTACAACACCTTCTTTACACACTGTTTTAGTTTTCTGGCTACCAAAGCAAATACTATGCAATGGGTTGGCTTAAACAATGGGAATTTATTGGCTCATGGTTTTGAAGCTAAAAAATTGTCCAAATCAAGGCATCATCAAGGTGATGCTTTCTTCATGAAGGCTGGCATTCTAGGGCTGGCTGCCGATGATCCTTGGTCAAGGACCCCCAACAAGGCACGTGACAGCCTCTCCTGGTCTCTGCCTTCTCTTCCGAGTTCTGTCGATTTTCAGCTTATTGCTTTCTAGCTGTCTGAATTTCATTGTGCTTATAAAGGACTCCAGTAATAGGATTTAGTCCCATCCTGATTGAGGTGGCTCACACCTCATCAAAAGTTCCCACTTAAAATGGGTTCACACCCACAGGAATTGATAATATTTAAGAACATGTTCTTCCGGGGCACATAGTTCCAAACCACCATATACGCTAACATATACATGCATTTTCTGGATGCTCTTTGCTTCATATATTTTAATATTTTGTAGCCATTCCTTCTTACTCTTGCCATTATGGGAAGGTTGGTATTGGTAGCAGTTGAAACTTGTTATAACCAGATCATCTGTTATCGTCCATCAGTCATCACAGGACTAGAGCAGGGGGCTGTGACCTGGCAATTCTGAAAATTCATTCTTTCTTCTAATCTTTCATGCAGGTCATGAATCATTTAAAAAAATTCTCTGAATTAGTTAGTGGCATTTCAGGCAAACAGGGCATGGATGGACCAGGGACTTCAAGACAAGTTGCCTCCTCGGAGTCTGACTGGCGTTGGCATCTGGCAAGGAGGATGGCAGTGACCTTGTCTGGAATGCCTCGATGTGCTGGCAGGCACTGAAGAGTTCGATGGAAGGAATAATAGTACAATAGCTAATGTGTATAGCAGCCACTTAGGCCAGGCACTATCCTAGGTGCTTTGTGATGAGAAATCCAGTAAGGTAGTGAGATAGGATTCAAACCCAGGAAATCTGGATCCAGGATCTATTTTCTAAACCCACGGCTATACCTTAGGAGCTACCAGCAGGCTGGGAGGCTGTCTTTGGAGGATTGGGGATCTGTGTCAACTTCCAGCAAGGTGGACCCTCATCTTTCCTTTGTCCTCCTATTCCTCCAAATTATTGTACAAAGATCTCTGTCTGAGAAAGAAGGAAACACAAGAAGACAGAGATGATTTCGTGGGAGGGAAGAGAGTTTATTCTTTTATTCATCAAGCCTCTGTTGAGTTGGCTATGTGCCCTACATGGTACTCAGCTCTTTATTCCATATTAATTCAGAGAGAATAGGTCACTTGAAGGGGTGGCACTGGTTGTGAACCCAGGAAGTCTGCTTCTAGCATCCATGATGAGTTCAAGGTTAAGGCTGACTCCAAACCTCATCAAACTGATTGCATGCAGAGCCAGGCCTCTCATTTTGGGTGTTTCCTGTTCATTTTAAGGTATTTTTAAAATAGAGATTCTTGGTAAGCATAATAAGTCATGTAAACCAAATTTAAATTCTCATCAGGGAAAGGTTGGAGGCTTTAAAACTGGAGGGCTTCTTCCAGAGAAACCTCATTGTGCATTTATTTGTTTCCATCAGTGCTAGTCTCTGTCCTGGTCTGAGTATCTTAGTACTAGCTTTGCTCTTTGTGTTAATGATGGTAACACTAGCTGCTGTGACAAAGAAGCCCTCATATGTCAGTAGCTTAACAACATCAGCTTGTATTTCTCATTCCCAAAATGAGTCCAAGGTAATTCCAGGTCGGGGTTCAGGGTGGGATGGTGCAGGGATTCTGAGAAGACCCTGTTCACTGACACCCTTCTGGCAAAGGAGGAGACAGCATGGAAGAATGAATGTGGGAGGTTTTATGGGCCAGGCCTGGAAGTGGTGTTGATCACTTCTGCCCACATTCCATTAGCTGGAACTCAGTTATATGGTCACGCCTTAGAGCAAGGGAAGCTGGGGAAAGTGCTCTAGCTGTGTGCCAAGAAGAATAAATTATTTTTCCTTTTCTTTTCTTCCCTTTTTATTTTATTTCATTTCATTTGTTTGTATTTTGTGATTATTATTTTATGGCCAGTGATTTAAGGGCTGAGAGTTTCCAATAGAAGAAAGATTAAGAAGTAGAATCTTCTGGAGTGACCCATGAACAGTATGAAAAAAATAACAACTTATTTTTATTGGCTACTTACTATGTGCCAAACTGTACTATGCTCTTTATCTACACAGTTGCATTTAATCCTATAGCCTTGCACATGGGTTTAGAAATATATCAACAATCAGTTGCAGGATGGTACTGTTCTGTTCTTCTAAAGGAAATAAAAAGCAAATGTGCTAGACCTCTCTAGGCCCACTCTCCACCCTTCTTTCCCTTGCTAAGGTTGATGTCCTTGGATGCTTCACCCAGATTCTGTTGCCTTGTTGCCTATGGTTGGACTTGGCTGAAGAAAGGCAGCAATAGAGCAGTTTGGTGTATTTACACCCCCGTCTCTCTCCGGGCTGCTGTGTGGCTTGGCAGTGGCTATAGTCTTCTACCTAGGACACTGCCCCTGTTAGACAACCACTCTCCCACGCCTACAGATCTCACCAAGTTCCCATAAGAAGTCCCTCTATCTGCCTCTTCAGGCCCTGGATGGCAATGGATACTTGCCATTGCTAGTCTCTTGGTGCTTCATCATCCCTTAACCCTCCCCACACACCCATAAATACTTCCTTCCATTAACTCTCTTTAATTATCTCTTGGACACTGCCAACTCTTTTCTACTGGTTCCTGGGCTGATTCAACTCAAGACCTGGAGAACATATAGTACCTTTATTATTATTATTTTTTAATCTTTATTGAGTCTGCTTTGATGTCAGGTTGACCTAGTTATGACGCCCAGTTTGATCATTTATTAGCAGTGTGATCTTTAGCAGGTTACTTAGCCTCTCTGAGCTATAATTTATTCATCCATAAAAGAGATGTTAATCAATTTGTGAGAATTAAAAGAAATAACCTATATAAACTACCGAGCTCAGTGTTTGGCCCATAATAGGCAATTAATGGAATTAGAAGTGGCAAACAATGTTATGAAATATATTCTCAATCTCGTTAGTAATTTAAAAATGCAATACAGTGGTAAAATTCTGAATATTGCCTTTTGAATCAAAAGACATTTTTAAAAAGATGGCAATACCCAGTGCTGACAATGATATGGAAGAAAGACACACACTGCAAGTAAAAGTATAAAAATTGGTAAAAACTTTCTGAAGGGCATTTATCCACAGGTATATAAAGCCTAGAAAATGTGCATTCCATTTGATCCGGTTTTACCTTTTAGGAATTTATAATAAGGAAATAGACAAAGATGCATCTACAAAGATGCTCACACTATCATTGTTTACAGTAGTTAAGAATTAAAAATAACACATGTTCAACAATAGGGAATTGGTTTAAAATCCTTGGAACATTCACATAGTGCCAAGTAGATGAATGTGGTTGATACAGAAAGATGGCCAGAACACCCTGATGAGTAAAAATATAAGTTACAAAACAGTGTTTTATAAAGAGTCCATATTTTTGTCAAAGTATAAAAAGAGGAAAAACTAAAAGGATATACATCAAAATATTAATTATGGTTATCTCTGAAAGGTAGGATTGCGGGTGATATTTTCTTCTCTTCTTTGATTTTTTCCCTGTATTTTAAAAATTTTCTGTCATGAACTATAGGCAGTATTGACCTTGACTGCAAGGAACAAAATCCAAACCGTCATGCCCCAGCAGCTTAACAGTGTCAGGATCAATGTCTAAGATTTTCTTGGCTTTTTCTTCATGGTCTCAAAATGGCCACTGTCCCTCCAGTCATCACATTTGCATTCAAAGAGAGACAAAAGGGGGATAGGAAGTACCAGTGCCTGAATCAGGAAAACAAGGGCTTCCCCAGGACTCCAGAACAGACTTATACCCAATTGACCAGATTGGTGTCACATGACCACCCCAGCTGGAAAGTGGAGGGAGAAGGAGATTGGGACATGGGGTTGAGTCAGCCGTTTTACAATGTCAGCCACAAGCACACTTTGCTTTTGTCATTAGAAAAAAAAGTTATTGGGGAAATAAACCAAATAATTTCTCTTTTTCTTCACTACATCACTGCTTCCTTCCCTGCCACCACTCTTCCACCCACTCAGACTGCAACAGCCAGAAAATTCACATTCACTGAGCCAGGGTGACGAGGAATAACAAGGAAACCTGAGACGAGGTTGTGCCCTCCTAGGCTGTGCGCAGAGTGGAAAGATGGGCAGAGCACCAAAGGATGGGGAATTCTACTTGCTTGTTAAATCAGCCTCATCTAGGTCTCTCTGGTTAGAGGTTTTGGCTATGACATTTTATCAACAGAGACTTTTGCAACTTTAATACTTCTGGCCCTGCTTTTACTTTATAGAGTGTGCAGAACTGGCCCTGGCGTTTCATCCAGCTTGCTTTGCTCTCGGCAGGGCTTCTCAAATAAAGAAGATGCTCAGGTTGCATACTGAAAAAAATGGACTAGATAGCCTGGGATCAAATCCTGTGTCTGTCACTGTTTTGTGACCTTGGAGTGGTTATATAAGCACTCTGTTTCTGTTTCCTCAACTGTAAAATGGGAATAATCATGGTATATATTTCATGTGGTTGTTATGAAAGAGTAGATGAGTAAATATTTGTCAAGTGCTTAGAATCTGTCTATCATATAGTGCTGTATAAGTATTTGTATAAAAAATAAATAAATCTGAGAAAGGCAGAAACAGCCATAAGTTGTTTGGGCCCTGTTTATTTGAGGTCACATTTTAGTTGACATAAAGCTGAGGCATCCTAAGCTACAAAGAATGGCCTAATTTTCTTTTGTGCATTGACATAGTCCCAGTAGGGGAATGAAAGAGAGCCCAAAGGAAGCTAATGGCTGTACTTTGTGGCAGAGCTTTATGTGTAGCAGCTCTTTTAAGTCTTACGGGGCATGTACTATTATGGCCCCCATTTAACAGATGGGAAACTGAGGCTCAGAATGGTAAAATAACTTGACCACAGTCACATGCTATGAGTGGTGGGACTGGGATTCATCCCAGGTCTGTCTGATTCCAAACCCCGGTTATTATATAAGAAGAATGATGTTTACACTGGTAGACGTCACCTTACATGATCCTAAAAGTGTACATATATATGAATTCCTACTTTAAAGAGGCTTAAGGTGTTTTATTGAAGAGGACCTAATAATGATTCCTTCTGTAAAATGATTTATTGTTTTACAGTTCACTTGGCAAATTTGAATTTTCATGTATCACACTTTCTTACAATATAGAGCATCTCTATTGTTCAAAAAATAAATTCCAGGTCTGAAGCTTAAAAAAAAAATGTTTTTCTGTATTTTTTTTTTTTTTTAATTTGGAATACAGGCTCTAAAGTCCTCCTTCTGTGTCCTTCTGTCCTTCTAAAATTGTTAAAGTCCAGTAACCCTTACTGGCAATAAATGACCATTTCTGTTGCCAGTTCCTGGCATATTGTGTTGAAGCTCAAAGCCTGGCTTAGGCCAACAGAAATCATCAATAATTAACATCATGAATGTCTCTCAGGTCCAAATTCCTGCACAAGGAGCAGCTGAATTTCTTTCTGCTCTCTGACTTGCCAATGCCACCTTTGAAATGCCAATTCCAAAGGGATACAACCAGATATTGCTCAATGGTTTTATTAAGGATTATGATCATTGTTCAAGCAACTTTTAATTGTCCAGGGAGACTTTTCCGTTCTTTCCGTTTAAGAAAAAAAAAAAAAAAAATCACTAAACCTCACCCTACCCCACCCTTCTCATATTCTAGAGTCAGTGGTGCACAAGATAGAGCCAAGATAAAAAGAATTGGGAAAAAAATGAGATTATTTTTGGTGTTGAAATTTTTGTTCTCAGCTCATGGACACTCCCACCCTCAGTTGCAGACTCACTGGCTCTGACCTTGAGCCACCACCACCCTGTTGGGGTCCTCTTCAGGTCCCTAATCCTCTCCTAGGTAGGCTGATGTCCCAGGTCTGCCCCCACCCAACTGGAGGGGAATGAACCATTTCAGAAGATCTGTGCTAGCCTCCAACAGCCCACCGTCCTCTTCTGGGTGCTAATCTTTCACCTTTCTATGCTTTTGTCTTCATAATAGTTCTCATTGTTCTGCCAGGGGTTTAAATCCTGCAAATGGCCAAGAAGCAGCTACAAGGAAGCTCTGAAGTGCATATCAGGTGGGTAGGGCCAGCTGTAGACTAGAGAGACCATGAGAGAGATTAGGTAAAACATTAGCCACAGCCCTTTGGATCCAGTCCAGTGTCTTTCAATTATTTCTTTATGTCCTTTTGGTACTAGGCTTATTTGGCAGGGGGCAGGCACCCATTAGAAGATTTCACAATGATTTGCCATGTTACAGTTCTAAACAGATGTGAACTCGTCACCGAAGGAAATTTATGTTTTTACCATCTTTTCCTCACCTCTCTCTGGGGAGCTGCAGGGAAAAGCACTCCAAGCAAATTAATCAAAATGACTAGGTAATGCTCTAAAAATAATAAACGCTGTTACAGTCTGGAGCTCTTTCAAGTTGGAGCTCATTTTGTGAGCTTGAAGATCCATATGTCAAATCACATCTCTGTGTTTTTTATTAGAATGAAATGGACTACTGCAAAGGGACAGGTAAGTTATTAAGACATATGATTGCAATTACTGTCATAACACTGGACTTCATTTTAACTAAGTCAATTAAACAACTTGGCCAAGGAGAGGGCAAAGGGTAGGTATCTTCATGATTCCTAAACTTCCCATCCTAAACCAACCATGCAGATTAGGACAGTCTACAGGCCCAGGACTGAAATCCAGGCTGGATGGAAATCAAGGAGCAGAGTCAGAATTGTAATAAAAAGAGAAAATCTATTTTGTGTCTCCTTGGCTTCCCTTACCTAGTAGCAAAAGATGTGCTATTGCCAGACAAGGGCAGAAGGATTGGGACATTCTGAAAACTGATTCAAACAGCAGTTATAGATAACAATAAAAAGCATGCACACACAAGCAAGTAACTATTCTAGTCATATTTTTAAATGCCTTCCAGGAGAGACCACCTTAAAAAAATGCTTTTGTATGAAAAGAAACTTGTAACTGGGTACTGAATTCTCACTTCCTTCATCAATTGCTTGGATGAGAGTGAGGTGAGAAGGGAAATATACATTGGAAAAAAGAAAAGCATTGAGAATTGCATAGATCCTCTTCAGATGAAGTTCACTGAGTTTCAATTTTTAAAAATTTCTGGCCCCTTTCCATAATTTAAACCCCAAATATCCAAGAGCAAGGTGTTCCTTAAAAACCTGGATCCAAATCATTCACAGCCCTGAATGACAATTTATCCATGTCAGTTGGGGCTTCCAAGGCCAGAGTGATTGTGGGAAAAAGAATAGGAGCCAAGGACCTCCCAGCTTTGTCATGCATGTCTTTTGTCTTCAATTCTGAGCCCTGCTATTATTGAGCTACATCACGGGGATATTTCCAATCTAAGAAATCTCATCTGGTCTTGGACAGCTCCTTAGATAATTCCTGTATCTTCATTCTCCAAAAAAGGTCGATTGCAGTGTTTCTAATCCCAACCTACTTTAGCCAGCCCTCCATTAATCATGGTTGGCAGGAGAGACTAGAGAGTCATGGGTAATTGAATTCCAGCCAACTTTCAAACCTAATTTAAGTCAACCCTTTGACCTCTTTCCTGACTAAATCTGCTGCTAAAGCTACTAAATAAATATTGTTTTAAAATAAAACAAGCCCTTTTTGAGTGCCTACTATGCGTTAGCATTGTGAGAGATGCATCCATTATCTTACTTCATTCATTCATTCTGTCAACACCTAAATCAGAACCCAGACATAAGGAATTAACAGATAGAGAAGATGAGTGTAAAGGTCATCTTTGGGTTAATCCAGTGGGGGAAATGTGCACTCTGCAGACACCCTGATTTCCTGTCTTTGAAAGAAGATAGATCTTTAGTCTGGAAAGAAAGCCTGAAGCCCCTTCTGGGTAGGAAAATGGAATGACAGACATTTTCCCTTCTCTCAAGGTTCCAAAGACCTCCATTCATGTCCTCCCTCTGCCATTTTTGACATGCAATGCTGAGTACATTAGTTAATCTCTCTGAGCCTCAGGGTCCTTTCTCTGTCATATAAGGCAGCATGTGTGCATGGGGGTGCGGGAGGGGAGGCAGTAACACCACCAACCTGGCAAGGCTATTGAGAAGATTTGGGATTAAGTGAGACAATGTGTAGGAAAGCTCCTGGTAAACTGGAAGGTGCCCTACAAATAGGGGACTATTGCTAATCACTCTCCTACAATCTTTGTTAAAACTGCCAACCAGCAATAAGAACAGTAAAAGATGCAGCTAAGGAACACGGTGCCTAGAGGGGCAGTACACATTCTTATTTTAAATAATAGAAGTTCAGGTGGGATTTCTCATGAAATTTGCTTCATTTGTTTTCTGGTGAATCTCTGGGTCACCATTATGTCTGCCAAGTATATCCATGATCTAGACTTTGTTGTCAGAATATTTTCATGGCATTTCAAAGTCTCCGAGGGCATGGATGTTACTTTCCCTTTAAGACGAGGCCACCACCCCCACCCCAATTTCTCAGTCCTCAAATCATTACTAACCTCTCACCAGTAACTGGTGGTGTTCAACTATCATAAACCCTAGAATCAGTACCAAAGCGAGCGCTGAATTGCTACAAATAATATTCTTGGCAGCAATGCCTTTTTTTAGGAACAATGAGTCAAGATGTGAGGAGGTTTGTTCAGGAAAAAAAAAAAATGTGTTTGAATAATTTGCTTTCTCTTTTTCATTCCAAAATGTTTTGAGGCCCTGAAGATTTAGCAAGCAGCTGGGGAACCCGAGCAGCCAGAGAGGCTGTGTTTAAGTGGTAATGTTAATGGAATTATCCGTTGCGGCTGGATAGCTGTCTGCTGTCGAGAGATAATTACCCAGGCAAAGATGAGGTATTATTGAAGATAAACACTGAAGCGGAGACCTGGCTCTTTAGTTTCCATGCCGCAGCATAATCTCCTCCACTGTTGAACTTCATTAGCATCATCGCTAGCCTGGGGCCACACAATTTCACTTAAAGGAAAGAAATTAAATAACCCGAACATACATGTAATTGTAAACAAAGTTGCAGGAGATGTGGGTTGGGATGTTTTTGCTGTTATAGCCAGTGGCCAACAAGTGTTCTCTTTTACCCCCTCCTCTCTGGTATGACACAAATGAGAACAATTGTAGAATTCTCACTCTGGCCTGGGCCCTGGGTTAAGCATTTTAATTACATTGTCCTATTTAACCTTCACACACAACTGGCAACTCGAGGAATGAAGAGCTAGTAGCAGATACTGAGTGTCACAGAGGTTAAGTAACTTGCCCAAGGTCATAGACTAGTGAGTGGTGGAGTCAGGTTTCAGCCCTCGTTGTCTGACTCCAGCTGTTTGCAGAAAATCACCAGATTTTCCATGTTCCACCACCCCGACTCTTTTCTTCCTGACTTTACAAATGGGTTTACAGTTCAGGCAGCTTTATTACCTCTCCAGCTGCCATTGCTATCTGTTTTTGGACCGACTGCCAGATCTCCCTTCCGGTCCTTGGTTCAGTTCTATGTTTCTGCTTTTATTGAGAAAGTATTTGCATTCAACCTTGTGTGGTCAAATTGAACTTTTGAATTCACCCCTGCAGGCCTTTGCTTTGGACAAGTTCCCTGCTTTCTTTAGCCAATCTGTAAGCAATCACTGTCTCCTCATTCTATGCTCTTTCACCCCAAAACTTATTATTATGAAAATTACATGCAGAAAACGCGAAAGACTAGTTCTGTGCACATCTGTCTAACTTCCACATAGATTCAATGATCATTAACATTTTTGCCATATTTGATAATCAATCAATGTTTCTATTTTTCTTGCTGAACCATTTGAAAATTAGTTTCAGAAGTTATGATACTTCAGCGCTAAATGCTTCAGCACACATCTGCTAAGAATGTGGACCTTTTCCCAAGTGACCACACTGCCATTAAAAGACCTGGGAAAATGTAACAATAATTCCTTAATATCATCTATTATCCAGTCCATATTCAAATTTCCCAACTGTCCTCCAATGTCTTTCATAGCTATTTTTTAAGAAACTGAGTTTTGTGCATTATTTTGTTAGTAATGTCTCTTTAGTCTCTTTTAATCTAGAACAGCCACCTACCCCTTTTATTTTTTTTTCCTACCACATTTGTTGTTTTAAGAATCACTCTAGTTTTTTAGTTGAATTGTTGCCTGGTCCTTAGGATCTACACCAACCTCTACCTTCAGCCCCTCGGCCAGCCCTCAGGAGGAGGACAGTTGGTGGTAGAATGGGAGAGGTGAACCTAACAGACCCTGAGCAAACTGCCCAGGTCAGACCTAAGCCTTGCTACTTATAAGCTGTGTGACCTTGGACAAGTTACTTAACTCTCTGTAACTCAGTTTTGTCATTTGTAAAATGGTGATAATAATACTATAATCTAATTCACAGAGTTGTTGTGATCAAATAAATTAAGAAACACAAAGTAGTGAGACTCATTCTCACAGAATAAATGCTCCATAAATAGTAGATATTATTATAGATATTCTCCTCCAACCTTCTATAAGCTCCCATCTCCAGTTACTCCTGTTGGAACTGAAGCATCCAACATCACTGGCAACCTGGTAGGTTTTTACCCATTGCCTTTTTTTTTTTTTTAATTCAGTTTTACTGGGATATATTCACATATCATACAATCATACACAGTGTACAATCCATTGTTCACAGTACCATTGTATAGTTGTGCTTCATCACCACAATCAATTTTTGAATATTTTCATTACTCCAAAAAAATAAAAATAAGAATAAAAATAAAAATAAAAAAGAACACCTGAAACATCCCATCCCCCCATCCCACCCTGTTTTTCAATTCATTTTCGTCCCCATTGTTCTACTCATCTGTCCATACACTGGATAAAGGGAGTGTGAGCCACAAGGTTTTCATAATCACACGGTCACACCGTGTAAAATACATAGTTATACAATCGTCTTCAAGAATCAAAGCTACTGCGTTGCAGTTCAACAGTTTCATATATTTCCTTTTAGCTGTTCAATATAGATAAAAACGACTGCATTTTTCCCCAGTTCCTCAGGGGGACCATGCAAACACATTTTTATTCCCCGCCCAAATTACTTTGGATGTATTGGGGATTCACAGTAACCTGTACAAACCCACCAGATCTCACTTCCTATTCTAAGTTCCATGTAATTATGGTGTTTGAATAAACTGATCATGCAAGCTAAATTATATAGTGTGCTACAGAAAATATAGATCCTGCACCAAATAAACATCTCTTCCCTTGGTCCCATGCAGAAGTTGAGGTTTTAAAACACAGTCAATATCGTCTTTACCTTTTGGCCTGATTTGCCTTAGTCCTACCAGATCCACTTCATTCACATCTCTAATTGAAGTCTGAATTCTTTTTCAACTTTTTTAACAGTTTCTGTATGAGGTAATACTGACATTCATAGCTGCCGAACTCTAGCTCTCAGTGTCAAGTGTCACTCAGATACCCAAAGTTCCAGAGACCAACCAGGTTATACACAAAGAGCTCAGCATCTCAGAATCTAGAGTTCCATTACAACTCAGGAATAGATGTGACTGCTGTGAGAGCTTACAATTTAGGGAACTTCATAATAAGCATTCACCTGATAACTAAGATTTACTTCTCAGAGTTTACACATTGTGGTTAGTCCACGTTAGTGAGGCATTACGATGTTTGTCTTTTCATTTCTGGTGCATTTCACTTAAAATGCTGTCCTTAAGATCCATTCACCGTAAGCATACACCACAGTTCACCATTCTGTTCATCAGTTGATGTACCCTTGGGCCACCTCCCTCCATCCATTACAAATCATGAATACTGCCACCCTAAACACCAGTGTGCAAATGTCCATTCATGTCCCTGTTCTCAGTTCTTCCAAGTACATATCCAATAATGAGGTTGCAGGACCATATGGCACCCACATACTTAACTTCTTGTGGAACCACCACACTGTCCTCTAGATAGGCTGCACCATTCTAGGTTCCCACCAACAGTGAATAGGTATATCCTTCTGGCCACATTTTCTCCAGAACTTGTATCCCTCTATTTTTTTCCACTGCAATCTTATAGAGATATAGTCAGATGCCATACAATCATCCACAGTGTACCATCAATTGTCCACAGTTTCTTACTATAGTTGTACATTCTTCATCACAATCAGCACTTGAACGTATTCATTACTCCAAAAAAAATTTAAAAAAAAGATAAAAAACATAAAATAAAAAATAAAATAAAATAAAATAAAATAAAATAATAAGGTTAAAGTACACCACCACAACCAAGAATCACATACCCCTCCCTTATATCCTCCTCTTACAGATACTTAGCTTTGGTATATTGCCTTTGTTGCATTTAATGTAAGCATATTACAATGTTTCTGTTAACTATAGACTCTAGTTTGCATTGATTCTATTTTTCTCCCAATATCATGCCATTTTCAACACTTTGCAAGGTTGACATTCATTTGTTCTCCCACATGTAAAAACATTTTTGTATTTCTACACACAGTCACCATCACTGACAACTCTAGGTTCCACTAAGTTATACAGTCTCAGTCTTCATCATTTATCTTTTCTTCTGGTGTCATACATGCCACTAGCCTTCCTCTTTCAACTTTAATCACAGACATCTTTGTTCAGTGTACTTATAATATTGTGCCTCTATCACACAGTATTGTGCTATTCATTTCTGAATCTATACAATCAATCCTGTTGAACATTCTATACTCCTTCAGCATCATCTGATGCCTGATCTCTACCCTCTTTCTGTCTCCTGATAACCTGTGTTCTTTAACTATCAAAGTTTGCTCATTAAGGTTAATTCATATTAGCGAGACCATACAGTATTTGTCCTTTTGTTTCTGGCTAACTTCACTCAACATAATGTCCTCAAGGTTCATCCAGGTATTTTTATGTTCCATGACTTTGTTCTGTCTTACATCTGCTTAATATTACATCATATGTATACATCACAGTTTGTTTATCCACTCATCCGTTGATGGACATTTGGGCTGTTTCCATCTCTTGGCAATCGTGAATAATGCTGCTATAAACATCGGTTTACAAATGTCAGTTTGTGTCTTAGCTTCAGTTCCTCTGAATATATACCTGGTAATGGAATTGCTGGATCATATGGTAATTCTATACTTAGCTTCCTAAGGAACTACCGTACTGCCTTCCAGAGTGGCTGCAACATTCTACATTCCCACCAGCAGTGAATAAGTGTGCCTCTATCTCCACATTCTCACCAGTACCTGTAATTTTTTGTTTTTGTTTGTTTTTATAATTGCCATTCTAATAGGTGTGAGATGATAGCTCATTGTGGTTTTGATTTGCATTTCCCCAATAGCCTGTGAAGTTGAGCATCTTTTCATACGTTTTTGAACCATTTGTATTTCCTCTTCAGAAAAGTGTCTGTCTATATCTATCTTCCGGTTTTAATTGGGTTGTTTGTCTTGCTGTGGTTGAGTTGTAGGATCTCTTTATATATTCTGGATATTAAACCCTTATCTGATATGTAGTTTCCAAATATTGTTTCCCATTGTGCAGGCTGACTTTTTCCTTTCCTGACAAAGCCCTTTGATGTACAAAGGTGTTTAATTTTAAAGAGATCCTATTTATCTATTTTTTCTTTCATTGCTCACACTTTGGGTGTAAAGACTAGGAAATCACCTCCTTTCACAAGATCTTTAAGATATTTCCTACATTTTCTTCTGAAAATCTTATGGTCTTAACACTAATGTTAGGTCTTTGATCCATTTCGAGTTAATTTTTGAATAAGGTGTGAGAGAGCAGTCCTCTTTCATTCTTCTGGATACTGTTATCCAGTTCTCCAAACACCATTTATTGAAGAGGCTACTCTGTCCCAGTTGTGTTGGCTTGACTGCTTTATCAAAGATCACTTGTCTGTAGATGAGAAGGTCTATTTTTAAACACTCAATTGTATTACATTGGTTGATATTTCTATCTTTATGCCAGTAACATGCTGTTTTGGACACTGTTGCTTTATAATATGCTTTAAAGTCAGGTAGTATGAGACCTCCCACTTCATTTCTCTTTCTCATGCATTTTTGGTATTGGGGCACCCTGCCCTTCCAAATGAATTTGGTTATTGGTTTTTCTATTTCTGGAAAGTAAGTTGTTGGGATTTTTATTGATATTGCATTGAATCTGTACATCAGTTTAGGTAGAATTGACATGTTAACTATATTTAGTCTTCCAATCCATGAACACAGTATGTTCTTCCATTTTTTTTAAGGTCCTGTTTGATTTCTTTTAGCAGCGTCTTCTAGTTTTCTGTGTATAGGTCTTTTGTGACCTTGGTTAAGTTTATTCCTAAATAGTTGATACTTTTGGTTGCTATTGTAAATTGAGTTTTCTTCTTGATTTCCTCCTCCTGTTGCTCATTACTTGTGTATAGGAACACTACTGATTTTTGCATGTTGATCTTGTAGCCTGCCACTTTGCTGTATTCATTGATTAGCTCTCATAGCTTTGCCGTAGATTTTCTGGATTTTCTACATATAGGATTATGTCATCTGCAATCAGTGAAAATTTCACTTCTTCCTTTCCAATTTAGATACCGTTTATTTCTTGTTCTTGCCTAATTGCTCTAGTTAGAACTTCCAGCACAATATTGAATAACAATGATGACAGTGGGTGTATTAGTTAGGGTTCTCTAGGGAAAGAGAACCAACAAGAGATATCTGTGAACATAAGATTTTATAAAAATGTCTCATATAACTGTGGGGATGCACAAGTCTAAATTCTGTGGGACAGAATGCTCAAGTCCAAATTCCATAGGGCAGGCAGCAAACTGGCAATCCAATGAAGGTGTTCTGTGACCTCCTCAGGAAATGCTTTGCTGGCTAGCTGAAGAAGTGAAGGTCCTCTCTCTTTATCCCCTAAAAGTCTTCAATTGATTAGATTAAATCTAGCTGATTGAATTCTCTCATTGTGAAAGACATGCCCTTTGTTGATGTAATCAGTCACAGGTGCAGTCAGTTGACTGATGATTTAATAAATCAGCCCTCTGGTTTATTAACCAGCCACAAATGTCCTTGTAGTAATGGTTAGGCCAGTGCTTGCTTGACCAGACACCTGGAAACCATCACCTGGCCAAGTTGACACAGGAACCTAACCATCACAGTGGGCATCCCTGTCTTTGTTCCTGATCTTAGAAGGAAAGATTTCAGTCTTTTTCCATTGAGTATGATGTTAGCTGTGGGTTTTTCATATATTGCCTTTATCATATTGAGAAAGTTCCCTTCTATTCCTATCTTTTTGAGTACTTTCATCAAGAAAGGATGTTGAATTTGGTCAAATGCCTATCCTGCATCAATCAAGATGATCATGCGTTTCTTCCACTTTGATTTATTGATGTGGTGTATTACATTAATTGGTCTTTGTGTGTTGAACCAGCCTTGCATACCTGGAATAAATCCTACTTGGTCATGGTGTATAATTCTTTTAATGTGCTTCTGGGTTCTATCTGCAAGTATTTTGTTAAGGGTTTTTGCATCTATATTCTTTAAAAAGGTAGGTGTATAATTTTCTTTTTTTTTTTTGTGATATCTTTGTCTGACTTTGGTATTAGGGTGATGTTGGCTTCACAGAATAAGTTAGGTAGCTTTCCCTCCCCTTCAATTTTTTTTTGACGAGTTTGAGCATCATTGGTGATAATTCTTTCTTGACTGCTTGGTAGAATTCACATGTAAAGCCATCTGGTCCTGGGCTTTCTTTGGGGGAATTTTTGATGACTGACTCAATCTCTTTTCTTGTGATTGGTTTGTTCAGGTTGTCTATTTCTTCTTGAATAAATGTTGGTTCTTCTTGAATAAATGTTGGTTGTTCATGCTTTTCTAGGAAGTTGTCCATTTTGTCTAAGTTGTCTAGTTTATTAGCATATAGTTGCTCATAGCATTCTCTCATTACCTCCTTTATTTCTGCAGTGTCAGTAGTTATGTCCCCTGTGCCGGTTTGAATGTATTATGTCCCCCAGAAAAAGCCATATTCTTTGGTGCAATCTTGTGGGGCAGACATATCAGTGGGGATTAAGTTGGAATGTTTGGATTAGGTTGTTTGCATGGAAATGTGCCCCACCCAACTGTGGGTGATAACTCTAATTGGATAATTTCCATGGAGGTGTTACCCCACCCATTCAGGGTGGGTCCAAATTAAATCACTGGAGCCATATAAATGAGCTGACAAACAGAAGGAACTCAGTGCAGCTGAGAGTGGCATTTTGAAGAGGAGCTACAGCCAAGAGGGACATTTTGAAGAACACACTGGAACTGAGAGAAGAGCTTCAGCTTATAGAGACATTTTGCAGATGGCCTTTGAAAGCAGACTTTTGCTCTGGAGAAGCTAAGAGAGGACAAATGCCCCAAGAGCAACTGAGAGTGACATTTCGGAGAGCAGCTGAAGCCTAGAGAGGAATGTCCTGGGAGAAAGCCATTTTGAAGCCAGAACTCTGGAGAAGATGCCAGCCACGTGCCTTCCCAGCTAACAAATCTTTTCCAGACACCATTAACCATTCTCCAGTGAAGGTACCTAATTGTTGATGACTTACCTTGGACACTTTATGCCCTGAAGACTGTAACTTTGTAACCAAATAAACCCCCTTTATAAAAGCCAATCCATTTCTGGTGTTTTGCATTCTGGCAGCATTAGCAAACTAGAACATCCCCCTTCCTATTTCTGATTATATTTATTTTCATCCACTCTCTTTTTCTTTTGTTAGCCTAGTTAAGAGTCCATCAATTTTATTGATTTTCTCAAAGAATCAACTTCTTGTTTTGTTGATTCTCTCTACTGTTTTCCTGTTCTCAATTTAATTTACTTCTGCTCTAATCTTTGTTATTTCTTTCCTTCTGTTGCTTTGGGGTTAATTTACTCTTCTTTCTGTAGTTCCTGCAGGTGCACATTAATTCCTCAGTTTTTGCTCTTTCTTCTCTGTTAGTATAGTCATTTAGGGCAACAAATTCCCCTCTCAACACTGCCTTTGTTGCATCCCATAAGTTTTGATATTTTGTGTCTTCATTTTCTTTTGCCTCAGAGTATTTATTAATTTCTCATGTAATTTCTTCCTTTACCCACTGGTTGTTTAAGCGTGTGTTATTTAGCCTCCATGTATTTGTGAATTTTCTGACCTTTGGCCTGTTATTGATTTCCAGCTTCATTCCATTATGATCTGAGAAGGTGTTTTGTATAATATAAATTTTTAAAAATTTATTGAGACTTGCTTTGTGACCCAACATGTAGTCTAACCTAGAGAATGATCCATGAACACTTGAGAAGAATGTATATCCTGCTGTTTTGGGGTGTAGTATTCTATAAATGTCTGTCAAGTCTAGTTCATTTATCATACTATTCAACATCTCTGTTTCCTTATTGATCCTCTGTCTAGAAGCTCTATCCATTAATGAGAGTGGTGTATTGAAGTCTCCACTACTATTATAGAGGTATCTACTTATCGCTTCAGTATTGTCAGTGTCTGTCTGACACTCTGGGTCACTCTGGCTTGTGCATAAATATTTATGATTGTTATGTCTTCTAGATGAATTGTCCCTTTTATTAATATATAGTGTCCTTCTTTGTCTCTGTTAATTGTTTTACATTTGAATTCTACTTTGTCTGATATTAATATAGCTACTCCCACTTTTTTCTGGTCATTGTTTGTAAGACATATATTTTTCTAACCTTTCACTTTCATCCTATTTTTGTCCTTGTGACTAAAGTGATTTTCTTGTAGACAGCATATAGATGGGTCTTGTTTTTTTAATCCATTCTGCCAGTCTCTGTCTTTTTATTGGGGAATTTAATCCATTAACATTTAATGTTATTACTGTAAAGACAGTACTTTCTTCTAGCATTTTGTCTTTTGGATTTATATGTCATATCTTTTTTTTTCTCTCTCTCTCTCTCCTTTTACCCTTCCTGATAGTCTTCGTTTCTATACTCTTCTCCAAATCTCTCTCTCCTATATTTTTCTATCAGCCTGTAGCACTCCCTTTACTATTCTTGAAGTGCAGGTCTCTTATTCACAAACTCTCTCAGTGTCTGTCTGTAAATATTTTAATCTCTCCCTCATTTTTGAAGGACAGTTTTGCTGATATAGAATTCCTGGTTGGTAGTTTTTCTCTTTCAGTATCTTAAATATATCATACCACTGCCTTCTCACCTCCATAGTTTCTGTGGAGAAATCTGTACATAGTCTTATCAGTCTTCCCTTGTATGTGATGGATTGCTTTTCTCTTGCTGCTTTCAGAATTCTCTTTTTGTCTTTGACATTGGACAATCTGATGAGTAAGTGTCTTGGAGTAGGTCTATTGGGATCTATTCTGTTTGTGGTATGCTGTATTTCTTGAATCTGTAATTTTAGGTTTTTCATAAGAGATGGGAAATTTTCAGTGATTATTTCTTCTATTATTCTTTCTCTCCCTGTTCTCCTTCTGGGACACCCATAACACATATGTTCATGTGCTTCATGTTGTCATTCAGTTCCCTAAGACCCTGCTCATATTTTTTCATTCTTTTTCCCTATCTATTCCTTTGTGTGTAGGATTTCAGATGTCCTGTTTTCTAGTTCACTTATCCTTTCTTCAACCTCTTCAAATCTGATGCTATAACTCTCCATTGTGTTTTTCATCTTTTCTGTTGTGTCTCTCATTCCCATAAATTCTGCCATTTGTTTTTCCAAACCTTCAAGTTCCTCCTTATGTTCACCCAATTTCTTCTTTATATCCTTCATCTCTTTTTCTCTGTCTTCCCTCAGCTCATTGATTTTTTTAATTGATTTAGCATGTTTGTTTGAACATCCTTAATTAGTTTTTTCAATTCCTGTATCTCAGTTGAAGTGTTAATTTGTTTCTTAGGCTGGTCCATATTTTCATGTTTCCTAGTATGGCTTGTTATTTTTAGCTCTCTAGCCATCTGATTTTCTTCATTAGTTTATTCTGGTGTTCATTTTCCCTCTTTTACCTATGGTTTTATTGTTGATTGTTTTTATTCTATATCTTTTCTTTCGCTTGCAGTTCAACCTATTCTAGGGCTCTAACCTAGCTTCTGCTTGGTTGATCAGAATTTTTCACCTTCTGTTTTCCTGTTTCTTTCCCTGCCTCTATGTAACCTTTTTGTGAGAGGGTCTCCCCAGATATGATCAACCCCAATCAGATTTTCCCAGTCCAGAGAGGCCCAGATCTCAAGAAGAGGGCATGAAGCTTCCCTAAGAATGAGATATTGCAGGCTGTAAGATCCTCCTATGAAGACTCTAGACTCTGTACTTTTCCTATCCTGTCCAGTAGGTGGCACTTGTCAGCCTGCAGCTCCCCACCAGTGTAAAGAGGTGCCACCAGAGCCATTAATTCTCTGCAGACCCTGTCCCTGCTAGGGGCATGGCTGACTCAAGCTGGTTTCTGTTTTCCAGCCCCTGGGCACTGAGTTCTCTGAGGGAGGGCCACCATTTGACCTGGGCCCCACCTCCCTTTTCTTGGAGGAAGTTATACCCTTTAGGGAATTGCCTCTCCCACTAGACTCATTGCTTTGTCTCTCAGGCCTGTCTTAGCTCTGCCCTTGCCTGGATCCAGGAGCTGACTGCAAATATCTGAGGCTTTCTGCAATGAGCTACTTAGAATAGTTGTTTCAAAGAAGAAGGAGAAGAAGAAGGAAGGAAGGAAGGAAGGAAGAGAGAGAGAAGGAAAGAAGGAAAGAAGGAAAGAAGGAAAGAAAGAAAGAAAGAAGAAAGAAAGAAAGAAGAAAGAAAGAAAGAAAGAAAGAAAGAAAGAAAGAAAGAAAGAAAGAAAGAAAAAGAAAGAAAGAAAGGAGGAAAGAAAGAAAGAAAACCCTTTTCAAGGACTTTCCCCAGCCCCCAAGTTTTCTCAGTCCTGGTATGGGCTATTTAAAGATAAGCCCTTTAGGCTCTTGTCTCTTTCACCTGAATAGTTACTCAGACAACTTTAATTCTTAATGCGATCTTTGCCTTGGGCAGTGCTGAAGTAGGAGCTTTGATGGGATACTGAAAAGTAAAAAGATAAAGAGTCAGAGAGCAAGAAAGAAGAAGAAGAAGAAAACCCTTTTCAGAGCAGGACCCCAGATCCCCAGGTTTGGAAGCCAGATCCTGATTTGGTATCCATCTCTCTGTGCCCCTTTTTCTTGGAGCCCAGCCCTTTTCCAGTATTCCGAGCACCTCCAACTCCTAAAGTCTCTGTTTTTTGTTGTTGTTGATGTCAGCCCTGCCTCCTCTCTTCTGGACTGATTCCACTGGTTCATGCCTGCTACTGGTTTGTCTGTGCTCAGAGTTCTTATTCATCAGTCTGAATTTGTTAATTAATTCTGCAATTGGAGTTGGATTGAGACCTCTCCTTGCTCCCAGCACAGATTGTCTCTTTCTCCCTTGGGGAACCAGCTCTAAGACAGTCTGCCATGCCAGGGGGTAGGGGTGGGGGTGCTAGCCCCCTGGCTGGGGAAACTTACAGTTTTTTTTTCAGCAATCTCAGCAGTTCCACCATTCCATACCAGTGTGAGCGATCACAAAAGTCCCTGAAGCAGTTATTCCATACAGTTCCTGGCTATTTACCAGCTACCCTAGAGGAGTAACTAGATTCCACACCTCACTACTCCTCCATCTTGCTCCACCAGATGTCCTGTCTTCTAGTTTACTGATCCTTTCTTCTGCCTCTTCAAATCTGTTTTATGTGTCCGTTGTGTTTTTCATCTCTTCTATTGTGCCTTTCATTCCCATAAGTTCTGCTATTTGATTTTTCAAGCTTACAAATTCTTCTTTATGGTCATCCAGTGTCTTCTTTATATCCTTCATCTCTTTTGCCACATTTTCCTTCAGCTCATTGATTTGATTTAGAAGATTTTTTTGAACATCTTTAATTAGTCGTCTCAACTCCTGTGTTTCAGTTTAAGTGTTAGTTGTTCCTTTGGTTGGTTCATATTTTCATGTTTCCTAGTATGACTTCTTATTTTTAGCTATGTAAGCATCTGATTTTCTTGATTAGTTTATTCTAGAGCTTGTTTCCACTCTTTTACCTAGGGTTTTCTTGTTGGTTGGCTTTG
The DNA here is from genome assembly GCF_015220235.1 of Choloepus didactylus. NCBI lineage: Eukaryota > Metazoa > Chordata > Mammalia > Pilosa > Megalonychidae > Choloepus > Choloepus didactylus. The sequence continues at coordinate 41,020,957 of NC_051309.1, read as the reverse complement.
TTCTCTATCCGTTCTTTGGCATTCAGTTCAACTTATTCTAGACCCCTAACATAGCTTCTGTTTAGTTGATCATAATTTTTCACCTCTTGTTTTTCTGGCTCTTGTCCTGCCTCTATGTAACCTTCTTGTGAGAGGGTCTCCACAGAATGATTGACCCCAATCAGATATTTCCAGTCCAGAGAGGCCCACGTCTCATAAGGAGAGTGTAATCCATATGAAGTTTCCCTGAGAATGAGATATTGCAGGTTGTGAGACCCTCCTGTGAGGCCTCTAGACTCTGTGCTTTTCCTATCCTGTCCAGCAGGTAGGTGGTGCTCTTCAGCCTGCAGCTTCTCACCAGTTTAAAGAGGTGCAGTGTCTTTAATTCTCAGCAGACCCTGTCCATGCCAGGGCATGGCTGATTCAAGCTGTTTCTGCTATCCATCCCCTGGGGTCTGTATTCTCTGAATAAGGGCCACCAATTGAGCTGGGCTCCACCTCCCTTTTTATGGGGAAATTATGTTCTTTAGGGGATTATCTTCCCCCACTAGAATTATTGCTTTGTCTTGCAGACCTATCTTAGCTTCACCCATGCCTGGATCCAGCTGTCAATTGCAAACATCTGAGGCTTTCCGTAATGAACCACTTAGAAGAGTTAAAAAAAAAAAAACAAAGAAAGAAATCCCTTTTTAAGTTTTTTCCCCAGGCCCCAAGTTTTGTCACTCCCAGTATAGACTATTTATGCCCTTTAGGGAAATATCTCCTTCACCTGACTTGTTAGCCTCAGACAACTTTAATTCCACCCTTGCCAGAGGCAGTGCTGAAGCCTGAGGTTTCTGGCAGCTCTATGGGTTATGGAAAAGTAAAAAAATAGTCATAGAGAAAGAAAAAAAAAAAAAAAACCACCCTTTTTCAGAGCCACACCCTAGGTTTGCAAATGAGCACTGGAATTGGTACCCATTCCTATGTGCCTCTTTTTCTTGGATCCCAGCCCTTTCCCAGTATTCTGAACACCTCCAACTCCAAAAGTCTCTTTGTTGTTGTTGTTGCTAGCCCCACCTCCTCTCTTCTGGGACAAGTCCTCATGATTCCTTTTGTGCCTGCTCTTGGTTTATCTGTGCTTGGGGCTTTTATTCAGCAGTCAAATTTGTTAGTTAATTCTGCAACTGGGGCCTGGTTGAGCCCTCCTCCTTGCTCCCAGCACAGATTGTTTCTTTTTCCCCCAGGGAACCAGCTCCAAGACAGTCTGCTGTGTCTGTGGGGGAGGGGGCACCAGGCTTCTGGCTGGAGAAACTTAACAGTTCTTCACTGCGATCTCCATCATCCCATCTGTTCCAGACTTGTGTATGATGTGTGTCCAGTCACAGAAGAACCCAAAATAGCTGTTCCATACAGTTCCTGGCTATTTACCAGCTGCCCTAGAGTAGTAACCAAATTTCACACCTTAGCACTCCACCATCTTGACCCCAAATCCTACCTATTGCCTTTTAATTTATATTCAATTTATTCCAGTTGATCTGGGGAACTTCTAGATTGCCTTTGACTTCATCCTCTTTCCTTTCTATAACCCCTATTCCTTTTCTTTTTCTTAACTATTAACAAAAAATATCCATTTGGTTCTCCTTTCTTCTATTATCCTATATGCCTGGATTAACTTTCCCCCTTTTGCTACTGTGACATAGATGCCTCCTTTAATTTAAGTTGCAATTTAAATCTGCTGCATCTGGTCAAGAAATTCTTTCCTGATTAAGAGAACATGGACACTTCTGGATTCCCATTCATTCATTCAGCCAGTCAGTCATGAAATGTACTTTTGAATGCAATAAGGAACTGGGCACTGGGCACTGAGCTAGATGGTAGGGATACACTGAAGTGGACATGATGGAAAAATAACCAGCCAATTACTCAAAGTGTGTCTAAACAGTAGTTAGGGACAAGTTGAACTAGGTAGTTAAACCTCGACCATACATGAAAATTCTTCCAAAATGGTTGAAGAGGTGTTAATATGTCCCTTTCTTCAAAGGGATAGTCTCCATTGGCCTGAAATTCCTACCACAGGAGTACCACTAGAGTCACTTCTTTTCCTGCAAGTCCTTTAAACCTTTCTTGGATCGTTTAAAGCTTTAGCTATTACTACTTATTTCTACAAAAGTATGTGTATTTTATTAGAAAGCTGTCACCTAGCACACTTTCCTCATATGAAGAATGGGGACAATAACAATACTACCTGTGCTGGTTTATGTGTATTGTGTCCCCCCAAAAAAGCCATGTTCTTTGATGCAATCTTGTGGGGGCAGGCATATTAGTGCGGTAAGTTGGAATGTTTGGATTAGGTTGTTTCCATGGAAATGTGGCCCCACCTAACTGTGGATGATAACTCTGATTGGATAATTTCCATGGAGATGTTGCCCCACCCATTCAGGATGGGTCTGAATTAAATTACTGAAGCACTATATAAGCTCAGACAGAAGGAGTGAGCTTGCTACAGCCAAGAGGGACACTTTGAAGAACACACAGGAGCTGAGAAAGAAGCTGCAGCTTACAGAGACATTTTGGAAATGGCCTTTGAAAGCAAACTTTTGCTCCGGAGAAGCTAAGAGAGGACAAGTGCCCCAAGAGCAACGAAGAGTGATATTTAAGAGGAACTGAAGCCTAAAGAGGAACATCCTGGGAGAAAGCCATTTTGAAACCAGAACTACAGAGCAAATGCCAGCCACATGCCTTCCCAGCTAACAGAGGTTTTCCAGGCCATCCTCCAGTGAAGGTACCCAATTGTCAATGCATTACCTTGGACACTTTATGTCCTGAAGACTGTAACTTTGTAACCAAATAAACCCCCTTTTATAAAAGCCAATCCATTTCTGGTGTTTTGCATTCTGGCAGCATTAGCAAACTAGAACACAACCTTAAGGGTTGTTATAAACATTAAATGAATTAATATTTGTATTTGCATGCAATGTGGATTTATGTGTTTGTTAAATAAATAATAAGGTTGTTGAAAGCTCATGATGGAGTCAAAAAAGAAAAAGACTCAGAGCAAGTGAGCTTTGAGAGAGATGAAAGAAGGAAAGGTAGGAAGCATGTATCCTGACTCAAGCAGCAAACCAGGCAGGAATCTCGTGAAGAAATTGTGGAGAAGTCAGAGGACAAGAAAGTTGTTTTGTTTTGTTTTGTTTTTATGTTGACCTCATCTATTTCCTTTCTTCTGAGTTCTGGACTCGAATCAACCAATTCCACCACAAACATGAGATCATTTGGTATGTATTGGGAAAGAAACCTGTTGTGAGACAATTTTCCATGGGTTTCTCAAGTTTCTGCATGTCTTATGAGCAGAGGCACTGACTGCCTTTGTCCCAGACCATGCTTTCAAGGATGTGTGTACAGCAAATGGCCTTGGAAGATAGAGATACTGTCTCTCTCCAGAGCAAAGAGCAGAATGCCTATTGCCATTGTAAAACATTCAGGTCCCTCTCCTGTAATGCAATTCCTTATGGGCACAGGTATCACCTGACGCTCTTCTTATCTCCCTGTGGGGACTGTGGATCAGGAAGCTGACACAAATGCTGATACTTTGGCCACTGCTATTGCTGAGACTAATAAACTATCTCATGTCTTCTCATAGACCCATGCAACTGTGACATTCTAACTTTTTAGCTTGCAAGTAGGGTAAAATCTCAGCTCCTTCACAGTTCTTGGCACAACTGTTACAGCCTGGGCTCCTCTCACTCTCACAGCCCCTTGCTGGGGCCAGCAGTTCTTTGGTTCCTTGAGAGTGGATGTCCATGTTCTATACCACATGACCCAGCTAACTGGATAAGGGAAAACATGTGAACCCAAAACAGACCATCTATAGGTTAGATAGTGGCCTACAAGGTGGCCTAAACTGAAAGCTTTGTCCATTTGTGGCAATAGTGACTAATTGAACCAATCAGATTCTCTCTCTCAGGAATTTGAAATCAGGATATAGGAAGTGAGGCAGTTATAGTAATCGGAGCAGTAGCAGAATGACCCACAGAAGCAGAAACAAAGAGGAGCTGAGACAGGTTGATGGCAGAGCACCAGAATAACAAGAGAGCTCTGTAAATAAGGGGTCAATGAGAAAAACTGAGTATACGGTTTCCCTGTAGTCCACAAGCTGTTGGCTCCATCTCCATGGGCCCCGACCTTAAGGTTGCTATGCCTCTGCCTTAGTTTTCTAGGGCTGCCATAACAAAGTACCACTAACTGGTCAGTTTAAAACAATGGAAATCTATTGTTTAACAGTTCTGGGTGCTGGAAGTTCAAAATCAAGATGTCAGCAGGGCTGTGCTCCATCAAACCTGTAGGGGAGAATCCTTTCCTGCTTCCTCTAGCTTCTGGTGTTTGCTGGCAATCCTTGGCTTGTCGGCGCATCATTCCAATCTCTGCCTCCTCCATCTTCATGTGGTCTTTCCCCTGGTTTCTGTCTCTGTGTGTCCAAATTTCTCCTTCTTATAAGGACACACCGGTCATATTGGGTTAGAACCCACCCTAATTCATTTTGGCCTTCAAAGACCCTGTTTCCAAATCAGGTCACATTCACAGAACCAAAGACTGAGATTTGAACTTACCTTTTGGAGTGACACAATTCAACCCATAACAGCCTTTTTCTCGGTGAAGACTGATCGTGAAACAGCTCTCATTTTCCTTGTGGTTTAGCAGAGACCCTGAGAGAGGTGCCTGTTTGTCTTATGTCCTTGCTTTTCCTAAAGCAAGGGAGAAAATCTTACTATCATATAATGTAATTTTCATTGTCTCCCCCCACCTCCTTTTTTTTTTTCTCTCTTCCTCACCTAGAGCAAGTTATTGCCTAAAAATAGTTACTTGATTCTCCATTTTCCCACTCTCCTCCTCACCCTGTCCTTACCCCAGTTCCTCCATAGTTTCACATCCTGTTTCTGATACTCTATGCCATCCGAACCCTTCTCCCCCACACTCTCTACACAGGCCTCCTTCCAAGTATGCCCATTTGTGATCACAGGCTGGTAAAAAGGAAAGCATGATGGTGTCTTCCCTCTATGGTTTCCTTTTCACATTTTAGCCTTACAAAACCTTCCAATTCAGTGACTTCTCAATGGGTAGGGCCTTCCAGTGTCCCCATTTGCTGTCCTTTTTCCTTCTTCTTTCTGCACTACCCCTTCCCTGTGCTTTCTTTGGTCTTCTGTAAGCCTCCCCCATGTTGCTGTCATAAATGGAGTGTGTCCCAGCACATGGCTCAGAAACTGGCACCTGATGGACCCTCAATAACTACAAAGTCCCAGAATCCTTTACTCCACCCTTCTTTTTCCAAATCATCCTAACCCTTCTCTCCCACACTCTCTGCAAGCTTTTTTACTCTCCAAGTATTTCTAGGAGTAATATAAAAGAAGAAAATAAAGGCAAAAACTAAAGTACATTAAGTACCGTATAATTTTGTTTTCTAAATGAATAGTAAAAATGCACAATGTGTGCTTTCTTATAAATGTTTTATAGATGACAGTGGTAATCTAATAAGTGTTTGTAGGACAAAAAATTGCCTTTTCACAACTTTCTACTCTTTGAGTACTTAAATTTTTCACAAAGCCATCTCTGCCACCAACATCTAGCACAGAGTTAGTCTGGGGTGATTAGGGTTGCATCTGTTGTGGAGCATTCTGAGATAGGTACTGACACATGGCTGTGGTTAAAAACAATTCTTTTTAAGCCAGGCTTGTTGTTGAAGCATGAGTCAGCTGGGTGAGCTTGGGCAAAGACTGGGTGACAGCTCGATACCCATGCGTGGGACAAACTCTCTGGGGGGTGGAAGTGGGAGGACGCAGACCTGGTGTGCTGAGACCACATTCTCAATGCCATATAGCAAGTTTCCAGTGGGCCCCAGGGACTGTCATCAACATCCAGCCCACTGCAGATCAGGAATTAGAACCAGGCAGCATCATTCAAAAAAATAAACAAACAAAACACACCATGATTTTTTTATTTTTACTTTTAATGTAATTTTATTGAGATATAGTCACATATAATCACATATAATTGAGATATATTCACATATAATCCATCCAAAGTGTACAATCAATCGCTCACAGTATCATCATATAGTTGTGCATTCAACACCACAGTCAATTTTAGAATATTTTCATTACTTCAAAAAAAGAAGTAAAAATAGAAAAGAAAACCCCAAATATCCCATACCTCCTATATTCCCCTATTATTATTTTTTGTCTTTATTTAATTTCTCATCTATACATACACTGGATAAAGAGAGTGTCAGTCACAAGGGTTTAACAATCACATGGTCATACAATAAAAGCTATGTAGTTATATAACTATTATCAAAGAGCACAGCTACTGGATTATAGTTAAACAACTTCAGATATTTCTTTTTGGCTATTCTAATGCACTAGAACAAAAAAGAAATATCTATATAATGAGTCAGTAGTCATAATCATTTGTTAAATCCTAATTTCTCAGTTATACCTCTTCCCTCTCATTTGATCATTCTCTCAGTTTTCAGGGATATCCGGGCAATGAGCATTTTAAATTCTTCATGCTGAAAAGGGGTGTCAACCTTACAGGGTAGAGGAATTAAACTGGTTGATGTGCTTGAAGAGACTGGTAACTCTGGGTTTCAGGACTTATCTGACACACTATGAATTTTTAAAATTACACAATGTGTGAATGTTTAGAGACATTAGAAAATACAGCCAGAAAAATCTAAATAAAAAGTTATCCAAGATTTCACTACTCAAATATACTCTCTGTTAACATTTTGTGATCCATCCAGTTTATTTTTAATGTCTATGTATATTTTATATGCCCACACACACAAATAGGAATACAATATAAATTCTCTTGTATATTCTTTTTGATTTTTATTATACTGTCCCATGACCAATAAATAAGCACGCAAAGCATAATTTTAAATAACGGCATGGTTTTCCATTGTGTGACTGGTCTCTAAGTTATTTAACCTACAGCTTATTGATCATTTTGGCTGTTTTATTTTCAGTTTTTTCAATTGCAATGAACATCCTTGTACATATTTGTTTGAGGACTTAACTTTCTATACAGGGAATTTCTAGGTCAATTATCATGCATATATTTAAGGTTTCAATACATATTGCAGCCAGGCCCTCCAGCAAGTTTTAATCAATTTATAGTGCCATCAGCAGTCAGACTGGATTTTTAAGCAGTTTTCAGGTCAAGCTCAATTCTAAAAAGGAGTTTGAGAATCACTTGCCACTAAAAATCACAAGATGGCTTTATATACATGTAGGATGGAAAACGTTGTCTAAACAAGACTTTTCTTTGATGCTCTGACATAAGTCAGTTATAGCATCAAGGGAAAGAGTATCCTTGTGGATAGGGACGTAATATACATTGATCACAGAAGCAACCTAAGAACAACTGTTTTCAAACTCTTAGAGAAATATACCCAGTACAATAATACTTGGCCAGAAAAATAAGTTATCAAAGCTAAGTGTAATCATTTTTTATTATTGCATAACAAATTGCCATAAACTTAGTGATTTAAAGCAACACGCATTTACTATTTCTCAGTTTCTGTGGGTCAAGGGGACTGGGCACAGCTTGGCTGGATCCTTAAAAGGCTGTGATCAAGGTGTCAGTCAGGGCTGGGTTTTGATCTGGAGGCACAACTGGGGAAAGGTAAGTTTCCAAGCTTGCTCAGGTTGTTGGTCAAATTCATTTCCTTGCAGCTGTAGGACCCATGGGACTTGATTCTTCAAAGCCACAAAGGAGAGTAAGACTCCAGAGAGAGTCTGCTAGCAAGACTTATATTTTGCAGTGTAACCACAGAAGCAATATCATTTCAATACCACCTCTGCCATATAACATAATATAATCCTGAGACAGCACCCATCACTTTTGCCATGTCCTATTGGTTTAGAAGCAAATTAGGGGTCCCAACTACATTCAAGTGGAGACTGTGAGCACCAGTAGGCAGGGCTTATGGGCAGCCCCTCTTAGTCACAATATGCAACTCTGAAATCACACATGAGCAAGGAGGCCAGAAAACCTGGGAAAAAGTAAAATCTGAAACTCATTAACTTAAAAATATTCATTCTGTGTCTCTTGTCCCAAGTGGGGGTGGATAGTGCAGCATTCTCTACACAATACTTGGTCCAAGATAAATGTGGCATCTTCAAAGGTGCACACTACAGCACATGCTTTGTTTTCCTGGGAATTCAGTTCTACATCCCTATGACTAAGTTATTTTCTCCCAATCATGTGGAATGAGATGGCTTATTCCCAAACCCATGTCATGATGACCACAGATGAGACATTTTCCATGTGAAATTGTGCTAGCTATTCTTATGTCTCTAATTACTATGTCTACCCAAGAGCTAGCTATGAGTCTCCATAGCCCTTTAAAACCATTTAAAAATACAAAGGGAGGCAGGCAGATAAAAATATTTTGTTAAAAAGTGATACGAATCATGTTATTAAAAATGAGCACTAAGGAGGAGGAAGAGGAGAAGTGGAAGAGAAAAAGAAGGAGAAGGAACATGTTAGAATTTAATAGAGCTGAGTGATGAATCTATGAGTGTTTGTTATATTATTTTCTGTACTTTCCTGTATGTTTGAAATATTTGAAATTGTAGAATATCTAAATGAAAGAAAGAAAAAGTGCTAAAGGAGTTCCATATGATGTCCACATTTTTTCTCACTTTTTAAACCTCTGAAGAGAGTTTATATTCTATACATCATTTCTTCCTCTTTAGTCCAGTTAATTATCACCTCAATTGTAAGCTGCAATACAATTTCTTAGGAAAATGTTTTGTATTTTATGCATCTTCTTATCACTGCTCATAATTATCATCATTTGAGAAAGCATCAAAACCTTGGAGAAGAGGGGAAAGAAGGGAGAAGATTCTTCTTTAAGTATGTAATACTTTGTCTTCTTCTCTTCCCCCCACTAGCTCCCCTCCTACACTGACATTTTGAGAAAAGTAAACTGATGGCCCATGGTGAGTATATTGAATGACGGGGAAGGAGCATGAGCTCCAATCACTCAATAAATACCTTAGAGATTTCTGCAAGACGTGCATTCTATTAACTGCTTCATTAATAAAATGAATCCTTAAAAGGGAAAAAAGTTAGAAACTGTGTGTGTCCTAGCAAAGATGATGATGGGTGGATAAAAATGTTTAATGTGTGGCGTTCAGAGCCCACTCTTTCCCCGCATGGACTGCTTAGCTTCTAACCCCACCCTCATTCTCTCCAGTCAGATTCTCCAGAGGAAAGTTGGCAGGAGAGTAGAAGAATTACATTCCCCAGGGGGCTGCAGGCAGGGGAGTGGACCTGGCCAGGGTCTGTTTTGGACATGGTGCTCTTCATTGATGAAGGGGATGAATGAAGAACTAAGAAGGGGAAAACAGAATGCACTTCAATAAAAGGGGTTTGGGGACTAGAAATTGGGTGGGGGAAAGCTAGAGAACAGGACAGGGCAGGGGGTTTTAAATAACAGTGGCTTTAGACTTTTTACTTGGCCAACCTAAATGTAGGAAAGGGTTGTTAATAAGGACTGGACTTCCTGTTTGGGCTTGACGTATTCAAGTGTTATATAAGTCTGACCCCGTATAAGTATAATGTACAGAAATACACAGCAAAAAAAGTTAAAACCACTAGCCAATTAAATTTAGTCTTTATGCTCTAATGAGTTTAAGTTGGAAGCAACAGTCAGTTGTGTTCACTTAGGAAAGGAACTAATCTGAAGCTTTCAACCTTTCTAGTGCTTTTCAAGCTAGCAGGTCTCACCTTAAGCAACACTCACACTCCACCTCTAGCGGGGAAAAGGGAGACCTTGATGGTTACCTAGACCAGCCACCTCCAGCACCTGCAGATAAAGCACTTTGCTTCCCTTGTTTTGGAGAAGCAGGATACTTGCCCTATTGATGTCCAACATCACACAGAGGGAGGATCTCTTAAATGCACATATTTTAGGGTTGGCCCAGAAGCAGTGCAGGGAGGATTGGAAGATCAAGGACTATCTTGTTGTAGGAGCACAGGAAGGTGGGAATGGGTGTGGTGACATCAGAATATAGCTCCAGTAGATGATAACTCCCCCATTCTCTTGGTTGAGGAGGTCTTACAAGAACCTCATTCATCAAGGGCCTGAAGATATGTTGGGTCATATTCTATCCAAGCAAGAAGACTGGTAGAGTCCAGACAAGTGTGTATACTCACACCAGGCAAAGAAAATGTATCATCTTAATTTTCCCCTGACCACACTTTTCTGCCAACTACCACCAACACTGACTAATGAGGGGTAATGGCAGAGAATTTTAGTCCCATCCAGTAGACAGTCTATTTCAGTAAGGGGTCTTTCTTGGGTGAGTCAGTTTTTCCCATTTATACCACTCTCCCTGTTCCTCTCTAAGATAATATTTGGGCATGTGGGAAGCTCAAGGACTTTGTCCCATTGTGGGGAAAGGGAGGCCCTTCAAGTTGTGCTTCTAGCTCCTCAGCTGTGAGCTGGTGTCTGCAGGGTGGTTGGTCTGTCATGAGACCTGGCTGTTCTGAGGGAGGTCACCACTGAAGGGTGCAGTTGGGGTACGGTGTGTTCTCTCTTGGCTTGGACAGGGCTCAGAGCCTTGCCTGCTGACTCAGCCCCACCACAGCCCTCACTGCACTCTGGATTCTCTGAGATCCAGATGGGACTCTCTCTCAGGCTCCAACATGGCAGAGGGCCCACAACATGCCCCTAGCATGGCAGCTGTCCCCTCTAGGGACAGAGGACAGGTACTTGGGGGCCCCTCAAGGAGACAGAGACTTCTGGCTCCAGCTGTCCCATTCTGAGCTCCTCCACTCGGTCTTTAATTGCTCCTGGCTAAATCCCATGCCCAGAACCAGGAGAGGAGTCTGAGAATGGCCTAATGGACATACCATACTGCTGTAGCTAGCTCACCAATCTGAACCATGGAAAAGGGCAGAGCCTAGAAATGGAGTAAAGTCTTATAATAGTAAAACAGCAAGAATCATGAGAAAAATGTCTCAGAAACCTCAGGTACAATCTTGAGTGGAGGGAGACCTTCTCAACCAAGACTAGAAATCTAGAATCTTTTAAAGAAAGGATAGCTACATTTGACTCTCCAAAAATTGTACAGCAAAAACTATTATAAATGAAGTCAATAGGCAAAGTGTATATATTTGGAAAAAAAATTTGTTCAGCAGATGAAAGGAGTTAAAAAACTATAAGCAAGAAGAACATCCAACAATAGGAATGTAGTGGAATAAATTATGGTACCTCCACACTGTGCATTATTATGTAGCTATTAAAAATGTTGAATTAGAAACATACCAGTTAGCTTGGAAGACATTCTGTGATATATTGGTGAGAAAAAGGAGGTGTAGACAAGTGTGTATACTATGATCTCATTTTTGTAAAATTGCAACAAAGAAGAAAACAACCCTAGAGTTAGATGTAATATTATTTGTAATAAATATTAATGTCTCTTGTAGTCCCAATTATATTTCCTTTCTTATTCCTAAACTTGTATAGCTTTGCTGTCTCTCTTTCTTCCTCAATTAGACTCATGAGTAGTTTATATTTTATTGGTGTTCTAAAGAAACTACTTCTGGATTTATTAACCCTTTCAAATATTTTAATTTCTAATTCATTATTTTAGCTTTTGATTTATTAATTTTTAGTTTCTTGTTTTAAAAATAACCTCTTAAAAATATGTTGTTCCTTTAAATTTTGTCCTTTGTTTTCTTAACAATTAAGGCATTTAAAGCTATAAATTGTCTCCTGAGTACTGCTTTCCCTGCATTCCTCTGGTCTTGCTATGAAATATTCTTCTCTTTGTTTCCTTGATGGTTTCAAATTTCTTTTATCTAGGAGTTTATTTCTTAATTTCCAAGTAAAGATTTTCTGATCATTTTATTATTTTTTCTTTCTAATTCAATTGGATTATTACCCAAGAATGTGGGCTGTAAATTCTCCATTTAAAAAAAAACCCTGATCCAATTTCCTTTCTGGTCAAGTATATGGCTGATTTTTATAAAATTTTAAATGCATTTTCTTTATTTGAGAAGTAATAGTCTACATGTAACAGTTGTTCATTTTTTTCTATGTTCTTATTTTTTGCCTAACAATTCTGACTAATCTGAGAGATGTGTTGAAGAGTCTCAGAGGAAATGTATTTTATCATATTATCCTTGCATTTCTAATAATTTTTTCTTTACTATGTAGCTGCTGTTTTATCTGGTACATTAAAATTTATGTTTACTTCATACTTTTTATATTTTATCTCTTTTCTTTTATTTACATGCCTCTTTGCCCATTCCTTTATTGTCAACCTTACTTAATCATGCTGGGTTTTTGTTTTTCTTTTTAATAAACAGCTCATGCTTACTCACACAGTGGTTTCAAGGTTTAAGTGCAGCAAGAGGAACAAGCATTTTTAAAAGTGCCACATTCGCTCATATCCCACAGCTAAAACAAATCCAGGGCCATGTTCAAGTTTAAGGGACAGAGAAATAAACTCCAATTCTTGATGGGAGGAGCTGCAAAGTCACATTGCAAAGAGTAAGAATAATTTATGACCATTTTGAAATCCACCACACCTACTGTGCCTCACTCTTCTCACCTGGAAAATGGGGATAACAATGAAAATATCTAGCCCAGTTGGCTGCGATCAAGCTAATGAAAGTAAAGCACTGGGAACATGGTAAACACTTGATAAATGAGAACTACGATTATTATTCTCTATTGGAGATTTGTGGCATATATACAAACAGGTGTGTTCTTGTGAGCTAACACTTTTTAGTAAATCTATATATACATTTCCAAGCATATGTGGATGGCTATGTGTGAGCATTGGTGGGTTCAGATAAATGCATAATATATTACTGTTTGAATATGTAGTCCAGTATATTGGGGTTGTGGACAAAGTATGGCAGTAGAAGAACAAATCAGACATTAAAAATTAAGCTCTAGGTCAGTGCTACTCAATAGAACTTTCTGCAGTGAAGGACATATCCTGTACCTGCATTGTCCGATATGGAAGCCATTAGCCACACATGGCTACTGAGCACTTGAAATATGGCCAGTGTGATTAAGAATCTGAATTGTTAATTTTATTTAATTTTCATTAAAGTTAAATTTATATGGCCACATGGGCTAATGGCTACCATATTGGACAGTGTGTCTCTATTCCTTAACCTTTTATATGTCATGAACCCCATAAGCAGTCTGTGAGGCCCATGGACTTCATAGAATAATGTCTTTAAATGCATAAAATAAAATATGTAGGATTACAAAGAAACCAATTAATTTAGTATTTAGATTGTTTAATTTTAAAAATTAAAAATGGAAAATTATTTAGTTTCTAAAAATTTGGTGTACTTGTTTACTTATGCATTAAATATCAGTCTAACAATGAGCCTAGTCATAGTTGCAAAGTAGTGGTCAGTGTAAATAATATTTTTTCATATGTGATACAGCCGTAATGCAATTTGAAAATATCAATGATTTATGTTGGTGACAAAGTCATGTGTGATGTTAATACCACTATGGTTAGTGGTTAGTAAAAATAAACATGTAATTTTTTTTCCTCATTCAAGTACACAGATCCCCTGAGTTCTCTTCACAGACCCATTGGGAATCCGAGACCCAACTTAAAAATTGCTTCTCTGGACTTAAATAAACAAGAGAGGTCAATGAGTAAGGTTAATTCATTCAAGAAATATTTATGGAATGCCTGCTACATGCCAGATACCATTGGTTTGCAGTTGTGAATAAGACAAAGTTGGGGCTCACAACAAGTTTACATTTTAGGAAGGTAGAGAGACAATAACAACACATCAATAACCATATAATTTCACATGGTTGTAAGAGCTATCAAAATATATATAGTGGTCATATATATAATAGGTCATATATATAATTTTCCGATAGAAAGTATCAGTGGCCATTTAGATTGGATGATCAGTGCAGGCCTCTTGAGGAAGTGACACTTGAGTTGAACTTGAATGAAAGGAATCAGCCATGCAAAATCCAGAGGCAGCACCTTCCAAGCCAGGAGAACAGTGAGTAGAAAGTCCCTGCAGCTAAAAAAGAATCAGTGTGAATAGAGCAAAATAAGTGCAGGGAGAACTAACACCATAGCAAAATTAGGGTCAGAGAGTTGGAGAGGACCCAAGTCAGTACTGGATACTGAATTTGTGAGCTTTCCTAATTATATCATAGGGAATATAGATTTTATTCTGAATCCATGTTATAGGTTGGATTATGTTCCCAAAATGATATGTTGGATTCCTAAACCCAGGTACCTCAGAATATTTGGAAATCAGATCATTTACATATGTAATTAGTTAAGATGAGGTCATGCTGGAGTGGGGTGAACCCTTAATCCCATAAGGTTGGTGCCCTTATAAGAAGGAGAGAGGAAACACAGGGACACAGACACACAAGGGAGAAGTCCACATGAAGATGGAGGCAGAGATTGGAGTTCTGAAACTACAAGCCAAGGAATGCCAAGAATTGCTGGCCACCACTGTAAGCTAGAAGAGGCAAGGAAAGATTCTTCCTTAGAATCTTTAGAGGGAGCAAGTTCCTGCCAACACCTTGATTTCAGACTTCTGGCATCTAGGACTGTGAGAGAATAAATTTTGTGGTACTTTTTGTTATGGCAGCCCTAGGAAACCAACTAGGAAACTAACACTGTCTTCTAAGAGTAAAAGGTGAGTTACATGATTCTCTCAGTAAATAATCGATTAATAGGGAAGTAGAAATAGGGAGCTCATGCAGGAGGCAGTTGTAACCGTTCAAATGCAACATGATGGTCTTTGGTGATTAAAGAGGTGGTAATGCAGACGGAAAAAGTGAATGAATTTGGGACATATCTTCAGATAGAGCTGATGAACTGCAAATATGGGTCATAAAGGAAAGAAAACAGACCCAGAATGAGTCGGGAGGTGTGATTTACTGAGATGGAAGAATGGTGGGAGAGCTAGATTCGGGGGCAGAATCAAGAATTCTATTTTGGTTTTATTATTGTATTTTAGGTACCAAAGTTGAGATGTTTGGGTACGTGAATCTAAAGCTCAGTGGAGTGGTCAAGACTGGAGCTCCTGCACGGTTTTCAGATTTGAGGCATGTCACTTTTGGATCTGTCTTTAGAAATGCTCAGATTTAGCTAAGATTTGGGGCAATTGACTCCAGTTGGAACCACCATTTTTAAAGGGTTCCTACCCTATACTACTGTCAAAAGAAAAAGAAAAAAGAATGCCACTGAACAGCAACGAACATGTGACACCCTCATGCTAGATATTATCCTTTGACATGAGACATCTATTCCCACCCTTATTTATGTTCTCTTCTAGGGATCTTCTGATTGAGTGTTTCCATGGAGGTGTGACTTATCCAACTGTGGGTGAGATCTTTGTTAAATTATCTCCATGGAGGTGTGAACCCACCCATTCAGGGTGGGTCTTGATTAGTTCACTGATGTACTTAAGAGAGCTCAAGAGCCAGTGCTGTCACGGACAGTTGGGGTTCTGGGTGAGATTTAAGTTCTGTCAGTGAAATGTGATTTTCTGTTATCGGGAAGGAGAAGAGAGTTGGAGGGTATTCTCCTATAGCTCAGACCATGGAAAGGCAAATGCCACAAAAGAAAGTAACAGCAGCCAGATTCTATACTCCACTGCCTGGCCACCAGTGTATGTTGTAGCAGCAGCAGAGGTAGCAGTAGCAGGGGTAGTTTTCTGACCTTGATCTTGCAGCTAGAGTGAGTGGTTGACTTTGAAACCAAAGGGCCAGGAGGTACCCGTCTCCTGATTTCTGCTCCTCCATCTCTTCCAATAATTTTTTAAGTACTCAATTCCCTGTATTATACTAATCTCTTTCTGCTTAAAATACTTAAGATGGTTTTCTTTTTCCTTTGTTGAATCTGATATAGCACTCAAAGCTTGACACCAGAGCCAGTGACTCTGTTTACATACACACAAGCCTTTTAACTGGAGATAAAAGGCTCTCTAGCAGAGCGCAGTATAGCAACAAATGTGGACTAACATAGAACAAACAAAATTGCAAAGTGTTGAGATGTCTCCAAAGGGTAAATAGGGACAGTGGACCAGTGGGAATTGCTTCTTGAAGCAGGTGGGTGTGGTATCATGTCTGGCTGTATTGATTCACATTTAACCTTGGTGACTGTCACACTTGGTCACAACATAGACCTGTCCATTATCATGTTGAGCCAACATCTTAGTGCACAAGTGATGAAATCCAACCAGGTGGTCAGGAACACTTCTGGGCCCTCTGTTTTGACAAGATGCTTCTCAGATAAATCAGATATGTGGGAGCCCATGAGTGCAGATAATTAATCAAGTGTGAGCTAAAGTTTGAGACAACAAAAACAGAGTGGACAAAAATAGGGCACATTGTGGGCAGCATGAATCCTACTCACAAGGATTCATGAAAAGCAGTGAACTTTGGAAATCCAGAGAGACCTGGATCTGTTGCAATCAGAAACATAAACTGTTTTCAAACAAAGATGTAATTTGTAGAAAAGGAAAGAGACAAGGATGCAAAGAGCTTTGAACACTGAAAATTTAAGCATGTAACATATTCAAGGACAACCTGCCTGGGCTGGTTTGAAACTGTTATGGGCCTCAGAAGAGCCATGATCTTTTAATCCAATCTTGTAGGGTGGAATCTTTTGATTGTTTCCATGGAGATGTGACTCACCAAACTGTGGGTAAGACCTTTGATTAAATTATTTCAATGGAGGTATAAACCTGCCCACTCAGGGTGGATCTTGATTAGTTCACTGACATACTTAAGAGAGCTCAAGAGCTGACACAGATGCTGATGCTTGGAGACACTTGGAGATGTGGACAGAGGATGTTTGGAGATGCTAAGTTAAGAGATGAAGCCCAAAGTTTCCCCGGGAGAAGCTAAGAGAGGATCCCAAAATGCTTAGAGAGAAACACCCTGGGAGAAAGAAGCAAGGATGCACATGAGCTATGAGAGGAGTGAAGACGGTAGCCCAGAGACATTTTGGAGAAAACCATTTTGTAACACAACACAGGGGCAAAGGATGAGCAGACACTCACCATGTACCTTCCCAGCTGACAGAGATGTTCCAGACACCATCGGTCATTCTTCAGTGGAGGTATCCTCTTATTGATGCCTTAGTTTGGACACATAAGACTGTAAACTTGTAACTTAATAAATCCCCTTTATAAAAGCCAATCCATTTCTGGTATTTTGCATAATGGCAGCTCTAGAAAAAATCAGAACACTGCCCATGATGCATAGCCTGGGGCACAAAAGATGCTATGAAACTATTGGTTGCATGATATACAATGTAAGAAGGGATTCAGCGGATGTGCATGTACTTTCAGTTTTTAAAAATAATCACTATAATATCCAGTATCAACTTCATAAGGCTGTTTCCATGTTCCAAGCAACAGCTGGCCCCATTTTATTGCTGTGGGTACAATGAGTTCTGGTAAATCCTGTGTGATAGATGTATCCATATGCTCCATCCTTTTAACAGTCTTCTTAATTAGGGTGCTGTCCTTTTAAGAAAAGCATTTATATAGGTACTTTATTGCATTTGAATACAGTGCTAGCTTCAATAGATTTAATATACTTTACGAGTTTTTTAAAAAATTGCTTTACAATGAAGGGGATTTATTTTATTGTCAGCATGGAGCTATTCCGATGGATACTTAAAAGTCATTGATACAGAGGCTTAGGAATCTCATTATGAGTCTCTATTGAAAATGAATGATCCTAATGATATGATAGATGGTGGTGGATCATGGAGAACTTCAACTGCCTTACCTATAAAATAGGGTTAATATTTTCCCGCCTACCTCATGGAGTAATTGTGACCATCAAATGAAATATAATACATGAAAAGGTTTTATAAAGAGTCAAGAGTTATGTGCATTTCAAGGGTTATTACTCTCACAACGGAAGGTCCTGTCCTCACCCAAATCCAGTGTGATGTGGAGATAATTGGGAAATAGGGTAGGATTAGACCTTCAGGATTCATGGGCAACGGAGAGCAGAGAGAGCTTGAATTGTTTAGAAGAGACGGTGGGGGATATGCAGAGAGAAGAGCCTCAGGCATTTTGGGAGTGAGAGAAGAGAGCCGGAACAACATAAGTCAGATGTAAGATTACATCAGTGTCAGTTATGGGTTCCCGCTGACACTGTCATACTTAAGTACCCTCCATTAAACCGAATGGCCTCCACCCCATCTAAACTTGCCTGAACTCTGATTCTAACTCACATTAGATTTCAGGCAAACAATTCTCATTTAAGCAAGTGAATGCTATGTAATATCTTCTCTGTACCCTAGAGCACAGGACTTCTATTTATTGGGATTGGATGACTACCTAGGCATATTAATATCCTTTTAAACGTAGATTAAATGGAACTTGGTTGATACCAGTTTTCAGCTGCTCATGAACATAACAGTTAGTCAAATCCTCAGCAGTATAATTTTCAATTTTGAAAGACAAAGATTTATGAAGTAGGCCCTAAAGCATTTTGAACAATACTACTTCGCCAGTACTCTAATATAAATCTGTATCATTTTCTTTATCAAAGAAATATTAGTCACCTCTCAAATCATGTAGTGAAATCCATTGCATCATCCAGAAGACATTCAATGAGAAAATTCAATTATTTCAAGCCCAGCTGTTTTACCTACTTCTAAATAGGTCAAAAGTTTCAGTGTATTCTCAAGTATATAGGCTTGGAGGCAGTGTTAGTAAAGAAAAAAGATCACCATACTTGAAGTCAGAAAGCTTAGGTTCGAATCTGACTCTAACACTTAATAGATAGGGAACCTTCAGCGAGTTACTTAATCATTCTGAGTCTCAGTTTACCAAGCTCTTAAAATGGGGATGATAGCACCTATTTCACAGGCAAGGATCAAATGAGAGAATGTAGATGACAGAAGTTTGGAAAATTAATGTTAGAACCTTACTTTATTGCTTATGTGTTAGAGCCATAGATTATATGTGCCCATTTATTGATAGTTCATTGTTATTAGAAAATCTCAAATATATTTTTAACTCAAATAGTGATTTACATACATTTGGTGGCAAATCAGAGGGGTGGGGAATCATCCTTTCATTCTGGTTTCCCTCCTCTCCTCTCTAGTTCTAATATTCAATTGTGACTGTGCCCTTCTTGGGTGATCTCTCAAAGATCATGCAAAGAGGCTTGCTGCCAATTTCATGTCCATCCGATACTTATTCAGAATAGAGGCTTTTATATGCCCCATATGATCCTGAGACTTTAAGTTACAGGAAGACTGAATGGAAATGTGGAAAAGTCTTGCACTTCTGAGTGAAATTAATTTTCATGGAGTCCCCTACATCTATTTTTTGTAGTTGTTGCTCATGTTTTTGGTGTAGTCTACAAAACCATTGCCTAAAAAGGTCCTAAAGATACTTTCCTATGTGTTCTTCTAGGAGTTTCATAGTTTTTGTTCTATATATATAGATATGTTTTTGATCCATTTTGAGTTAATTTTGTATGAGGCCTGAGGTACAGGTACATATTTATTTTGTTGTATGTGTATATTCCATTTTCCCAGCACCATTTGTTAAAGAGATTATTCTTTCCCCCATTTGGTGGACTTGCTACCTTTGTCAAAATTCAATTGCCCATAGATGTGAGGACTTATTTCTGAACTCTCAGTTTGATTCTACTGTGTTTATATGTTTGTTCCTCTGCCATTACCACATTATTTTGATTGTTGTAGCTTTGTAATGAGTTTTAAAATCATGAAGTGTGAATCATTTGATTTTGTTCTTCTTTTACAAGATGGTTTTAACTATTCAGGGTTCCTTAACTCTTCCATATGCATATGATGATTGGCTTTTCCATTTCTGCAAAGAAGGCTATTGGAATTTTGATTGGAATTGCATTGAAACAGCAAATTGCTTTGGGTACAATTGTCATCTTAATATTTAGTCTTCCAATCCATGAACATGGAATGTCCTTCCATTTATGTAGGTCTTCTTTGATTTCTATTGGTAATGTTGTACTTTTTCATGCACAAGTCCTTTATGTCCTTGTTTAAATTTATTCATAGATACTTAATAATTTTAGCTGCTATTGTAAATGGGATTTTTTCATTTGTTCTTCAGAGTGTTCACTACTAGTATACAGAAACACTACTGATTTTTGCATGTACATCTTGAACCCTGCCACTTTGCTGAATTCATTTATTAGCTCTAGTAGCTTTGTTGCAGATTTTTCTGGATTTTCTACGTATAGAATCATGTATTGTGAAAATAGGGAAAGTTTTTGCTTCTTCCTTTTCGAATTGGATGCCTTTTCTTTCTTTCTTTTTTTTTCTTTTTTTTTCTTTTTACTAATTGTTCTGGCTAGAACTTTCAGTATAATATTGAATAGCAGTGCTAACAGTGGGCATCCTTATCTTGTTCCCGATCTTATGGGGAAAGCTTTCAGCCTCTCACCATTGAGTATTATGTAAGATGTGCATTTTTTTATATATCCCCTTTATCATGTGGAGGAGGTTTCCTTTTATTCCTAGTTTTGAAAGTTTTTGTCAAGAAGGGGTGCTGGATTTTGTCAAAGTGCCTTTTATGCATCCATTGAGATGATTATGTGATTTTTTTCCTTCATTCTATTAATGTGGTATATTACATTAATTTACTTTCTTGTATTGAACCACCCTTGCATACCAGGAGCAAATTCCACTTAATCATGTGATATTGTAACCAGCTTGCTAGTATTTTTTTGAGGATTTTGGCATCTATATTTCTTAAGAGATATTGGTTAGTAATTTTATTTTCTTGTGATATCCTTACCTCGCTTTGGTATTAGGGTGATTCTGGTCTCATAGAATGAGTTAGGAAGCATTCCTTCCTCTTCAATTTTTTTCAAAGATTTTTAGCAGGATTGGTGCTAATTATTCTTGGATTACCTGGCAAAATTCACCAGAGAAGCCATCTGGACCTGGGCTTTTCTTACTTGGAAGGTGTGATGGTTTGAATCTGCATGTATCCCAGAAAAACATCTAATCCATTTCTGTGGGTGTAAACCCACTGTAAGTAGGATCTTGGGATGAGCCTACTTCAGTGAAGATGTGCTCCACTCATTCAGGATGGGTCTTAATCTTATTACCGGAGTCCTTTATCAGTGGAACAAATACAGAGAGAGAAAGAGAGAGAAAGCTACAGGAGATAAGATGCTGAAATAGAAACTCATGGAGAAGGGAGAAACCAGTAGATGCCACCAAGTGCCTTGCCATGTGGCAGAAGAGCCAAAGATCATCAACAACCAACAACCAGTCTCCAGGAAGGAAGTATCACCTTGATGATGCCTTGGTTTGGACATGTTTTTGGCCTCAGAACTATAAGCTAATAAATCCCTATCATTCAAGCTGAACCATTTCCTGGTATCTGATTTGAGTAACCTAGAAAACTAAAGCAGGAGGTTTTTCATAAAAGGATTCAGATTTTTATTTGTTATTGGTCTGTTGTGATCTTCTATGTCTTCTTGGGTCAGTGTAGGTAGTTTGTGCATGTTAATAATTTGTCCATTCCATTTGGTTATATAATTTGTTGGTGTACAATTGTTCATAGTATCCTCTTATAATCCTTTTTATTTCTGTGGGATCAAAGGCAGTGCCCCCACCCGACTTCATATCTGATTTTATTTATTTTCTATCCTCTTTTTTTCTGTCAATCTAGCTAAAGCTTTGTTACTTTTATTGATCTTTTCAGAGAGTTAACTTTTTGTTTCATTAGTTTTCTCTATTATTTTTTATTCTCTATTTCATTTATCTCCACTCTGATCTTTGACATTTCCTTCCTTCTGCTTGCTTTGGGTTTCATCTTCTCTTTTTCTCTAGTTCCTCCAGGTGTGAAGTTAGAACTCCGATTAGAGATCTTGCTTCTTTTTTTAATGTAAGCACTTAGAACTATCAATTGCCCTTTCAGGAATATTGCATTTGTACATCCCATAA
This sequence comes from Choloepus didactylus, assembly GCF_015220235.1. Taxonomy (NCBI): domain Eukaryota; kingdom Metazoa; phylum Chordata; class Mammalia; order Pilosa; family Megalonychidae; genus Choloepus; species Choloepus didactylus. The sequence goes on along the minus strand of NC_051309.1, from coordinate 40,998,992 downwards.
GTTTGAATATGTTGTGTTTTCATTTTCATTTGCCTCAAGATATTTCTGAATTTCCCTTATGATTTATTCTTTGACCCATTCGTTGTTAGAGTGTGTTGTTTAATTTCCACATTTGTGAATTTTCCAATTCTCTCTCTGTTATTGATTTATAGCTTCATCCCATTGTTGTCAGAGAACATACATCATATGATTTCAGTGTTATAAAATTTATTAAGACTTGTTTTGTGACATAATATATGATCTATCCTGGAGAATGGATCATGAACCAGAGAATAATGCATAATCTATTGTTTGGTGAAGTGTTCTATATACGTCTGCTAGGTCTAGTTGATTATAGTATTGTTCAAGTCTTCTCTTTCCTTATTGATCTACTGTTTAGATGTTCTATCCATTATTGAAAGTGATGTATTGAAATCTCCTACTATTATTGTAGAGCCATCTATTTCTTCCTGTAAATCTTTCAATATTTACTTCAAATATTTTGAGGATCTGTTGTTAGGTGTATATATATTTATAATTGTTATAACTTTTTGGTGAATTGACTTCTTTATCAGTAAATAATGTCTTTCTTTGTCTCTTAAAACTGCTTTAGTCTTATGGGCTATTTACCTGATATTAGTATAACTACCTAGGTTGCTTTTGTTTACTATTTGCTTGGGTTTTTTTTTTTTTTTTTTCATATCTTCATTTTCAACCTAGTTGTGTCTGAATTTAAGGTGATCCCCTTGTAAAAATCATATAGTTGGGTCATGCTTTTATATCCATTCTGCCAATCTCTGTCTTTTGCTAAGAGTTTAATTCATTTATATTTAAAGTAATTCTTGATAAGGGAGGACTTTCTTCTGCCATTTTTCTCTTGAATTTTTGTAAGTCTTATACTGTTTTCATCCCTCAATTCTTCTCCTAATGCCTACTTTCATAGTTATTTGATTTTTTTTTTTTTTAGGGTGCCATTTTTAGTCCTTTCTCACATCCTCTGTTAATCTTTTTGGATATTTTCTTTGTGGTTATCATGGGGCTTAAATTTAACATCCTAAATGTATAGCAATCAGGTTTGGCTTTATACCAAACTAACATCAATTGCATTCAGAAACACCGTTCCTATATCTGTCTGTACCCCCACCTTTTTGTCATAATGGTTACAAATTATATCTTTATACTTTGTAAAATCTTACTGGGACTTCCTTGTATAGAACATGTTGCTTTTCTTTTGCAGCTTTCAGAACTGTCTCCTTATCCATGACATTCAATAGTTTGACTACTATGTATCTCAGCATGAATCTCTTT